>NC_057417.1:36183316-36483317 GCF_019320065.1 Cervus canadensis
TTTTACAGTGAACGCCCATAGAACACCGTCTAGAATGTCCAATATTTTATTATACTTTATCACCATTCTAACCATCTCGCCGCATCGGGGTGAGTTGAGGGTATCTGTTTCCTCCCAGATGGTTAAACATGCATAGCATTCAGTAGTCGTGGAATTCTTCCCCTTGTTTTTTAACTGTCTGTATACTTGGAAGTCTTTCTGTTTTCCATCCCAGAGGACCTGAGGACCCTGGATGGGCCTCTGGAACCAGGAAAGAACTTCGTGTGCTCTTGCAAAGATTTGAAAAAACACAACAGGCCGTGGTGGTTCTAGAATCACCCTAAGGGCGAACGCATGGACTGTGTGTATGCTACTTCAGGGAACAGAACTGTTTTGAAGGGGAGCTAATGGAAGGTGTCCCTATGGCCCGGTTGTCCCTCAGATAGACTTGTTAGGAACTGATGCTGGTGGTCAGCTTGGAAGTCGTTCCTGCTCTCTTGCTCCGTTTGAACCTGCTGGTTCGGTGTGTTTCCTAATGCCCGAGGGGCACAGGGCTGCGTAGCCTCTGAGTCCCTTGGGCCCAGGTACTTTATTCCACAGCCATAGACACCAACCCTAACCCTCCCTCTTCAGTGATCTGAAGGGGCGAGAAGAGACAGGGCCTGTGAAAATTCATCTCCACTCAGAAATACTACTAAAAGGGCACAGACATAGTCTTACTCCTCTAGGACACAGGGAGGCGTGCCAGTTAAAGTCGTGGCATCGTATGTTGACGTCTCTGCCCTCATGAGAAGGGAAGCAGCTGTGCCAGTGAGCAGCCAGCATGCGATGGCAGCACCGCAGAGGACACCGGCCGTCAGTGGGGAGGAGAGAGGAGGAGAGCGAGGCTGGCAGCGGTGGCACGAGGCTTATTGTGCCCCCACAAAGAGACTTGGAAGTGGAGTGCACAGCATGGAAATGGGCTGGTTTCTAGGATCCCACAAAGGCCTGCAGTCTCCTCCTCCCTGCATAGACTGGATCCTTCAAGACACATCTCCCCTGAAGGTGGTAGAGGCTGTGGTGTAACTTGTTGCTGCAGGGGGCACCTAGCTGGAGAGGCTGGTAGGCAGAGCCTCTCTCCCTGGGAGGGCCACCCACGCGAGGAGATGCAGGATCTGTCAGCTCCTGAGCCTGTGGACCTACTGCTTCTCCTTCTCTGTGTCATCAGTCTCCGGTGACAATGCTAGGGTCCTGGGACCAGCACTGTCCGCACTCCACAGCCCACACTGGAGGCCTTTTTGTCACTTCCAAGCTACAAAGCATCTGCCTTTCCAGGGCTTCATTTTTCCAGAAAACATGTCTCATCACTTTTTCTGGTGCTCCTGATCTGTGGGTGCTATGAGCTCTCACTTGGTCTGTTCACTGGGTGGTTCAGACCATCCATTCTTACTCCAAGGAGGTGTCATGAGGGGCCAGGAAAAACTGTGAACATGCTGGGTCCGTGTTGTGTCTGTCGACTAAAAAAAAAAGATATACAACTTGAGAATTGTGAGTTAAGTTTTATTTGGGGCAAAATGAGGACTGAAGCCTGGGAGGCAGCATCTCAGATAGCTCTGAGAGACTGCTCCAAAGCGGCAGTGGAGGAAAGTCAATATATAAGGTTTTGGTGAAGGGGGAGTTCAACACCATGAAGCACTCAATTTACAGAAGGTTTTTTGTTAGTCATAAGGATCTGATGTCATCAAGAAGGGATTTAATGCTTCTCTAGATATGAGGAGATGCAAGGATTGAGGTCATAAAATCTGTTCCAAAAAACAAGCAACTATCTAAAGACCTGTCCCACCAGATTCCCTGGAGCACAGAGTGCCTCACTGCACCCTGAACTCCCTCAAGGGTTGTTGTATAGCAGCACGGGGTTCAGTCTCAGTAGAGGCAGATGGCAAATGTCTTTATTGTTCACTCGGTGGCAGTGCTCTTGGTAAGTGCCAATTTGTAGTTGACATGTCCAGTAAGTTTTGATTCAGTCCAAACTCAAATCTGCTTTGTTGTCTGTGTCTTTTCCTTCAAGGAGAAAACAGGCCAGGGAAAGTGGAAGTAGGTCGAGAAGGGTGGAAGAGTTGCCCTGGGTGGGGTTTGAGGAGAATTCCAACACGTTATCACTTCAGGAAGAAGTGAGACAGTTGTCAGAGTTCAAGTGAACATTAAGAGCAGCAGCCTTGCCAGCTTAGGGGGCAGCAGGAGTGAAGTTCTGTCTGTGGTGTGTGCCCTTGGTATGTGCTCTTGCCCACCTGGCCGAACCCTCACCTGTGTTTGGTCATCGTACTCAGTGCCAGTGCTGCAGACCTAGCTCAGGCGCCTCTGCTTCCCCCGGCTGAGGACGTGGCCAGAGGACCAGGTGACTTGCCCGGGGTCGCCACGTAATGACAGCAGGGTCCCAAACCCAGCAGTCCTGAGACGGCAGGCCTGAAGGGAAATGGGGGCTCCCCTGTGAGCATGGCTTTGTGGACCTGACTGACTCAAGAAAAGGGTTTCTTTTCTCATCTGGATATTTGACACACTTATTGGAGAGCCAGCGCGGGCCTTCTCAATGGAGGCTGTGCTCTGGCCCTGTGGGCTGGGTTAGGCCCATGGGAAGCCTTCCCTCACTGACTTGCTTGTTCAGCACCGCTGTGCCAGGGGCTGAGTTGCGCCCCGCGCAATGAGGGACAGGGGATCCCTCTGCAGGGAGGTACAGGAGAGGCTCAGTTTTCTGGAAAGAGGGTTTGGAGGCTGAGGGATGGGTCTTTGGTGGGGGCAGGGTTTGATTTGTTTGGAAGAGAGTGAGCTACAGTCAGGGGTGTCTGGAGTGTAGTGTGATAAAGAGATCTGGAACACACGGCCAAGTCCAGACTTCCCTGTGAACCTTGACCTTAAACCTTGACCAGTAGATAAGATCTGAGAGGTCTTTGAACCTTGGTGTTCACTTGGCTTGCCTACAGATCAGGGTTTAGGGGCACAGACAGCTCTGGGACACCTCCCAGACATCCATCTTGGGGCCTGGGGTGCCGCTCCCTGAAGCAGGGCTTGGGGCACAGCTCCTGCCTGGAGTATCACTTTGTTAGCTGATACTTGATGTGCTGCCTGGGGCCATGGAGAGACTGACCCTTGGCACTACCCCGGCCTTCCAGGAGCTGCCGGCCTGCCTGGGGAGGCTGGGCCCTTGACCACAGTTCTTTCCTCCTAGTGATTCTTAGTTCCAGTCCTGGAAGCCCAGGCCACTACCTTGCAGGGCCTACCTAGGGCTCATCTGGTTCTCGAAGCCTTCCCAGGGCCCTCACCCACAGACCGACCCTTCTCTCACCTGGAGCACCTGCCGTCACAGGTCTCCTTGGGTTTTGCTGAGTATCTTTTGTAAGTTTTTCTCAAGTGCGAGCTCACCTCCATCTGCAGTTCTCTGAGGGCAGGGACCAGGGCAGTGAGTGGCCTCCATGGAGAGGCCTGTGAAGTGTTGGCTGAATTAAAGAGTAAAGAATCTTAAGTCTTTTCAAGCAGGTTGTCACTTGAAAGAAAGAATAAACAAACTTGGGTAGTAATGGCTCTGCTGAATACAGTTGGCTAATCCCAGAACCAGAGGAATTCCGTGTTGTTCATGTGACCACTTCTCAGCTCTGGTACTCGGGGTTGGCCTTGGTTTCTGAGCTCAGGTCATCTGTCTGCCTGCCCCTCCTGGAGAGCGTGGGGGCCACACTGGGACCCATTTCTCTGTGGTCCCAGTCACACTGGCCAAACAGAACCTGTGCCTGCTGGAGGTGGGGGCCAAGCTGTAGGGTCCAGGACTCAGGGACCCACGTTCACATCCCAGACAGTGCAGGGACCCCCCACCTCACCCCCTTGTGTGGCTGTGTGGAGCTCCAGTCCTCTGTGTGGAGCCGCTCTGGTGCTTGGTCTCTCAGTCGCGTCTGACCCTGTGACCCGGTGGACTGTGGCCTCCCAGGCTCCTCTGTCCACGGGACTCTTCAGGCAAGAGTACTGGAGTGGGTTGCTGTGCCCTCCTCTAGGAGGGCACGTGCCTTCCCAACCCTGGGATCAAACCCAGGTCTCCCACACGGCAGGCAGATTACCAGCTGAGCTATGAGGGCCAGCCCTGGGGGAGGCTCTTTTCTCACCTCAGTCCTGTCTTTGCTTGAAGATTCGCCTCAGAAAAGCCCTCCCTTCCCTGCTTATCCTTCCACCGTGGCAGGCCTCACCAGCCGACCTACTAATGTATTTTACCAGTTTCTGTTTTATGGCCCCTCTCCCACCAGTTTGTCGACAGCTGTTTCCTCATCTTCAGGCCTTAGAAAAGAGCCTGATGAGTAGTCCAGGCTTGCCTTTGTGGGCGCTTAGTAATGTCTGAAGACCCAATGTATGTCAGCTGATACCTTGGACTTGGTGATCCCTAGAGACACTTCAGCCTGAAAGGTGACCTAGATGCATGAGTACACACATGGCCAAAAATAAGGCAACCCCAGATATAACATGAGTTCCCAGTTCCTCAAAGAGGAGATCCAAAATAATTTTGTTCCAAATGCCTCGGGTCAGCTCTTCAGGTCAGATGTCCATTTAGAGTGACAGGAATTTAGTTAAGCTTCCATGTACTATTTCATGGAGTGTAATTTCAAATGCTGGTTACATTTGGTCCCCACTCACATTTCCCAGAGTGCTTTTCCCAGTCTCCCCTTCACCTCTGTGGACATCGTGTCCTTGTCCTGGACACCAGCCCCTGGGGATTGTCAGTGCCGGCCGTGTGGGCGCCCCTTGCTGCATGTAGGGATGTCTCCTCTGGAGAGTGTGTCCCTGGACTGCTGTGTGTCAGCCTGTACACAGCTTCTCACCGCATGCCCTTTCAGAGGCTGTTTACCACTGGAACGGTGAGGTCCCACCCCAGGAATAATTACTAGTCTGCTGGCTTTGGGCTTTTTTCTTTTCACTGACTCCATCCAGGTGACCTCTAGAAGCATGCCATGCTGGACTGACTGAGGCAGACGTTCTCCTCCCAGCGGTGCCCAGTGTGAGAAGTGAGACTGCCTGCAATGCAACACAGGGACTTGGGTGACGCAGAGATGCTCCCGAGGGGTGCATATAGGACCTTAGAGCTCATGAGGGCAGAAAGGCAAAGCCTTCTCTCAGGAGTATAGAGATCCACTTCTCCCCGACAGAAAAGGGGGACCTGGGCAAGGTCTGGCTGCAGGCCTAGCTCCTCGCCTGGGCTGGTGAGGCCAGCAGGCGTTTGTGTCCAAAATAAGACTCTTAACAGCCAGGGGACCTTATAGTGGCCATGTGGCTGGGCTGCACTTCAGGGCCTAGAACTTGTTTCCTGGATCGGGCTGGTGTGTCTTGATCTGAGATAACCAGTTAAAATAGGAGTCAACCCCAAGGCTGTCCATTTTGCATCAGCTCGCCGTGGTGGTATAGTGGGGCACAGAGCTGGCTTCCATTAAGATTCCACTCTGATTGCCTAAGCATTGGTTCTTTAGACTCATCGCATTTCTAAAATTAGTCCGCCTTCTGGTTACCGAGCCCTGCCTATCCAGCAGGTGCGGCTGTCCTGTTTACTCAGTCGTGGTTGCAGCTGCATCTGTTTTTGGCCCTGGCTCCTCGTTCCCTCCTGTCTGTACTTCCTCCTCAGTGCCAGCGGTAGAAGCAGAAACTGAGCTCCTGAGCCTGGTCCTGCCGGGGGGTGGGGGTGGGGGGCTCGGGGGCAGGAGGAGATCGCTCCACTCATGTCTCGGGCAGGCCCTGTCTCAGTTTGCTCATGCATCTGTCTGTTGGGATTTTCTCACCCGCCCCCTCTGCCAGGTGATCTTCTGCTGGCTCTCCAGGCAGGGTGTCCAAGGCTGGAACTACCTGTAGCCTGCCAGGCTCCTCTGACTGTGGGGATTCTGCAGGCAGGAATACTGGAGGGGGTTGCCATGCCCTCCTCAAGAGGATCTTCCCCACCCAGGATCAAATGCACATCTCTTACGTCTCCTGCATTGGCAGGCGGGTGCTTGGCCTCACTGTGCACCATGTGGGATCTTAGTTCCCCAACCACAGATCGAACTCATGTTGCCTACATTGGGAGCGCAGTCTTAACCCCTGGGCTCCCGGGAAGTCCCTTGGCAGGCAGATTCTTTACCACCAGTGCCACCTGGAACTACCTTGGATGGTCTTTGTGTCCCAGCTTCATGGGTCTGAATCCCCCCAGTTTCACTAGAGCACTGGGAAGGGACTTGGCACAGAGAACTGACTGGTGTTACCAAATTCCTACAAAACTGAAGTAGAGGCTACAGCTCATGAGTGGGGGGCAGCCCGTCCTTGCGTTTGCCTCGAGGACAGGTGCCTCGAAATGGACTGAATGTGGGAGAAGGTACAGGCAGTGGGGTCATCCTCCAGAAAAGCTGTGTGCACCGATCTGATCTGCCGTGGCCCAGGTCCCCGTGCCTCTGTCCCGGGGGGTCAGACTGGTTTGCCTCGGCTCCAACCAGCCTCAGAGTGGCGGACATCGTGTGCTTATTATTGTCATCATCATGATGGTTCCTAGAAGTCTTACAGCTTTTTTAGCCCAGACCATTCTTGGAGTCCTGTCTGCCGTTTGATTTTCCTTCCAATGAAGAGCAACCAGCATATTCTCTCTTTTCTGTTTAATTGTATACTTCCTTGCCCACGCTCTGCCAAGGCTCCATAAATATAGCTGTTTGTATATCTGCAAAGTATTGTTTGTGTTTGTGGGACACAGTGCTGCCTGCTCTTCTCATCACGACCTCATTGACACAACCCTGTGGGTCTGGGGTGGCTACTGCCATTTCACAGATGGGAAGACGGAGACTCTGAAGGCCTCTGAAGGCCAGATGGGGAGGACCTAGTGCCTGGGCACTAGCAGGCGAGGCGTCTGCACTTTCAGCTTGACCTGTGCCAATCAGGGCTCCTGCCTCCCCCAGGAAGGGCCCAGGCTGTGGTATTTGGGGCCATTGGCTTAGGCTGATGTATCAGCTCCGTGGAGCTGTGATATTCATCCCAGAGGAGCGTGTGGGGCTGGTGAGGAGAGCAGCCAGATGGGAAAACCAGATCTGCTGTCTGGTCCTTTCCATGTCTTTAGCCCGTTTTGAAGTGTTTAGAATTCCCAAGGCATCAGATACACCCATGTTCAAGTGTAAAGATGAAGAAATGATTCGCAGCCACCAGTGATGCTGTCTGGGCTGTCTCTCTGTCCTGCCTTTATCAGGAAGGACAATGGAAAAGGGGCAGAGTTCCGGATTTCCAGTCCCACCGGTGCTGAACTTGGTGGCCCCGGGGCCTACTCAGTAAGGCAGTGTGGGCTAGAGGAAGCCAAGGCCTCCGGAAGTCCTTGTGGGAGCTTTTCAGGGAGGGACCTCTTGTTTACAAAGCCTCAGGCCCAGGGAGCACTGTTTATTGTTAATAGTACTTGTTTTCCTTCCCTGTTAAAATAATCAACTGGAAATGTACCAATCACGAGTAGATTCTGGCTGCTGTAGGTTGAGAATTGCTATAAACCAACTTCTCTGTTTCCCTTCGATACTGAGGTTGAGTCTGGCTGCATTTACTCAGAAACCCAAAATAACTGGTGAAAACAAGTGCACTTCTTTCTCACTGCAGGGTAGGGGAGGCGGTCAGGGCCGGGATGCTGTCTCCATGGTCGTCCGGGGCCCGGGCACCTTCAGTTGTCCTCAGCACGGCTTCCATTCCTGAGGTTGTCTCGTGGTCAGTGTGGCTGCGGGGCTGTAGCCTTCAGCCTCCTGGCGGCAGGCAGGAGGAGGGCCAGAGGGCACAGGGTCCATCTCCTGGTGGGGCGGCTCCCTTTCGGCACCTTCCAAGAAGGTCTGTGACCTGTGTGACTCATTGGCCAGAACTGAGCCACATGGGCACCCATCGTTAGAAGGGCTGAGAGCAAATTCACACAGGCACTGCTGCCCTGCTCCTCAGCGGCTCCCAGGTCTGAGCGCTGCAGGGCATCCCCTGGGCCTGTGCCTCTGAGGCTGCCCTGAGACTTGACAGCTCCAGGCTGCTGTCTGGCTGCCCACCCCGGCACAGCCTCCTTCCTGAGGCCTGTGACACTGTCCTGCCACTGTCCCTGTCCCCGCCTCGGCCCGCATTGACCCCACCTCCTCCCCTCACCCGGCTCGCTTGGAGATATGTCTCCTGATCTCTGGAAAGAGTCTGGTCCGCCTATACTTTCACAGAATACTTTCTCATGCACCACTGGTCTTCGCTGTGTCCTTGGGGTTGGGGTTTGGGGTGTGTCTTTGACTCCAGTCTCCTTAACTCAGTTGTGAGCTTCTGGAAGGCAGGACCAAGCCTCTCACTCCCTGCCACTTCCCAGCCTGTGCCCAGCGTGAAGTAGGCGCTACACAGCAGTCAGCACCAACAGACTGCTGGTTATTCCCAAAAGAAGGACCATCCCCTCCAGGGGCTTCTGTTAAGTGGCCACCACACAGACTGTCCTTCAGCCTGCCCCTCGGGACTTGCGAGAACAGGAGGCTTACGTGGCGTTGCCCCGGGAGCCAATGGCCATCCCTGGTGAGCAGCCTTCGGGCAGAGGGACGCCCCCACCGAGGGGGGGTGTGGACGGCATGGGTCAGGCCTCCAGGAAGGTCTGCTTGCTCACAGGGCCCGAGTGCTTCCGTCCTCGGACCCCGGGCCCCCCCTCCCCGGGTGCTTGGCTTTCACCGTGGGCCTCCACCCCTCACAGAGCAGTGGGCGCCTCCTTGGTTCAGCAGGTAGGAGCTGAAGACAAGGCATAAAGCTGCCTTTCTGTTTTCCCGGCAAAGCCCCAAGCCCTTCTGGCCAGCTTCCTAGAACCTGCCTCCCGGGGACAGAGGAGCCCTCCAGGGCCAGCTGGCATCGTGGTGCGGTGGCTGTGGGAGCTGTGGGCTGAGCTCCTGGAGCAGCCGGCAGGCCGGCCCAGCTCTGGGAAACTCGGCCCTGCAGCTGCTGCCTCCAGGGCTCCAGGTGGACGCCAGGGTCCAGGCCCAGTACCCTTCCCTGGGCACTGCAGCCATGGAGTGCCAGGGCAGCTGCTGGGAAAGAGCACTGGCCCTTCAGGAGGACTGCTGGGCTGTCTTCCTTTCCAGAAGGCATCTCAGGGGCCCTGAGGTTGGCCTCCACTTGCTAGGCCTCAGTGACCTCTGCGGGCCAGGCCCTAAGGCTGGACTGGCTCACCGGTGCCCACGATGCTGGGGGACCAGAGGCTGCTGAGGCAGAGGCAGCAGTGCCTGTGTTGTTTTCCTTCCTGTTGGATGTTGTTCACAGTAATCAACCCCGATAACCAGGGTCATTTATTCAGTGTTCTTGTGTGCGAGGCCTCAAGATACTGCTCTGGGCAGTTCGCATATGTCTTTACTATAAAACTTGCTCCAGCCCTGAGCGGTAGGTGTGGTTACAGACAGGAAACTGAGGCTCAGTGAGGTCACACCGCTGCACAGTGGGAGAGCTGCGTCTGAACTAGTCTGGTGCGTGTGGCAGCAGGCACATCCCTGGAGTGACAGCACCCGCTCGGAGGCCCCCTGGGACGGTCCCCTCTCGGTCCCTCTGGCTGTGGAGCCCTGACCTGCTCTGCCTGCAGGTACCCTCTTACCAGCTGGGGGCTCCTCTTGCCCAGCAGCTCTTGAAGAGTGACTTGCAGTCGCCTGGAGGCTCCCTGTGATCTTCCAGGGGCTGAAGGTCAGAGCGTGTTTATGAGGACACTTGGAGGTTATAAGTTATTCTGTTTCCATCACGTTGGCCTTCGAAGGGGCGGTGCCGCAGCAGTGGGACTTAGCTCACGGTGTGGTACCGCTGCGCCAGCGGTTGTCGTGGTTGTGTTCCTGCAGGCTTCACTGAAGCAGCAGCAGTAAAAATGACTTGAGTGTATTAGCTGGACCCTTGGGTGCACGTTAACGTTTTGTGTGGTGAAATGAGAGAAGGCGCATGCAGCATGCTGGGTCCCTCAGGGGAAGCACGGGTGCAGCTGTTGGAGCTGTGAGCCCAGCCACTCAGCGGGTGTTTTCATGGCGCTCCACACTTACTTAAAATAACAGCTGACACACAGACTCCAGTTATTCAGACTTGGGGATTCAGCCGACAAGGTGAGCCTGCAAGGAAAACAACTGACCTTTTGTTTTTGTATTTGTTGCCAGTGATAAAATTTGAGCTTTCAAGTGAAAATGTTAAAATCTTGGAAAACTTGTTTTTGCTGCTGTGAGCTTGACAACTTCCCAGTAGTAAAGACTTTTCTGATGGGATTGGTGGCGATACTAACAATGTGATTTTTTTTTTTTTGAGAGGGGCATATAGTGAGATGCCTTGACATTGCCAGATCTACATAATCAGGCTCATAAATGTGGACCAGAATTTTCCCCCCAGGCATGCTGTTATAAAACCAGCCATGTGTAAAAGAGCCATTCCAAATACAAGGTAGCCCAGTGATTTTTTTCAGTGTAATAGGGAAAATTTTGTTGTGAAAGATTCGTATTCCATATTGCAGATAATCTTTAAGAACTGTCAAGTTTGGGTGTGGTGTTGAAGAATATCCACAATAAGCTGAAAAGACTATTCAGTCCCTCCCTCCTTTCCAGCTGCTTACTGTAGGAGGCTGGGTTTTCTCATACTTCATCCAAAACATCACAATAGATTGGATGGAGAAGCAGATACAGGCATCCAGCTGCCCTCTCTTAAGCCAGACTTTTTTATTTTATAGAAGCATAGTTAATTTATAACACTGTTAATTTCTGCTGTACAGCAGTGATTCAGTTATACATACATATTCACTATTTTTCATATTCTTTGGCTCATCACAGGCTATTGAATATAGTTCTTGTGCTACAGTAGGACCTTGTTATTTATCCCTTCTATATAGTCTGCATCTGCTAATCCCAAACTCTCCGTCCTTCCTGGCCCCCCTCCCCCGGCATCCACAAGTCTGTTCTGTCTGTCTGTAAGTCTGCTTGTGTTTCATAGGTAAGTTCATTTGTGTCATATTTTAGATGCCCCAGCGGCTCAGCAGGTAAAGAATCTACCTGCAATGTGGGAGATCTGGGTTCGATCCGTGGGTTGGGAAGATCTCCTGGAGAAGGGAAAGGCTACCCACTCCCGTATTCTGGCCTGGAGAATTCCATGGACTGTAAAGCCCATGGGGTCACAAAGAGTCAGACACGACTTAGCGACTTTCACTTAGATTCCACATATAAGTGATACCATATGGTATTTATCCTCACTTCCTTTAGTGCCATCATCTCTCAGTCCATCCATGTTGCTGCAAATCGCCTGACTTCATTCTTTTTTATGGCTGAGTAGTATTCCATTGTGCATATGCACCACATCTTGTCCATCCACTCATCTGTCAGTGGAGGTTTATTTTAG
Source organism: Cervus canadensis (assembly GCF_019320065.1). NCBI lineage: Eukaryota > Metazoa > Chordata > Mammalia > Artiodactyla > Cervidae > Cervus > Cervus canadensis. Next base: position 36,194,630 of record NC_057417.1, read on the forward strand.
GCTGTTTCCATGTCTCGACTATAGTGAACAGTGCTGCTGTGAACATGGGGGTGCATGCGTCTTTTTGAATTATAGTTTTGTCCAGATATATGCCTAGGAGTGGGATTGCTAGATCATTTAGCAACTTTATTTTTCTTTTTTTTCTTTCATTTAGCAACTTTATTTTTCACTTTTTGAGGACCCTACATACTGTTCCATAGTGGTTGCTCCAATTTACATTCCCACCAGCAGTGTAGGAGGGTTCCCTTTTCTTCGCATCCTCTCCAGTATTTGTTATTTGTAGACTTTCTAATGATGTTAAGCCAGACTTGTAAAGGGTTTGTGGAAATGTAAAACAATGCCAGTCTTCTTATTAAATCTTGTTTTGGAAAGTAGTTATTTTAAATTTTTGTTAACATGTAATGAGTTAATCTCTTTAATGAACAAATACTTTTAACAGTTCCTCATTTTTGGTTTCTAATAAGGTAAGTATTGTTAGGTATAATCCACAAAATCTTTTTGGTGTCCTTAGTAATTGAGGGTTAAGGGGTCCTGAGACCAAAAAACTTGAGAACGGCTGTTGCAGCCGACCCTGGCGGAGCTGATGTCAGAACGTCCTCCGTCTGGCCGCCGCGCTCCCCTTGGCTCTGTCTCAGCCCCATGCCCTTCCTCATCCTCCAGGAACCTGCATGTGTGTGCGGACGGAGCTCAGCCCCACGCTGCCCTCCCTGCCTTCCTCCAGAAGATGGGGTTGGCGTTCCCTCAGCAGGTCCTGTGTGGGATGGGGACCCCGGAGGCAGGGTCGGCACCCTCCCCGTGCAGAGTGCTCATACTGTCGGCTCAGACTACAGAATGGAGTTTCCAGCAGGGGATGGAGCCAGGGAGGAGAGCATCCTGCTGGCCCAGGCCCAGACCCTCCCGGCTTCCTCGGGGAGACCCCAGGCTGCCTCTGGCTGCTGCCAGTTGGCCAGGCCCTGGCCCTGGCTCAACAGCCGCGCGCGCTGCAGTGAATGAGGAGGAGCTGGGAGCAGAGCAGGATGCCAGGGCTGCTTCCCGGGGCCGGAAGTCTTGTGCTTTTAATTCCACGCAGGGACGTGGGGAGACTGGGCTCTGCAGAAAGTGCCTGGCCCTGTGTCCCACCCCAGAGGCCCCCAGCACCTGCTGTTCTGGGGAAGACGAGATGAGACTGCAGCAGGAAATGGGTCCAAAGACAGACAGACATGGAGATGGGCTTCATCCCACTTTGTGTGTGCGTGCGCTCAGATGTGTCTGACTCTTTTGGACCCCATGCATTGTAGCCCACCAAGCTCCTCTGTCCATGGGATTTCCCAGACAAGAATACTGGAGCAGGTTACCATATCCTTCTCCAGGGGATCTGCTTGACTCATAGGTCGAACCTGCGTCCCCAGCGTTTCTGCATCACAGGCGGATTCTTTACCCGCTGAGCCACTGGGGAATCTCACTTTAGGGTGACTGAAATATTCTGTGCTAGGTTGTGTTGGTCATAGGTGCAGAGGGGCCTGCCCCCCAGGCTGTGCCGTGGCTTAGAAAGGCAGCTGCAGGGTGGGTGTGGAGGGGAGAGGAGACAGGAGCGGCGGGGCCTGGGGGGAAGCAGTGCCTGCCCCAGGTTCAGCGACGCCGGGGGCTGTGTCTTCCTTCTTACTGATGCAGGAGACAAACGAAACCAAGTGTCATCTTAACATTACAGATCAGTGATTAACAGTATTCAAAGTGTGCACTGTAAGTCAGCATCATCCTTCACCAGAAGGTATGAAATGTATTTTTTGACCTAATAATCTCACTTCTGGTGTGTTTAGGCCAAAGAAATAATCCAAGAAAGGGAAAGAGCACTAGTCAAAGGTGTTGCTGTGTTTTTATGACAGTAACAAGGAACCTTCTAAATGATTTAATAGGGATTGGTCAAGTAAACAAGGATGGGCCCCTTTTTGGAAATACTAAAATCTATGAACATGGAGTCTTACAGGATAGAGGAAATATACGTGACACAGTGTTAAAAGGATTTAACTTTGTCACAACAGCAACTATATAAAAACCTAGCTGCCTGTGCAGACTGGCAGGGACAGGCAGAGACTGGCTGCATTAGGGTGATAAGGTTGGGCAGTTGTGTTTTCCTTCAGTTTAATAAGTTTTATTGACGTACAATAATCTGCATACCATATGATTTCCCCATTTAAAGTGTGCAACTCAGGGACTTCCCTGGCAATCCAGTGTTAAAACTCCGTGCTCCAAGTGCAAGGGGGAATAGGTTCAACTCCTGGTCAGAGAATTAAGATCATGCCTCAGCTGAAAAATTTTAAAGTGTGCAATTCAGTGGTTTTTAGTATAGTCACAGAATCATGCAACCGTCATTCCAGTTTTACAACATCCGTTGATGGACACTTGAGTTGTTTACACGTTTTGGCTATTATTAGTAATTCTGCTCTGAACATTCTTGCACAGGTTTTTGTGTGGACATGAGTTTTCAGTTCTTTGGGGTATATACCTAGGAGTGGAATTGCTGGGTAACTCTCGAAGAACTGCCAGACTGTCTTCCAGAGCAGCTACACCAGCAGTGGGGTGGGGGAGAGGTTCCAGTTTCTCTACATGATACTCATTATTGTCCTTTTCATCTTAGCCATCCCAGTAGGTAGGAAGCGGTACCTTGTAGTTTTGATTTGCCTTTTGGCTCACAGTGTTCAGGTTCTTTTCATGTGCTTATTGAGCATTTGTTTATCTTTGGAGAAATGTCTGTTCCCATCCTTTTGCCCATTTTAAAAAACTGAGTCATCTTTTCTGTTAATGAGTTAGAAAAGTTCTTTATGTATTCTAAATGGTGCAGGTCCCTAAGATACTTGATTTGAAAGAATTCTCCTACATTGTGTGGGCTGTCTTCCCACTTTCTTGATGGTGTCCTTAGAAGCACAAATCTTACATTTTGATGAAATTGATTTTATCTTTTTTCACTTTTGTTGCTTGGACTCAGTCCTTCTGGCCCTGCCACTGGTTTGTTACATTTAATATTTAAACTGACTGACTCCAGGCTCCCTCTCCCTCAGCAGGATTGTTCAGTTCAGTTGCTCAGTCGTGTCCGACTCTTTGCAACCCCATGAATCGCAGCACACCAGGCCTCCCTGTCCATCACCAACTCCTGGAGTCTACCCAAACCCATGTCCATTGAGTCGGTGATGCCATCCAGCCATCTCATCTTCTGTCATCCCCATTCTCCTGCCCCCAATCCTTCCCACCATCAGGGTCTTTTCCAGTGAGTCAACTCTTTGCATGGGGTGGCCAAAGGATTGGAGTTTCAGCTTCAACATCAGTCCTTCCAATGAACACCCAGGACTGATCTCCTTTAGGATGGACTGGTTGGATCTCCTTGCAGTCCAAGGGACTCTCAAGAGTCTTCTCCAACACCACAATTCAAAAGCATCAGTTCTTTGGTGCTCAGCTTTCTTCACCGTCCAACTCTCACATCCATACATGACCACTGGAAAAACCATAGCCTTGACTAGATGGACCTTTGTTTGCAAAGTAATGTCTCTGGTTTTAAATATGCTGTCTAGGTTGGTCATAACTTTCCTTCCAAGGAGTAAGCGTCTTTTAATTTCATGGCTGCAGTCACCATCTGCAGTGATTTTGGAGCTCCAAAAAATAAACTCAGCCACTGTTTCCCCATCTGTTTGCCATGAAGTGATGGGACCAGATGCCATGATCTTAGTTTTCTGAATGTTGAGCTTTAAACCAACTTTTTCACTCTCCTCCTTCACTTTCATCAAGAGGCTTTTTAGTTCCTCTTCACTTTCTGCCATAAGTGTGGTGTTGTCTGCTTATCTGAGGTTATTGCTATTTCTCCTGGCAATCTTGATTCCAGCTTGTGCTTCTTCCAGCCCAGCGTTTCTCATGATGTACTCTGCGTATAAGTTAAATAAGCAGGGTGACAATATTGGGGACCCCCTATTCCTGTAGCTCTTTTTCCTAGTTCACATTATTTCAGTTAAAAAGTCTCACTTTAAAATGCTACTAATTTAGGAGCTTTCATGCTGTTGAAGAGAGTTGAAGGAAGTGTCTTACTAAAGGGGACAATGCAGACCCAGGGCGGGAAGGTGGCCTGCTTCTCCAGCAGCAGGTGCTTTTAGTGAACTTTGCAAAGGAAATGAGGGAGAGTATGTCCCCAGACAGACAGCGCCTCCTTCCTTCTCACCATCCTCCCTGACCACACCACTGTGCCACTGCTGTGGAGAGATGCCCTCGGTTTTCATTGCTTCCTGCAGGGCATGTGGACGTGCGGGGGCTGCTTCGGGCTGGTGGAGAGAGGATGGAGGACCGGCTGTGGTCCTGGGGGGACTGCAGCTGTGGGGAGGGGAGGGGGAGCTTGGGCGTGGGTAGGGACATGGGATGGCACCGAGTTGGGCAGTGGTGCCAGGGCAGTGTGGCTGCCTGGGGCCACGTGCCCAGGGCCAGCTCTGCCCCGGTGCTGAGGGCTCTGCTTGTGGGTCTCCCCCCGAAACAGCTCCCAGAGCCCTGCGTGTTCGCCCAGGCCGGCGGTGGAAGGAGCCTCAGCTGCCTGTCTCCTCTGAGTACCTGGGATCAGAGGTACAGTGTCGCCCAGCCCTCCACAGGCAGGCCCTGGCGTGGAGGTCAGCCTGGTGCTCCCTCAGGGTAGGGGTGGCGAGGACCCAGGCGGCCTCCCCTTGAGACACCCTAGATGAGGTTCCCAAGCTGCTGGGTTCTGCCCCCTTCACCAGGCCACGCCCCTGCCCTCGCTCCCACACAAAAGTGTGGGTGACCCCTGAGGCTGGTGTTTCTGGAGGTTGCAGGATGGTGGCTCTGGGCTGTGGTGGGGCATCTCCAGGGCCTGGGGGCAGCTGAGTCTGTGCTGCCGAAGGATCGGCCCGGCCCACGCCAAGCGATGAGATCTGTGTGGGGGGACGAATGAAGGTGACCTGAGGCCAAGAGCAAGGGACGCCTGCGGGGGCCACGGAAGGCTCTGTGTCCGGGGGCAGCGGGTAGCTTGGGGCCCAGCCTGCACCCTGGTTTCTCCTCCAGGCCCGGGAGAAGCAGCGAAGATGTCGAATGATCCTCCCCCTCCTTATCCTGGGGGCCCCACAGCCCCCCTTCTGGAGGAGAAAAGTGGCGCTCCGCCCACGCCAGGTAGGGTCCCATGCCCTTGCCAGCTGCTGGGAGCTGCACCTGGAGCAGCGCCCCTCCAACAAGTAAGCCTCTGCGCTTCCCCCCCAACCCCCCGCCCCGTCCAGGCCGCACCTCCCCAGCTGTGATGCAGCCCCCGCCGGGCATGTCGCTGCCCCCTGCAGACATCGGCCCCCCTCCCTACGAGCCGCCCGGTCACCCGACACCCCAGCCCGGCTTCATCCCTCCACACGTGAACGCAGACGGCACCTACATGCCTCCAGGTAAGACGGAAAGGAACCTGGCTAGTTTGTGCTTTCGGCGGGCAGGCTGTGAGGGTGTTTAATTAAGGGCAGAGACACGGGAAGGTGCCCAAGAGCACAGTACAGGGAGCTTCTCTGTCCTCTGGGACAGAGACCAGGAAAGGCTGGGAGGACGATGGTCACTCGGGCCCAGGGCCTGGTCCCCAAGCTCATGTCCTTGGGTGCTGGAGGCTCGGGGCTTTGTGCTCACCTTTCCCGTGGGGCCAGCGGCCCGGCCCGCCAGTGACCCGCCTTTGCTCTGTCTTCTGTTTCCAGGTTTCTACCCTCCTCCGGGTCCCCATCCACCCATGGGCTACTACCCACCGGGGCCCTACCCACCTGGGCCCTACGCTGGCCCTGGGGGCCACACGGCCACGGTCCTGGTCCCCTCAGGGGCTGCCACCACCGTGACAGTGCTGCAGGGAGAGATCTTCGAGGGCGCACCTGTGCAGACGGTGTGTCCCCACTGCCAGCAGGCCATCACCACCAAGATCTCCTACGAGATCGGCCTGATGAACTTCGTGCTGGGCTTCTTCTGCTGCTTCATGGGGTAGGTGGTGCAGGCACCCGCGGGGTGGGGCTGCGCCCACCTCTGCTGCCCTGGAGGGGGCCGGGCCCTCAGCCCCTGCTCTTCAGGCCCCCGTCTCTCCTGATGCAGGTGTGACCTGGGCTGCTGCCTGATCCCCTGCCTCATCAACGACTTCAAGGATGTGACGCACACGTGCCCTAGCTGCAAGGCCTACATCTACACGTACAAGCGCCTGTGCTGACGGGCTGGGCCTGGACTCCCCGCTGTCCGTCTGGCCCCCGTGCTTCGCCCCCCGCACTCAGTGGCTCACTTCCCTGCTCCCACTTGGGGGTGGAAGCCGTTCCACTGGTCCTCCCCTGGAAGTCTTGTCCTCTTCGCCTTGCCCTTCCCTGAGTATCTGACTCTTGTGGCAAAAATTCTGTTGGATTTCAGGCCAAGGGTCAGCGAGTGGTGGGGGCTGGCACTGAGCTTGTGTGCTGCTGGCGTGCTAGGTATTTGTGATCAAGAAGACAAGAGGGAGTGGTCTCCTCACATGGTCCTCCCTGCTGGGGTTTCTTCCGCCATTTCTGTACCAGGTACAGGTTCGGTCCAGAGTCTCCCTGGGACCAAAAGCAGCCAGAGCCGCGGCTGGTTCCCCAGACCAGGGCCTGCGGTGGGGCTGAGCCCATAGCCACTGTCGTTTCTGATCTACTGGGCTGAGAGTAGCGGATGGACCCAGGCAGGCCTGAGTTTGTGGATGCTAGAGGCAGGCATGATGGTCAGAAGGAATGACTCTGGCCCTCAGAACTCAGGAATTCTTAACTGTGCCCAGGAATCACCTGGGGTAAATAGAGGTCAGCACGCCTGCAGGCCATGGGGTGAGGGACTGGACCCTAGCTTGCCAAGCAGGGATTCTCCTTGGCCCCTGCCCAGCTGCCTTTCATCCACACTGTTGTGAAGCCCGGCCTTTGCTGGGGCTGGAAGGAATGCCCAGGAGCCCAGCCATCTGGCTGTACCGTGTCCTTGCCACATGTGGGCACAGCCTCTGCCTGGTGCCAGGTGGGACCAGAGATGACAGAGCGGGGCTTCCCTGCGGGCCCTCTGGGTTCTGCAGTGCACGCTCCACGGGCCCTCCCAGTGCCCACAGGGCCCTGCACTCCAGCTGGTTCGCCATCACTGCTCTCGCTCCAACCGCAGGCGCTGCAGCAGGAGCAGCCGTGGCGCCGGACTGGGGACAGGCTGGGGACAATGAAGGAGCAGCCACAAGTGGCAGAGGTGCCCCGGTGGCCACCAGCCCTGCCCTGGGCCTGAGCACACACTGTTTCCTGAAGGGTTTGTCTGTGAACTTGCTCCCGTGGACCGCTGTATCCTGCCGCCCCCTCCTGGTCTTGCACGGCCACTGCATGGCCTCCTGTCACTGTGAACCGTGGCCAGTCTCAGTTGATAGTTCCTCATTAAATTGGCCCTTTCACTCCCCTGCCTGAGGCCTCTGCTCTCTTGCCTGGCTTCCTTCTTTTGTGAGGGAAAGAGGGTGGGGGGCCTGCAGGTAGTTGGAAGGCAGGGGGTCAAGACCTCAGGGTCTCAGTGCTTCTGCTGAACCCACTACCCAAGGACGATGATGGTGTCTCAGTCCCTGGTTAAACCCATCGGAGCCTAACTGTGACTGCGCTATCAGGCTTCCTTACTGATAATGTCACCTGTCTCCACAGCACGCACCTGCCCATGGGGTCTGCAACCTGGAGACACCCCCCAGCCAGAGCTTGGGGTCATCAACCCTGTGGGGAGGTACCCTCGCTCCCTTGAGCAGGGCAGAGCCACCGGGGCTGAGGCATCGGGTCTGCAGGCTGCTGGGGCGGGCAGGCAGCTGGGCCCCCACCCCTCATCTGACTTGTGAAGGCCAGTGGGCTTGGTCAGTTACTGAAGTGTTCCCACCATTTAATTCTTTTTTTAAGTAACACTTTCACAGATTCTCAATATATAGAATAGGTAATAAACTCTTATTAAAATAAATACTTAAGTTCATTTCTATTTTAGACAATGAATTATTACATAATGCAAGTATATGCTCTTTTATCTTAGGTATTTAAAAAAAAAAAAGGCAGGAAAACTAAAGCACTCTGAGAACTAGAAAACCGAGGGACCACATGGACGTCCACGTCCCTGAGAGGTGGCTCACGGACTCCCTGGAAGGAGGGTGCTGGGCAGGGACCGGGCAGTGTTGGAGCGCGAGGGGCTGCCAGGCACCGACAAGGACAACGTCACACCAAAAAGGAGGGAGGCGACGAGCAGAATCCACTTTATTGAGTGCAGAAGCGTTTTCACAGGTCAGAGGAGACAGGCCACGGCCAAACTGACCCCGATTTGGGTGTCTGCTTGAGAGGCGTGAGGACTGGCTGCCCAGGACGGAGCTCCAGGACCTCTGAGGCAAGGCGAAAGCCCGACTTCTGGCTCCCGCCCCAGGAGAAGTCCAGAGAAAGAGCAGCGCCATCTGGGGAGGCCCCCACCCTCCCACAGCGCTGGGGCCTGAACTTGCTGGCAATCCACTCCCAGCACGGGAAAGACACCCAGCTAAGTGTGGACGCAACAAGGAAGGGGGGAGCGAGCGAGCCTTGGGTCAGAGGTGCGGGGGCCCCAGCAGCAGCGCTGGTCCCAGAGGCCTAGGCCAGCCTGCGGACTGCTCCTGCTGCTGGGGCCGGGGGCTCGGGGGTGGGCCTGCACCCAGTTCAGCATTTGGCCCGCAGGCAGGATGCTGACAGGCAAAGGCTTTAGTCTCTGACTTTTATTGGTTGCTTGTTTTCTCAAGCCCAGCATTAGAAAAGTCACCTGAGGTGGTAGTTTGGTCGTGGATGGAGGTGGGGCAGGCCGGTGGACGGGAGGTGGCGCAGCGTGGAACGGTGGGTCCTTCACATGGAGTACCAGGCCAGGAGGCCAGCGGCCAGGGCCACGCTGGCGGCCAGCAGGAACTGGAGGCTGGACCTTCGCAGCATGGCCAGGGCTGCTCCAAAGGGGCAGCTGCTGCCTTCCAGGGCACCTGCGCGGCAGCACCGAGGGGACACGCCATGAGTGGGGGCCGACATACCCGCCCTGGGTGCGCAGGACACGCAAGGCCTACCTTTGTCCAGCTGAGCAGCGTAGTAGGGGCACTTCCGCACATCTCCTTTCCCGTCGTGCACGGGAAGCCCGTCCTGCGTGGGAAGTCTGCTATGCGTGGGAAGCCCATCGTGCGCAGGGAGCCCGTCCTCCAGGGTCTCTTTGGCCAGCAAGGAGCCAGCCTGGTCCAGTTCACTGAATACCTGCAGGTGCAGAGGATCGACAGCCGTCACCGGCGTGTGTCCCCAGAGGGGCCGAGCAGGCAGGGGCGGGAGTGTACAGGGCGGACACCTCCCCGAGGGGGAGCTCTGGGACGTGTGGCTGTACCTGTGCTGCCCAGGCTGAGAGCCCAGGCGGACACCCCCGGGAGGTGGACAGGACAAAGCAGAAAGCACTGCCCCCCACCCCGTGGGATCCCCAGCACGTCCCTGTTTGCAGGTGCTGGGTATTTCTAGCAAGAAACAGGAGAAAACGAGGGCCGTGGGAGGAGGCAGCCCTGGCAGGGCTGACTGGTCCTGAGGGGCCCTCAGGCCTGTGCTCAGGCCGGCACTTCCCTGGAGTGGAGGGCAGGGCCTGGGCTCGACACAGAACCGGCCTGCCAGACTCGGGCCTGTCTAACAGCTACTTGTAAACTGAATCATTCTCTCTTTGGTTCTCTCCCCGAACTTACCAAGCAGGACTTTTCACAGCAACCCTTGCTAAAAAGGGGGAACTCCACGTTCCTTCAGACCAGAAGCCTGGGGTGAGAAGGACAGAGATAACTCCCACCTTCCCGACCCTTCAACGTGCCGGGGTGTCGCCTTCCCAAAGCACCACACACAGGCTATTGATCAAACAGGGTGGAACCCTGAGTGGGGTCGTGCCCGCTGGCCTGTCTAGTCGCTAGACTTGCTCTCGGGCAGCCTATCTGTCTGAGGGAACTGATGTCTCTTCAAGTGGCTCTGGGACGGCCCTGCCAGCAGAGGCCCTTCCCACCTGGCCCTGGCAGTACCTGCATGTTGAACTCGAAGGCCTTGTTGGCCTCCTCCACGATCTTCTCTTTGGTCTCCAGGTTCAGGTCGAGGGCATTCATCCTGGCCCGGTACAACTGCTTGAACTGCTGTGCGTTGTCCACATTCTCAAACAGGTAGAACTGGGTCCCTTCCCCTGTGCTGGGGAGTTTCAGGGCCCGCTGGGCCACCTTCTTCAGCACCTGGCCCCCCGAGAGGTCCCCCATGTAGCGGGTGTAGGCGTGGGCCACCAGCAGCTCTGGTTCGTTCTGCCCCACCTCGTGGATCCGCTCCACATACTTCCGGGTGGCCTCGGAGCACTTCGCCTGCTCCTCCCAGTGCTCGCCATAGAGATACTCCATGTCCCTGATCAGCGCCTTCTTCCGGTGTAGCTCCATGGGGAAGTACAAGGGGGCAAAGGCTGGGTGGTCCTTGTTCCGGTCAATCTCCTCCTCCAAGGCCGAGTATGTGAAGTACAGCGCGGTGGTGGCCAGCTGCCAAGGGCGATGGGGAGACCGTGGGAGAGGGCCAGGGCCTGGGCCAGCAACTCCCAAGCCCACTGCCCACACTCCTGAGCACCCCCTCTATTCCCCACTTTCATACAGTGAGTTATTTCACGTGCACAGGAAGTGTTTGTTTCTTAAAGGAATGACAGGGTGAATTCTTTGGAACACGGATCACTTCCTTTACATCACTGCCTTATTCCTTTTAAGACATTAAACCACAGCCTGATGCTGAGAAAACATGGGGTGTGAAGGAAGGCTGGGGGGGTGGGGGGGTCAACCCTGTGGGACTAAGGGCCCCCAGCCCGACCCATTTCATGATTAAGGGCACAAACCTTAAATAGCTCCTTCCTGATGTTGCCTTTCAAGAAGTCCTTGACAAACTGGGTGTTTTCCGCCCGGTCATGTGACTCCTTGGTGCCTTCCTTCAGGAGCTCAGAAAGGTCTGCCATCCTATGGAGAGAGCATGTGTGAGTTAGCCTTCCAACTCCAGGCTGACCACTCACTGAGCTCGAGGCAGAGGCTGCTCAGAAATGTGATTCCAGCCTCTCAGCAGGGAGCAGAGCACAGGCAGACATGGGTCTGCTCCCGGACTCGGGTGACACTCTGGATAACCCTGACCCACTCCTCCACTGTGTCCGGGTGTCTCTGAACCACCCAAATGAGTGACGCTTGGCTTCTGTGCTGCCTGAAGAAACACACACCTCTGACCCTACCACAGTGTGTGCTGACTTCAGGGAACAGACGACTTCGGGTAACGTGTCTCCCAGGATCCACACCCTGGAGAAGAACCAGCCATGCAGCTCCTGGGGTGGCCCAGCTGCCTTCCTCCCACCTTGAACCCACAGCCCGAGGACGACATGAGGCTGGGACCTGGCACAGGAGGATGGCAGTGAGAGCAAGGCTGGGGAGGCCAGAGCCAGGACCGAGGCCTGTGCTGCTGAACAAAATCAAGTGACAGGTGCGAGCACCAGACAAGGCACAGAAGGTGCTGGGCAGGGACTTGTGTGCATCCACACAACTGTCAACACGAGTGAGAAAAGCTTGGCCTCCCATGGCCCAGTCTCTGCTGGCCTCCTTAGGAGACTGGCTCATGTCACTCACATGCTGCCAATAGTTTATTTCCAACAATTATTCCAAGATGTAAAAAGAGAACTTTGCCAATGGACAGGGCTATAAGGAGAGGCTGAGAACAATGAAGAACAGGCCTGGGTGACTGGAGGCTTCGAGTGAATTGCCCTCAACCCAGTAAGGAAAGCCCTGGAGGTAAGAGCTGCTCCCACATCTGAGGGGTGGGATACACTGGAAAGGTGCCAGCTTTGCTTCTGATTACCCTCTCTCACCCCAGATGACAGAACGCTCAGAATTCCAGGAAGAAGAAACGACCAGGAGCATCATCAAATCCCACCACTTGGCACTGAGCAGTCTGTCCTGCCTCCCTGCGTGGGGCGAGGGTGAAGAGGCAGCGGGCGCCAGCAGCACGGCCTGACTGCACCATGGCCACCACCGCTCACCTGGTGTGGTTGTCCTTCTCTGGGACCCCGGAGATCTTTTTCTCCGGCTCATCCAGCCCCTCTGAGGTCTCCAGTTCCGCTGACATGGCTGCTGCTCTCACGCCTCTGGTCCTGCGGAGACACAGGAGCAGGGGATGTGGCGCCCGTGGCAGTCACTCCCCAGGCGCCTGCCAGTTCTGCTCGCCCCTGAGCAACACCACCAGGAGGCGCCACAGGCCTCAGGGACGTTTTCATAAAAATAAAGCTCTGCCGTCACGGGGGCTGGATCTGCATTGGACAAAATGTGAATATGGACAGTGGTAACAGCACTGTATTGATGCTGAACTTACTGATTTTTATAACTGCACTGTGGTTATTTACAAGAATGTCCTTGTTTTAGGAAACACACACTCAAGTAGTCACAAGTAATGGGGCATATTACCTGCAACTTATTGTGAAATGGTTCAGAGACAGAGTGTGTGTGCGTGTCTGTGTGTGTACAGGCACATTCACTGCGGCGGTGGGGGGGGGGGGGACATACAAGTGAAGCCCTTGAGTCAGTGCTGACGGTGAACCTGGATGACACGTGCACAAGGGTTCTACGTACCATTCTTACAACTTTTCTGTCTTTTTGAGATTATATCAAAATTAAAAGTTACCTAAAACATAAAGGAATATGACTTAAGTAAAAAAAGCAGCGGTGCAGCAGCTCTCAGTGTGGCAGCGAGCGATCGGAACCAGCTAGCCTGCTGGTTCCAGCTAGAGGCGGGCGCGCTTGTGCAGAGAGCACCCCCCCAGGGCAGCTCCAGAAGCCTCTGACAAGCTGCACCGCAGTGCTGAGTCACCACGCAGGCACACTGCCTCCAGCCACTCCAGACTGCCGAGCTAGAGGAAGTGACACTCGTCGGCCAGTCGATGCCCACTGCCGCCGCCTTCGTCAGCCCTGGAGATTGGCTCCTGGAAGACAACAGGTTCACCTGCCACCTGACGGGGCGATGGGGAGAGCCCATCTGGGCCTTTCCAGCCCCGCTGGGAACAGCAGCACAGCTGCCCAACAACCAGCGGTAACACAGGACCAGAGCTACTATCACTGGGGCCAAAGAAAGAAGAGACCTGAACTTTCTACCTCTACCAGTGTCTTCTTACTGAGCGTTACTGAGCTCTGCCCAGAAACAGGTGTCTAGGGGGACAAAGAAGTATAAGAAATGGTCCCTGAAAGGATAAAAAACCACTTCTATCTCAGCCCACAGATAACCACCATTAATATGTTACTTCATTTCCTTTCTGAGTTTTCTCTAGATAACATCTCCTTTGTTATCTTTGGAGATATTACAAGGCCTGGTTTTACTCAGCAGTCTTTCTGAAACTTCTCTCAACTTTAGATTTAGCATTTATACAATGGAATTAATGATAGGAAGGATTAAGTAAGAACACAGAAGCACAGTGCCTGCCACGTGGTAAGCACTCAGTAAATATTAGATATGATGGTGTGCACTTGTTCCAGGAACTCTTAGAAAATAGCGGAGAGTAAAATAAGCCAGACAAGGCATAATACTATTTCTATGTGCAATCTTTTTAAAAAAAGGTTCAATTCAGAGAAAACAATGGAATGGGGATTGCCTGGGAGTGGAAGCAATGGGAACGGCTGGTAAAATGGTACAAATTTGCAGTTATATTGTGAATAAGGTCTGCAAATCTAATGAAAACCATGGTGACTATAGTTGATAATTGTTGTTCAGTCACTAAGTCATGCCCCACTCTTTGCGACCCCATGGAATGCAGGACTCCAGGCTCCTCTGTCCTTCACTATCTCCCAGAATTTGCTCAGATTCATGTTCATTGAGTCAGTGATGCTATCTAACCATCTCACCCTCTTCTGCCCCCATCCTTTGCCTTCAATATTTCCCATCATCATGGTCTTTTTAAATGAGTCAGCTCTTCACATCAAGTGGCCAAAGTCCTGGAGCTTCAAGCATCAGTCCTTCCAATGAATATTCAGTGTTGATTTCCTTTAGGATTGACTGGTTTGATCTCCTTGCTGTCCAAGGGACTCTCAAGAGTCTTCTCTAGCAGCACAGTTCAAAAGCATCAATTCTTTGGCGCTCAGTCTTCTTTATGGTCCAACTCTCACACCTGTATATGACCACTGCAAACACCCTAGCTTTGACTATATGGACTATAGTTGATAATACTGAACTGCATAACTGAAATCTGCTAAGAGAACAGATCTTGAATGGTTTTCACTTCTTTAAAAGGGTAAATATGTGAGGTGACGGATGTGTTAAGTCAATTGTGGGGATCCTTTCACAATGTATACATATACCAAATTACCACTTTTATACATTTTAAATATATTACAATTTTACTGTCAATGATACTTCACTAAAGCTGGAAAAAAGAGAACAGAAATAGCAGAATACAAAAAAAAAAAGAAATAGCAGAATACAGAAAATGGGACCTTCTGACAAATCAGATATACTCTCCTCTATAAAAATGCTGGTGAACAGTGTGGTGCAGACTGTCAACGACAGACAGGAGTTGGGGTGGGGGAGATGAAGTGCCTCTAGATTGCAAAACAATATGAACAACGCTAGAAACGGGACAGCCACAGAAATGGTGAAAGGCTGCCTTCTATGTGTCCACTTTCCTAGGGGTCAAGGTAGACTTTGCCAACCCTGAAGTAAGCTCCACATAGCTTCCCCCAGGTCATTCATACTGACCTGATTTTTTGCCCACACCTCGAAGCTCGTGGGATCTTAGCTCTAACTGGTCAGGGATCAAACCGAGGCCCTAGGTGAAAGCTCAGAGTTCTAACCATTGGATTGCTAGGGAATTCCCCAGACTTTTAAGAAAGAACATCTGAGCTCCACTCCCTTAGGGACCCTAAGAGCCACAATTTTTCTCCAACTGCTCAGCACTCAGACTGCAGAGAGGAGAGGGTGCTGGGAAGAAAGTTCTGGGCTTCACAGAGGAGAGAAGGCTGCAATAAAGCCCCAGAAGCTCTAGGCAGGTATGTGGCTATGCTGAGGACACCCCAGGCACCTGAGGCCTGCAGCCCCAGGCTGCTTACAGGAAAAACTAGTATCAGGCAAAGACAGAACAACTGTCATCCGGTTGCCTAGGTCACCAATTGTGGTAACAGGTAAACTTCCAGCACCTGATCACCATGGTGAACGCAGTGATCGTGTGAGTGACTCAATCTGACCATTAACTGGTCTACTGGATGATACTGCACTCTGGGAGGTGTAGTCACTCAAGCAACAAGGCTTCTGCTTCTCTTCAAAACAGAGGAAGAGAAAGCCGGCTCCCACCAGTGCCCACCTCGGCATTTTTTTCCGCAGCAGCAGTTTATTTGTGCCAGTCCCTCCTCAGGTATACCCTCCGCCCACCCTCTTCCACTGGTCCTGCCCAATAGCCCCAAATTCCCACCTCCCCACTCCCAGGAGGCCAGACTCTAGCCCCGGGGACAGGGCCGCATCTGTCTGCTTCACTGCTGTAGCACCAGGGCCTCAGAAATAACAGGCTCTCCATAAACACTTGCTGAGAACAAATCAAAGGAAAGAAGGCACACGGGAAATGCTGTAAAGCGTACCACCAACAGTAGGCGCCAGTGGACAGCAAGGCACACTCTGCAGTCCACCACCTCAATAGGTTCTAAACTCAGAACAGGGTTGAAAACTTTTGCTTTGAAGGAAGGGTAGATACCAGTTTTCCCATCCCAGCAGCAATTATACTGAGTCCCAAACGCAGGCTGAGGGCTTCCCTGGTGGTTCAGTGGTAAAGAATCCACCTGCAATGCAGGAGCCACAGGAGACGTGGGTTCAATCCCTGGGTCAGGAAGATCCCCGGAGAAGGGGAGGGCAACCCACACCAGTATTCTTGCCTGGAGAACCCCATGGACAGAGGAGCTGGAGGGCTACAGTCCATGGAGTGGCAAAGAATCGGGGACACGACTGAAGCAACTTAGCAAGCATGCACACAGCGCAGGCCGAAAGTGCCGTCTGGCCGGAAGGAGAACATTCTCAGGAAGGCTCACTTAGCATATTCACCCCACTCGGGCTGAGTTCCAGAAAGAGGGCCGCCTGGAGGCCTGGCCACTATTCCTCAAGGGAGTGGCCGGCGGGGGGCGGGGCGGGGAGGGGGCGGTGGTTGGCAGCATTCAGGAGCCACCTTGTATGTCAAACAGAATTCACTTCATTCTCTGAAAAGCTTCATGGTCAAACTTGGTCAGGCTGACTTCTACACTCCAGTCCTTTCTCTTTGCAGGAACCACTATAATCCTAGAAAATCAAAGACCAAATCATGAACATGGAACCTTTCTAGACTGCAATCTCTTGTAATCCATAAGAAGCTGCCCCACCCTGCACCCGACAAAAACAAAAAGATCCCCAAATAGTCCACTGTGAAAAATATACTTCAAGAAGTATTAACAGTAAGTAATCTGTACCAAAATGATAAATAGCTATACTATAACCTTTGAAAAAAGTCACCCAGCCTAACAATACAGGGGGGCAGGGCTACTCAAGTAGCAGCAAACAATGGAATCCTGGCACCACGGCAACAAGTTGATGGGCAAGTACCCATGCATGAAAATGTCTGCATCAACTTCTTTCTCTAAAATAAGTGGCTGAGACTTCGCCTTCCAACCAAGAGGTGTGGGCTCAATCCCTAGTCAGGAAGCTAAGATCCCACATGCTTCCCAGGCAAAAACCAAAACATAAAACAGAAGCAATTGTTAACAAATTCAATAAAAACTTTAAAAATGGTCCACATCAAAACAAAAAAAATCTTAACAAAAAAAAAGACCCCAAACACTGACTAGGACTATGGATAACTAAGTATACCAGTGATGGCAGGAAGGGACTTTGGAAAACTATAAATACTTGTTATTTGTTGGACTTTTTAGCCAATTGGCTCCTTCTATGTAAAGAGGCTAAATTCTTTTGAAAAGGGGGAGGGACAGGCAGGAGAGAGGGGGACAGAGAGACAGAACAGGACTGGGCAAACCACCTAAGTCTCTGTGCTGTACCAACCAGTCACCAGAAGTCCCCAGGGCCCTTTACTTTGCTCCTACTAATTCCAGAAATGTCTGTCTATAGAGGTCAGGCCCTCTTCTTCTACTTCCCGACAACACTGTGACCCTGTTTATAAAATCTGCTTCCATGACCCTGTAACTCCTGTACTCCTAGCTGTTCACTGATCATGACTGGTTTTCACTCCCACACCTGCTCTGAGAGAAACAGCAACATTGTCCTGATTACCAGTGTTCTCTCTGGTGGGTCTGGCCCAGCAGATCCAGAACAAAGCCTCTGCCCTGTTGAATGACAGGCTGAAGACTCTAGGGATTCTTAAAGTACAAACATGTTCAAAGACGTTAAGTCCTCCTCTACAAACTCATGTCAGCAAACCTCAGGTCAGTCAGCCTGGCTGCCAGATAGAAACGTGACCCCCACTCCCTCCCCCAAAGGCACAATGGGGACTTCAGCTGTAACAATTCTTTTCTTCATTCCCATTTCTTCTTTGCCCTGGAGAACCACAACCAGGGCAAGGGGCAGGTTGCGGAGTTGGCCAGCACGAGAGAGGAAAAAGGGGGAAGTGAGGAGGAAAGGCAGGGTGACCGGCGGCTGGAAATTAGAACAGTTCTCCCACCTACTGGAATTGACGGTGACCAGACACCAACTACCACAGTGCACAGGATGGAGGCCCACGACCTGAGCTGGCGCTGGTCTCCTGTACACAGAGGAGACGGCGGCCAGAGGGAAGGTGAGGGGCTGCTCCCTTCTTGCAGAAAGGCCCCTACTGGGCACCGGAGGCCCTGCCTGCCTCAAGAGGGCTGTGTGAGGCTCAGAGTCCACTCGTCTAGAACTGGCATCACAGCCACAAGGGCCATCATCCTGTTTTCCGTGTTAAGCTGGAAGCATATCCTACAAGACAGAGCTAGACTCCCTCAGACTGAGCTGCTCCGAATCCAACACCACATTCCAAATCACGTACAGCGCAGCGCCCTGGGGAGTCTCCAGCCTGAGCTGTAATGGATGCCATCACCTAAATGAAATGCCTACTGATCAGGTTAGCTAAACGAAGGGGGTGGTGAGATAGCGACAGTAAGTTATGGATTAAATTCTAAAATACCAAACAAAACAATAAAAATTTTAATTGCCACCTGACCGTCTCTGTGCTGTTCCCAGACCTCAGGGAGGGCTGGAAGTTGGGGGGGCAGGAGGGAGCTCAGGAAACCTGTCAGTTTACGGGGTCACTTCCGGGCTCCCACCTGCTGTTGACTACTGCTCTAGACCCAGCTCACCTTCAGGAAGGGAAAGATAGCTGGGCCCTGCCCAAAGGGTGAGGTCTTTAGAGTTAGAAAGATTTGGGCTGGAGTTCCAATGCTTAGTAGTTCCACGGCTAGCGGTAAGGCATACCATTCTAAAAGCTGAGTTTCCACATCCATAAAACTGCGTAACAAAACTCTCTGTGCTCCACATTCTGGAGTGTGCTGTGAGGACTAACGTGTGTACAAGTGCTTCATGAAACTAACGTGGCTGAAAAGTGCTGATGATCTCTTGACAAAGTTGTTGGAGAAAGTGGGTGATTCTGAAACACTGACGAAGAATGTGAAATATGATGTGTCCACAGGTAATTCTGGGCAGTCAGTTACACGTGAGGACTTGTGACTCAGGCCTTTTCGCCTGCCAGTGTCAGGAAAAGGGAATTCCTGTTCTTTCTGAGGTGAGACCTGTGACCGCTGCAGCTGGAAAATTCTCACTGCAGATGCTGCCAGACGCTCGCTGAGCTGGATGTTGGGAGCAGTGCACAGGGCTGACTCAGCTCTACCCAACAAAGCAACTGAAGAAGAGTGGCCTCCCAAAACCCTGAGGAGACCACATCCTCTAGGTCACCACCTTCTGAGTCTATAGAATGAATGACACTTAGGAATTCTTATACACAAGCTTCACCCCTTTCATTTTGGTCACTGGTGAATTCAATCCCACAGTTCATTGAATGGATGACTATTAACCTCATGACAAAGAGCAAGTTCAGACAAGCAATTTTGGAAAAGTGAGGAGTCTAGGGACATAAAGCTCTTGGCGTCACATTTACTCAACACACACCTGCATATCTGGCAACAAGCAACCAGAAAGCAACTAAGGGCACTAGCCTCTTAGTAACTTCAAAAACTGGACTCAGGAAGTCTGACTTCTCAGGCAGGTTGTGTTCACTGGGGAGTGGTGGGCTCATCTCTAGCATGTTCAAATACAGCTGAGCAAGAATTCAGACACTGCGACGGTACCTGAACTGAAAAGAGCAGAGAATGGGCCGGAAGTCCACTGGCTGTTGGCACCAAAGACGCCACTTCCTACTACAAATGAAATAAACACAAGACCTGCTCTGTCTCCTGAATGTCACTGGGTCTTGGGGCTGAGAAGACAAGGCTTTTTAGTCCCATGAGAAGCACCTGAGGGTGGGGGCTGAAGCCTTGACTGAATTCTAGAACAGTCAGGCTGGGATTTTATAAGAACAAAGCTTAGGCACCAGACATCCACAAGGCTGGTTGTAACAGTGTAAATTCTGACGAGACTGTGGGTCTATCCCTAGGTACAATCAAGCAAAAATCGTTCCAACTTTGGAACAATCTTGAAAGCACAGGTCCTATGAATTAAGTGTTCAGCCACATTTCCTTTCACTCAGGTGCAACAACTGTCACCTGTGACCTCGGCTTCTCTTACAAATGATGACATAAACAGTGTTCGGAGTGGTGGGAAACCATGAGGGCTTAGGATGCTTCTGCCGAATTTCCACCTTGGAAAACCTAGAAGTGCTATGGACTTCCAGGTGATTTCCTCTCTACATGCATGTGTCCTCTCTACATGTTCCTCTCTACATGCATCATGTCTGACTCTTTGGGACCCCATGGACTGTAGCCTGCCAGGCTCCTCTATCCACAGGATTCTCCCGGCAAGGATACTTGAGTGGGTTGCCATTTCCTCCTCCAGGGGATCTTCCCGACCCAAGGATCAAACTGTCATTTCGGGTGTCTACTGCTTTGGCAGATGGATTCTTTTGCCACTGAGCCACCTGGGAGCCCTTTCCTCTCTACAGACAGACTCAATAGAGCCTCCCAGCAGGGACCAAAGGCCCTCAGGTTCACCCAGAAGAGGGCGATGCAGAGAAAAACCACCAGACTAAAGTCTAACAGATGTGGACACGCCATGTTAAGTCACTTCTGAGCAGGGTCCCATGACTATGAAGGAACTAAGATCAAGAGAATTAAGTAATACAGCCAATGTCACTCAGAGTGAACAGTCGAGCTGGAACCAAACTTGAGTCCTTCTGAATGCAAGGTGATGCCTCCTGTGTCCACAGCCAATCCTCAGTGGTACACAAAGGTGAAATTAGTATGGTGTCTACTGACAAGACTACTAGCCACATGGAAACTGAGGTTATATTACATTGCACTTATGCTCACAGTGGAGGGGTTGGCTAAACCACTGAGTGACACTTGTTTTTTAGTAAGAAAAGTGAGCTCAATCCTTTGGTTTCTGAGACGTAAATGCTCAGGTTCCCATTTGAAGACTATACCGCCCACCCCAAACACACTCACCTTGGCTCACTCAGATTACAGGGCAACCCAAGAAGGTTGTCCTCTGGCGGGCCCTGCTTTTGTTGACTAGCAGGGCAGGCCAAGGCTGGAGACGGCTGGTCCCAAGGGGGAGGGTGGCGCCCCACCCCCCCACCTCGGTGCCTGGAGGGAAGCAGCCAGATCTGCCAGGTCCTGGCCGATGCTGAAGCCGAGGCTCTGGGCATCCTGACCCCATGGGGAGGTCACAATAGGTAAGGCCCGCAGACTGCTATAGTACCTATTACCATAGTAACTACAGAGAATCAGAAGAGCTGGTTTTAAGAATCTGAAAGCGTGTCCTCCACATGTTGAGAGTCTAAGATCTATTCAGTCCAATCTTCCTGTCTACTGAAAATATACTCTGCCTTGGCAACAGGAGTGTGATGGGCAAAAAACATATCAACATAAAGGTCTTATAAAACCAGCAACTCCACAGGCCAAGGCACTGGTCAATCTAGTGAGGCGGCTCCTCTGGCTCACCTTGGACCTGTTTGGGACCCTAACATGCTTCCACAGGTCTCAGAGTTAGGTGTTATTCTCAGACTTTTTCACAACTGCCTAGACTCTGGCAGTAGAGGGGAGGGGTGGGTGAAGTGGGTGCAAAGAAAGAAGCCCTGACCAGGAACTGGTAACTCCCGAGAGGCTGCCCTGTCCTCACAGACTCGCGTCTGTGGTGGCAGCAGACCAGCAGCAACAGCCACCGGCCTCTCCGAGAGTAAGAGGTTCGGCTTCCCCCAGCTCCCCGTAGGCCCGGCCTCCCCGGGGACAGCAGTCAGGCCCCAGAGCAGGCAGCCCGCTGCCACCCTGCTTTCTGGTTCCCTGTACTAATAACAAGGCAACAGCTCAAGGAATAGGGGTGCGCAACTGTCTTCCTCCCTCGGTGTATCGGGCCTGATTTGTACATGGATGAAAATGTCCCTGAGGAGTAGCCAGGAGCGGGAAGGTAGAGAAAATACATTGCAGGTGATGTGAAAGTATCAGTAGTCAGGTGTGACAACAGCCCTCTCTTCCACTCTAAAAAGCCTCTCAGAGTGAAAGCTGACTTACAAGGATAATCTTTAACTCAATAAAACTGATTTTTCTTAAAAGACAAAACATTCAGAGACTCCACTGTTAGTAAAACTCAGGGGGACAGTGAAGGAAAGGGAAGCCTGGTGTGCTACTGTTTATGGGGTCGCAAAGAGTCAGACAAGAGTCAGTGACTGAACAACAACAATCCACCTGCAACACTCCTCGAAACCACACTTGAAAGGCAGAAAAATGAAGGTGGCAGAGTGATTACTTAACAAAACACCCTTAAACTCTCTTTCTAGACACTCCAGCTGTTCGCTGAAATCTTCTAGGATCCAAGGTCAGAGATAACAGGTCAGCACATACCACATCAATAACCTCAGATATGCAGATGACACCACACTTATGGCAGAAAGTGAAGAAGAACTAAAGAGCCTCTTGATGAAAGTGAAAGAGGAGACTGAAAAAGTTGTTCATTGCCGCACTGTTTATAATAGCCAGGACATGGAAGCAACCTAGATGTCCATCAGCAGACGAATGGATAAGAAAGCTGTGGTACAAATACAGAATGGAATATTACTCAGCCATTAAAAAGGATACATTTGAACCAGTTCTAATGAGATGGATGAAACTGGAGCCCATTATACACAGTGAAGTAAACCAGAAAGATAAACACCAATACAGTATACTAATGCATATATATGGAATTTAGAAAGATGGTAATGATAACCCTATATGCAAGACAGAAAAAGAGACATAGATATATAAAACAGACTTTTGGACTCTATGGGAGATGGCAAGGGTGGGATGATCTGAGAGAATAGCATTGAAACATATATATTATCAAGTGTGAAACAGATCGCCAGTCCAGACTGGATGCATGAGACAAGTGCTTGGGGCTGGTGCACTGGGATGACCCAGAGGGACGGGATGGGGAGGGAGGTGGGAGGGGGGTTCAGGATGGGGAACACATGAAAATCCATGGCTGATTCATGTCAATGTATGGCAAAATCCACTACAATACTGTAAGGTAATTAGCCTCCAACTAATAAAAATAAATGAAAAAAAAAAGTTGGCTTAAAGCTCAACATTCAGAAAACTAAGATCATGGCATCTGGTCCCATCACTTCATGGCAAATAGATGGGGAAACAGTGGAAACAATGTCAGACTTTATTTTTTGGGGCTCCAAAATCACTGCAGATGGTGACTGCAGCCATGAAATTAAAAGACGCTTACTCCTTGGAAGGAAAGTTACGACCAACCTAGAGAGCATATTAAAAAGCAGAGGACATTACTTTGGCAACAAAGGTCCGTCTAGTCAAGGCTGTGGTTCTTCCAGTAGTCATGTTTGGATGTGAGAGGTGGACTATAAAGAAAGCTGAGCACAGAAGAATTGATGCTTTTGAACTGTGGTGTTGGAGAAGACTCTAGAGAGTCCCTTGGACTGCAAGGAGATCCAACCAGTCCATCCTAAAGGAGATCAGTCCTGGGTGTTCATTGGAAGGACTGATGTTGAAGCTGAAACTCCAATATTTTGGCCACCTGATGCAAAGAGCTGACTCATTTGAAAAGACCCTGATGTTGGGAAAGATTGAGGGCAGGAGAAGAAGGGGATGACAGAGGATGAGATGATTGGATGGCATCAGCGACTCGATGGACATGAGTTTGGGTGGACTCCAGAAGTTGGTGATGGACAGGTAGGCCTGGCATGCTGTGGTTCATGGGGTCACAGAGAGTCAGACACAACTGAGCAGCTGAACCAAACTGAACACACTACTTCGTCTGGTCTAGTTTCCTCATCAGTACAAGATGCCCAGACCACAGTCTCCCTGTGCAGCAGTTGCTGGCAGTAACTCAGCGTCTGTGTAAATGTGACCATTATCTAGATACAAACATGAGTATCTGTATTTCAGTATACATTCAAGGACATGGAGACCAAATCCCTCCATCTCAAAGTTTCTGGAACATGGACTCAACAAGGCTAACAGCAGCCACACATACACAAGTCCCACCTGCACAGCACAATGCTAATGGGCTGACTGGACACCAAAGGGGCTGAGGCAATGACTGAATTGCGTGATCATCTTTAGAGCTGGCCTACAGTTCAGTTCAGTTGCTCAGTCATCTCAGACTCTTTGCCACCCCATGGACTGCGGTACGCCAGGCTTCCCTGTCCATCACAAACTCCCAGAGCTTACTGAAATTCATGTCCATTGAGTCAGTGATGCCATCCAACCATCTCATCCTCTGTCATCACCTTTTCCTCCCACCTTCAATCTTTCCCAGTATCAGGGTCTTTTCCAACATCAGTTCTTTGCATCAGGTGGCCAAAGTACTGGAGTTTCAGCTTTCAGCATCAGTCCTTCCAAAAATACTAAGGACTGATTTCCTTTAGGATGGACTGGTTGGATCTCCTTGCAGTCCAAGGGACTCTCTAGAGTCTTCTCCAACACCACAGTTCAAAAGCATCAATTCTTTGACACTCAGCTTTCTTTATAGTCCAACTATCACATCCATACATGACTACTGGAAAAACTATAGCATTGACTAGATGGGCCTTTGTTGGCAAAGTAATGTCTCTGCTTTCTAATATGCTGTCTGGGTTGGTCATAACTTTTCTTCCAAGGAGCAAGCGTCTTTTAATTTCATTGGCTGCAGTCACCATTGACAGTGATTTTCGAGCCTAAAAAAATAAAATCTGTCACTGTTTCCATTGTCTCCCCATCTATTTGCCATGAAGTGATGGGACCAGATGCCATGATCTTAGTTTTCTGAATGTTGAGTTTTAAGCCAACTTTTTCACTCTCCTCTTTCATTTTCATCAAGAGGCTCTTTAGTTCCTCTTCACCCTCCGTCATAAGTGTGGTGTCATTTGCATATCTGAGGTTATTGATATTTCTCCCAGCAACCTTGATTCCAGCTTGTGCTTCATCCAGCCCAGCATTTCTCACGATGTACTCTGCATATAAGTTAAATAAGCAGGGTGACAATATACAGCTCTGATGTACTCCTTTCCCGATTTGAAACCAGTCTGTTGTTCCATGTTCAGTTCTAACTGTTGCTTCTTGACCTGCATACAGATTTCTCAAGAGGCAGGTCAGGTGGTCTGGTATTCCCATCTCTTTAAGAATTTCCCACAGTTTGTTGTGATCCACACAGTCAAAGGTTTTGGCATAGTCAATAAAGCAGATGTTTTTCTGGAACTCTCTTGCTTTTTCTATGAGCCAGAGGATGTTGGCAATTTGATCTTTGGTTCCTCTGCCTTTTCTAAATCCAGTTTAAACATGTGGAAGTTCACGTACTATTGAAGCCTGGCTTGGAGAATTTTGAGCGTTACTTTGCTAGCGTGTGTAGGAGCCCAACAAACCCGACCTCAACTATGACTGGCCAAGAGTCCACTGCCACATAGGCCGAGAGGCAGCGCAGGCATGTGGTCAAGGCACAGGCTCAAGTCAGGCACTGCAGGGCGGGCCCTGGTTCTGCTGCACACCCACTAGGGTCCTCGGACCAGTTACTCTCAGAGTCTCAGTTTCTCCATCTGTAAGGGGAGTGATAACAGCTCTGCATGGCAGGTGTGACAATTCAGTGAGATAACCATAAAACTGCTGTTTTAGTCTATTATTTAGTTTATGAAACTGCTGTTTTCATTTATTATTTTTAGCTTGCTGCATGATGCTGAATAGTAAACTAAAGCAAGTGTCACTTAAAGTTAACTAATGTTTCTGAATATTTTTAATCAAGAAATGGAAAACCCTTTTCTCTATGAAAGGTCCTGTAAGTAGCATCAAATCTATTCCAGGGTCACAGGCTGAGATGAACGCTCACTAAGAAGAACCTGTTTTCATTCTGATAACATTTCTAATACCAAAAAAGGAACAGAAAAGCCTGGGCATATCTAGCAAAATAAGTTTTGCAAAGAACCCAAAGGAAGATCATTTCCAGAGTTCATTCTTTTCAGGGGCCTCTGAACCTGAGTTAGGTGAAGGCCCCTCCATGCTATAGATGGGTCAGGATACAGGATGGGACATGTTATTGTTTTGTTTCTTCAGAGCAGCTCATCACTATAAATAAAGGTTTAGGTAAATGAAAACTTGACTTTATATAAATATGATAACTCTCATTTGCAGTTAGTTCTCTTGACAATCAATCCCCACCCAGTGGTTTTCAAGGGGACATCGGTCATGCCCAGAGGGATCTCTGCTTGTGAAAACTGGAGGGTGGGCTGTGCTACCGGCATCTAGTGTATAGAGGCCAGGAATGCTGTTCAACATCCCACAATGCGCAGAAAGCAAAAGCACACGTGTGCACACACACATAACACACACACCAGACCACCACCACCACCACCAATCATTCAGCCTAAAATGTCAAGAGCACCAAGGTTGAGAAGCCCTGCTCTAACCTCTCATCCCTTCATCAGTTTAGAGAGAGACAAGAAGAGGTCTGTTTTCACAGTAAGCTTCATGCCATTCATCACACACCTTCATCAAATATCCTTTACAGCAATTTCTGGGGAAACTGAATTTCCACCAGAAAACAAAAGAGGCTGTAAGTGGGGCAACCTGGCACTCACTACCCACAGATGACAGGGAAAAGGGTCACAGTATCTTCCTGGGAAGAGGACTGATATGTACTTAGATCACAAGGAGGCAAAACCTTTCAAGCAGGCTCAGTTAACAAAGCCAGGCAGAGGAGAAGCCCCTGACAGAAACACGTTCACTGACTTCTTGAAGGAATAGAACACAGAACTGGGAGAAAATCTAATCATCGTTTATCAGTTTGGTGTCTGACTGACATGTAGGCTAAAAAGGAAGAGAACTAAGCTCTAATACCAGGTCTGCGCCAGCTAGCTGTATTACAAACACTACTGCTCTGGAACTCCAACAGCCTCATTTATAAAATAAGAGGCCCTTCTCAGAGAGCTGCAGGGAGGATGGCATTTAACAGAAGGTAGAGCAGGAAAGACCGTGGGCTTCCCCCACCCATTTCAGACACAGCAGCTCGCATACTCCTCCGAAAATGGAGTTATGCCGCTTCTAAAAATAAGGTCAGATAACAATGAGCTGGATGATCTTGGAGGCCTGATATTACATTAAGAGCCACCTAAGCAAGCTTTTCATCAACTATTACAGCACGTGTATCCTGCTGCAGCATTTCTTTGTACATATGTCTTTTTTCCAGATTACAGCTCATTTATCTTTATGTCTTACTTCAACACAGGGTACCTACCTAATCAGGGTTTGTTAAGTGACTGCATGATTTCCAGAATGTGAGGTATTCTCAAAATCGAGGTATTCTCAAAGAGTAGATGACAAAGAGAACATTTAAAAGTGAATCCCAGACATAAGAAAATTGGCTGGCTAGTAAGTATCTTTGAGCACCATATTTACTACAAAAATTCCTACTGATGAGCAGTTGCGGGTGGGGGGGTTGTTACATGGGCCTTGTAGAGGGGCTGAAAGAGAAAGGTTGCACTGCATGGTTTTCAACTGCCTCCATCACATTCCACAGATACAGCTATTAAGAACATACCTTTTATAATTTTAAGGATTCTGAAAGCCTGGTTAAGAACAGAACACTGCCTTATCTTTTCTTTTTTTTTAAAGGAAATGGAGGGCTTCCCTTGTGGCTCAGTGGTAAAGAATCTTCTTGCCAGTGTCAGAGACACATATTTGATCCCTGATCTGGGAGAAGCCATGCCTTGGAGCAACTTAGCCTGTACATCACAACTATTGAGCCTGTGCTCTAGAGCCTGTGTGCGGCAACTACTGAAGCCCAAGTGCCTGACTCAGCCTCTGCTCAGCAACCAGAGAAGCCACTGAAGTGAGAAGCTGAGGCACCGCAACTAGAGAGTAGGCCCTGCTCACCACAACTGGCGAAAAGCCAGAGCAGAAAGAAAGACTCGGCACAGCCAAAGTGAATAAATTTTAAAAATTATTTTTAAAAAAGAAAAGGAGGCTAGCAGTGTAGGATGAGGCAGCAGACACAGCTGTACTTTAAAAAAAAAAGAAAGGTTTTGGGCTGGGAGGTGAGGGAGGGAGAAAAAGAAGGGGGTAAAAAAAAGAAAGAAATGGATAGGCAAAATTTTAATAGTCCAGGTAACAAACGCTTGCCAGCACTGCTCCACCCAATGCAGGCAAAAAGCACTGGCCCTTCCTGCTGTCCACCTAAGAGAACCCTTTATTCCCCCAGCTGGCTTTAGGGAAGGGGTTTCACAGCAGTTTTCTTCTCAGGTCTGTTACTCTAGGGAAGGGGGGGTCAAGCTTCTCTTAACAACCCCACATCTGGTCTTTAGAACATTTTGGAGGAAATACAACAAGGCATTATGTTGTTATGGTTACTGCAGGAGGGAAAGCAAAATGCTACAAAAATACCAGTTTACCAAAAAGAAAATTTAAAAAAACAAACAGCAGTTTGCCACTTTAAAACTGAGCAACTTCCTGTTGCATGAGGCAGCCCCCACGAAATACATGAAGATACATGAAGTGGGTGCCTGTAATTCCCAAGAGGTCTCCAGAACTGGTCAAACATCATTGTCAGCACTAATCATTACTGAGAAGAAATTCAAATGGCCCAGAACATCTATTGCTGACTAAGGACCTGATTAGGCAATAGTGAATGAATAACTAGGGGAAAAGGTAGACAAGATGGGGAGGGCAACTGACAAGAAAGGCAGAAAATCATGCGCTCCAGGGCTTGCTTTGAGGTATGCTAACGCCTTTTCCCCAGCCCAACCCTAAACAAAAGGCTGATACCAGAAGAAGGGACAGTGGACCATCCACAGTTAAAGCAGGGTGGTGGGGGGCGGGGTGTGGGGCAGGGGTACAAGCTTGGCCTACTTGGCTGGCTGAGCTCTGGGGAGCTAAGGCACTCACTCTGAAACAGATGGTTTGCATGTCCTACTGTGTGTGCTAAGTGATGGCAGTTCTGGGACAGTCTTTTCAGGCTGTATGTCAAAAGCAGCAGAGGTAAGCTGGTTCTGAATCAGTCACCACTCCCGAACCTGCCCAGGGCTCCCTCCCTCTTTCATATCTTGTTTCCAATAGGCCAGTCATTTCTGAAAAAAATGACCTGACCTTCCAAAAAGCACATGATTTCTCACCCCATTCCCAACACCCCTGCTGCTGCTGCTAAGTCACTTCAGTCGTGTCCGACTCCGTGTGACCCCATAGATGGCAGCCTACCAGGCTCCCCCATCCCTGGGATTCTCCAGGCAAGAACACTGGAGTGGGTTGCCATTTCCTTCTCCAAGGCATGAAAGTGAAAAGTGAAAGTGAAGTCGCTCAGTCCTGTCTGACTCAGCGACCCCATGGACTGCAGCCTACCAGGCTCCTCCATCCATGGGATTTTCCAGGCAAGAGTACTGGAGTGGGGTGCCATTGCCTTCTCCACCTACTTGGCTCTAACTCTGTATCGTGGAGAGACACACAGTTTAAACAGCTGCACTTGACCATAAGGCCCCCGAGGGCAGAGCTGAGTATCACCCCCGCTAGTCAGTAAGCACACTTTAGCTGTGCCACGCCTGGCAACCAGATTAGACCACTGTGTATGTGGGAACATGCTGTCCTTTGCACAAGCACTCATGTATGTCCCATGACACCTGGTGCTGGGTAGAAGGTTGTTTACAAAGGAATCCTTGGGTTTCTCTCTCCAGTCTTCCACCCAGTTACCTCCTGATCTGAAGATACAAATTCAGAGATGTGTACTTCTGAAGATGGGTAGCAAAGCTATTTGTCAGATTATAATAATCATTACCCTTTTGAGGTTGCAAACCCTTCTGAAAATCAGAGGAAGGCTTCTGACTCTCTCTCCAGGACAATCACAAGTTAAAAAAACATTGCCTCATGTGGCTATTGCCTCCTGTGTTGAACTTCTGCAGATACAGAAGAAATAAATTTGGAGAGAACAGATTCATTAATAAATACATGTTACCTATGCCATTCCAGAGCACCCACAGGCCCCTCAAGTTCAGGAATCCCTGTTCTAGACGAGCCATTTATGAAAGACATTTTTGTGGGTGACATGTTTCCAGTAGCTCCCTGAATGCTCATTCACTAAGCAATGGTTCCCCTCCTTCCTGCTCTTCTGTTCCTACTGTCTTTTACGCAACCCAGTGGATTCAGTTCAAGTGGCTGTCTTTTCCATTTCTCAGCTCTTCATTTCCCTGACCTCCCAGAATATTGAGTGTCAAAACAACAATCACAAACGTTACAAAGTGAATTTACTGTCTGGCACCTCCTCAAGGTGACTGCCAACTCTTGGTGAACAAGGACCATGGGTTTGTTGTTTTTGTAACCCCCTCAGTGCACACTACAGAGGCAATACAAGTGTGCCAAGTGGGCAGAGAGTGCGCTGTTTCTCTGTCCTTCTACCAGTAAGCATTTGAACTTGAACGTATTGACTTTAAATCTGGGCATGTGTCTCAGAAAAGTCACATGCAAAAGGGAAGAAAGCATAACCCAGAGCAGCCAATCATCTCACTGTTCCTTTTGGGTGCACCAGTAAGACTTTCTGCAAACACAAAAAATGTTACAAAGCAAGACAAACATGACACTGAGCACAGACACTTAAGAGATTTCTCTGAGGCTGACAAAACCCAAGTGTGGTAGAGGAATAGAATGTTTTAAAAGTTATTTTCTGTGGGACACCTGCAATTACTAAGCAAAGACAAGACTGACCCTCCCCTTGTCTCCTAGAAAACTGAAGGAGCAAAGGTGTAACATCCCTTCACTGTCTTTGCTTTTCTCATCACCTTCAAACACTGCTACCCAGGACCCCCTCACACTCTAACTCAGTTCTGCTCACTGATCCTTCCCCTCCTCTGCCTGCCCTCCCCCAAGCTGCTCTGGAAATAGTTTCAAGTGACAACAGTTCCTCCGCAGCAGCTCCAAGTGGTCTTACCAGAGAGAACAGCAGATGCAGTACTAAGGAAGGGATGAGCACGCCTGTGCATGTGACATGCCATGTTATCATCCACAAACACTTACAATACTCATGGGGCTCCTTGACTACAAAGAGGCCTAAGATCTTGTTGGTGATTTTAAGCAGCTTTCAATAGAGAGACAGAAAAAGAGAAACAGAAAGATAACTAATAGAACAGGTGTGTTATACTATAAATGTTAATTGTGCAGTACAGACAATGGTGCTAAAGACAGAGGTTTATGTTCCAGATTTTCTAGGACTGTTCTGACTCAAATATCCTGTCTCACCAACTCCTTCAGTACACCTCTATGCTCAGACTATGGGTCCCAGTGTTTGTCATAATAAACAGGATCACCTCAGTGACTGATGAGGCAGGCCAGCCAACTAGATTAACTAAAAGCATGATGGCAGATTGTTTTAATCATGCCAGCACCTTCCCACAGCCCTCAGGTAATTGTGGAATTGAACATAATACAAGACAGTGAAACTTGAGGCTTCCAAGACTGAGAGAGCTCACTGGGAGAATGGTTGGAAGCTGAGGGTATTTAGCAGAAGTCAGGCTGGCAGGGTGCTAGACACTTGTCTCTTTAGGCCATTCTTCCCCAAAGCCCTTTTAAAGTTACTGAGAACTATGACAATAATTAGACTTATTGATATTCCTGGGAAGGAAACAAATCTATTCGTGTGTTGCTCTTGTTGTCCACTGGAGAAGGAAATGGCAACCCAATCCAGTATCTGTGCCTGGGAAATCCCACAGACAGAGAAGCCTGGCAGGCTACCATCCACGGGGTCGCAAAGAGTCGTAAACAACTTAGCAACTAAACAACAACAGAGAGGAGAGAGCATTCACTTGCTGGGCCTCTGGCAGAACAGCAGATGGCAGGCACTGTGTGCAGCAATCCATCCTTTTCCTGTCACTACTTCTCTGCCTTCCTGCCAGTCTGCTCTCTCTTATGTCCAGGGAGGCCCCAAACAAGAAGCACGCAGGAAATTTTAAAAACACAAGTTCCCAACACCTAATTTAGTGAAACAGAAAGCTCTGGAAACCCCTTAGACTGAAGAGCAGCATTCTAGGCACCCAAGACTTGAAGGCTCATCAAGTATTAACTTCATTTTTCAGACACAGAAACTGCACATCAAGGGGTTTAAATGTTTTTCTCATGATCAAAAATACTCCACAGCTTCCTTTGGGGGAGAAATGAACCATTTATTTGTCACTCTTTCTAATATAAATTAACACGTATGTATTTGGAAAACATACATGCATATGTAAAACATTATCTAGTGCTGAATAGCTGTTTATGAGTGAAAATAATGGTTACAAATTGATTAATCAGCTCAATTTTGTACTTAACAATTCAATCATTTTGAAGAGCAAACAAAAAGTCAGTGTATCTGTAGACTTTCACAGAGAGATACTTAAGCACATATTTTAAAAAAGAACCTTCCTCAATGAATGCAAGAAGACATGTAATTCTGATGCAATTCCTACTCCATGAGCCAACTATTCACTGGAAGGACTGATGCTGAAGCTCCAATACTCTGGCCACCCTGATGCAAGAGCCGATTCACTGGAAAAGACCCTGATGCTGGGAAAGTCTGAGGGAAGGAGGAGAAGGGGGCAACAGAGGATGAGATGGTTGGATGGCATCACCGACTCAGGGAAGCCTGGTGTGTTGCAATCCATGGGGTCCCAAAGAGTCAGACACAATTTAGTGACTGAACAACAACAAACTGACGAAACAGCCCTTGAATTACTATTAAAATATTTGCTTAAAAAAACTATCACTAAAAAAAAAAAAAAAAAACTATCACTATGACAAAACCCACTGAAATGCTGTGAAGTAATTAGCCTCCAACTAATAAAAAAAAAAAAACTATCACATAGGGAAATGCATGTTTGCTAAAAGTCTTCTAAAATTACATCAAAGTGACATTAAAGCCTGCTCACTAAAAAGAGCCTCATGAATTTAACTGCTGTTTTGAAACAAATAGTTAAGGTTCAGAATGTTATCTTGTAAGGAAGGTCTGACTATAGATGTGGTTGATATGATGACCCAGAAAGCGTCCTTTGCTCCACTGGAGTCAGACAAGATCACAATTAAGATGTAGTCCTCTAATGGGCTGACTATAAATGAACTTCCTTTACAATAGCTATGCACCTCTAAAGTATCTACAGTCAATTCCAAAACCATTATTCTTCTTAAATAGAAAGAAGCTAGTCATATAGAAAGGATTTATGAATAAATGTAATGCATATTCTGTAAACATATATAACATTGTTAGACCAGACCATCAACAATACTGCTAAATTTCACTGGCTTTACAATGTGTAATATAATGGGAGACATTTTATGGTAAATAAACGAAGTCAATATGAAAAAGTAAACCAAACTGGAGTGAACAACATCACAGAGCACCTGAATGGTCACCAGAGTGAAATATCTTCACTATAAAAAACAGAAAGACCCCAGTATAAGCAGTTATATTAATTGTTCCAATTAAAGATATGCACCCCCTCCTTCACTGTTGCCAAGAATTAATTGGTAATGGCACTGCTTCTCAGCAGGGCAAAAATATCCTGAGAGACTATTCAGGTTACAACAAAAGACAGGTTACAACAAAAGAGTTTTCATCCTCTGCTTTTACACAAACAAACCTAACAGATATAATAAAGTTAAAAAGCAAATAACCTTCGCTGTGTTCAATACAAAAGGAGATGTGACTCAGATCTCTCAATTCTCCCATTAACTACTGTCAGAATAAGAGATTGAATTAAGTGTGTACTTAAAAATTTTTAGTTAACTATGGCCAGTAATAAACAAGGAGGTAATTTATGGTTCAAATTTTTCATCTTTTCTCTCCAAGGAGTTATAGCTAAATTCTAAATTTTATACTGGCGAATTCCCTGGTGGTCCATGATTAGGACAACACAATTTCACAGACGAGGGCATGGATTCCAATCCTGGTCAGGGAACTATGCTGAAATATACAATTCCAATATTCAAAAATGTTTTCCTCCTAGATGAATGGTATTTTGGTTTTTGCTGCAAACTTGATACACAGCCCAACTATTCTCTGAAGAGAGTCAGCTTTTAAAAAGAAACCAAAAAATCAAGGTAGCCAAAGGCCCTGGCTCTTTTGCTTTTTGACAGACTCAACGTGTGTAAACCAAAGGTGATGAATACTTTACTTTCTGTATTTCATCTTATCCTTGGCATTGTTATTTCTCCAGTAGCTCATACTCTTGACTCTGGAGACTCACAGGCTATCATTTTACTGGCCCAGGCAAAGGAGAAAAGGAAATCCAGTCAGACAATGGGGAAATCACAGATTCTTCCTCTTCACATCCCTAATCAGAAGAAGTCACTCAACGAGTGTGTCCTTCAAATCCCCACACCCTCACCAGTGTTTTGGCTTATCTGCCTGAGTGCTCATTTGCTCCTTCGAGTCTGACTCTTTGCAACTCCAAGGTCTATTAGCCTGCCACGCTCCTCTGTCCATGGTCTTTCCCAGGCAAGAATACTGGAGTGGGTTGCCATTTCCTTCTCCAGGAAATCTTCCCAAACTAGGGATAGAACCTGCATCTCCTGCCTTGGCAGGCAGGTTGTTTACCACAGAGCCACCTGGGAAGCCTCTGGCTTAGCTACTGTATTTGAAAACTTTTCCCAGTTTCACCAAGTAAACTTGGAAATGACCAACTGAACTGTGAGCTTCTGGTAAGCTTGTGATGTTTTGTCTTGTGATGTTTCTTTAAAAAAAAAAAAAAAAACCTAAAGAATAAAGCACAGATTTACTCATTTATATTCCTTATTCCCCCTCCTCACAAAAGCAAAACTAAAAATTTTAATGTGGCAGTCAAAATTTTAATCAAAATACCCTGGCTAATGCCATAACAGAAATTCAAATACATAAAACCAGTAAGCTCCTGTTTCCTTCTACTTGGGAGGACAGTTTAGGGGGAGGGGGAAGACTGTCTAGTTTAAATAACATAAATCTATTTATACTCTAGGAAAAAGCATGGGATCTGGGGGCAGACAACCAGGCACAAGATCACCTGTGCCCTTTTCCTGATTGTGGGAGGCAGGCTAAGCTTCTTAATTCCATTCATCATTAACCCCATTTCACCAGTTTTGTTAGGGGCTGAGAGTGAGAGGGCTTCCTGAGCTCTAGAGCACTACAGGATGTCTCTCTTTTTTCAAACATGCTCCACCTGGTGTGGGACATGGGAGCCAACGAGCAACCAGGTCACCAGAAGTCATTAAAATGACAAGACGCAGACAGGCCTTGAGCTAAGACTGTGCAAGGCGGTCCTGGCAGCTTTCACAGGGCAGTTAACACACCGAGGGCACAGCGCTTGTGAGGTGACAGGTAGACTCCCTGCCAGACTAACCAGCTGCCCCTGACGTTGGTCCCTTGCAACCTGGCGGCCGCGGGTAATTCAGGAAGTGACTCAAAGGGCCCTTCAGCCAGAGGTGAGTCAGGAGGAGGAAGATCAGAGCCCGGTCCGCGCCAATAGCCCGGGTACGACTCTCCGACGCCGGGCCAAGTCCGGGTCCTCGCCGGCCCAAAGTGGACCGACGTGCGGGCTGGGCGGCCAGAGGCTGCAGGCCTGACGGGAACGCCAAGTCCTCCCGCGGCGACCCGGGGGTCGGGTCACCCTCTGTGGGGAGCAGGAGACGCCGGCAGGGGGGTGTGCCCCACGAGGACCGACGCGAACGAGCGGCTCAGACCTCCCCAGGCCTCTGAAACGCCGTCTGGGAAGCGAGGTCCTCCCTCCCGGCCCCCAGCCGCCCCGCTCGCCGCCTGCCGGCCGCCCCTCGCCCCGGCCCGTCCGGGCTTCCTCAGGCGGGCGCGGGGGAACAGCGGGCCGTATCGGCCGAGCGGAGTTCCCGAGAGCCGGGAGTGGCCAGGCTCGCGGAGGAGCCCCAAGAGAGGCCAGGCAGGGCACCGACACTCACCCGCCGCGGGTCCGCTCCGGCGTCCGTCAGCACCGCGTCCGCGCGTCAGTCAGCGACTCGCTTGGGCGCCGCGACCGCCGCAGCCTAGCAGGCGGCCCGACGTGCGCACGCAGCGCGGGCGGGGCCTGCGCAGGACACGCCCCTGCGGCGGGCACGCGGCAGCCGTCCTCGCGCGCTGGTCTGCGGCGGAAGTCGAAGTGAGGGCGGGTGAGTTCTTCCCTTCGTGAGAGAGGGTGTTCATGAACGCCTCTCCGGGCCCTTCTTGCCCTTTATCACCACCGCTTCAGGCTTATCTCGCGCGTTCTCCTCCTGTCCCATCTGTTTCAGCCACACTGGTTTCCTGTCATTTCTTTAACCATCCAACTGGCTTCAGGACTGATATTGTCCGGTATTGGCAAAGGTGTGGGGAATGTTATAATTGGCAATAGGCATTCTCTTTGATCTAATACTTCCATTTCTGGGTAGCTTTTTCTAGAGAAACGCAAGAACCCAAAGAGACACAAACAAGCAAGTTCATTGCAACAGCATTTGGGTGAAAACCTTGAAAGAGCCTGAACGTATATGAAAAGACAATGTGGGATGATTGGTTGACAGGGGCACATCTCCCTATTCAAAAGAGTTGTGCTGGATAATAAGGAATGGCAGAGTATTCCCTGGCAGTCCAGTGGGAACTAGGATCCCGCAAAAAAAAAAGGGGGGGGTGGTGTGAAGGGCAGACACCGCCTTAAGGGAGGCAATCAAGTAGAAGGGGATTAGAAAAGAAAGTTGTAGGAGAATACAAAAATACATTCAGAGGACTTCCCTGGTGGTCCTCTAGTATTGCATTATGCATTGACCAGACCTCCCCAGAGGCAGAAATACCTGCTCAACCATAAAGATCAATTTTTCTCCTGCCGCTGGCCATGAAACTCCTGAGATAATAGCATTCCTTTCTCAATCCTGTAAGGAGTCAGGATGTTGATATATTAGGGCGGTATTGGGCTGCACCTTATTAATGTTACTAGATATATTACTTGTATTCTGCCTATTTTACGAGATTGAGGTTTCTCGCATTACCAGACCTGTGACTGAGCCTCAGATAAAATTAATGACAATTAAACAGCTTGAGGTTTCTTGCATTACCAGATGTGTGACTGAGCCTCAGATAAAATTAATGACAATTAAACAACTTGAAACAATTGACCTTATAGATGATTCTATGAGATCAGTGATTGTAATAGTGTATCTCTAGATATGGGAAGAAGCAGCAAGCGAGAGCCATTTCCCTGACCATGACCAATGGTATGACAGGTGGTCCAGAAGCTTATGGCTTTTCTTAACAGGGCCCTTTGTCAGCCCACAAAGGGCCCTGTTAAGAGTAGCCAAACAAAGGTCCATATAGTCAAGGCTATGGTCTCCCCTGTGGTCACATGCAGTTGTGCACGCTGGACTATAAAGAAGGCAGAGCGCCAAAGAATGGATGCCTTCAAACTGTGGTGCTGGAGAAGACTCCTAAGAGTCCCTTGAACAGCAAGGAGATCAAACTAGTTAATCTTAAGGGAAATCAACCCTGAATACTCATTGGAAGGACTGATGCCAAAGCTGAAACTCCGGTATTGTGGTCACTTAATGG
This sequence comes from Cervus canadensis, assembly GCF_019320065.1. Lineage (NCBI taxonomy): Eukaryota > Metazoa > Chordata > Mammalia > Artiodactyla > Cervidae > Cervus > Cervus canadensis. The sequence goes on from NC_057417.1 coordinate 36,231,745, forward strand.
GAACAGCCAGCTCATTGGAAAAGTCCCTGAAGCTGGGAAAGATTGAGAGCAGAAGGAGAAGAGGGCGTCTGAGGATGAGATGGTTGGATGGCATCACCGATGGAATGGACATGAACTTGGACAAACTTTGGGAGATGGTGAAGGACTGGGAGGCCTGGCGTGCTACAATCCGTGGGGTCACAAAGAGTTGGACATGACTGGGTGACTGAACAACACCAATAGGGCCTCGTCCAGTAATAGCGCATTGAATGGCCTATCGATGAAATTCTGACCTGAGAATAAGCATTCCTAGTACCAGGGGACAAACTATTCACAAAGTGCCTCCCGAACTTTGGTTAAAGTTGAGAACAAAAGGGAAGGAATTGTAAAATAAAGAATGTTGCCCACCATCCAGTTCTACAGGAATTGAGTCATTAGTCACAATAGTCACTGATTTACAACACACCCTGAAATGGTGAAGATCGGGATGAGGCACTTTGTGCTCTAGGAAAACTGGCAGAAATGGCCCTCAGGTAGATATTTTCAGGAGAAATTTTTATGAACCCAGTTTCTTGTATCTTCCCATACTTGGAAATGCACTAAAACCATTAAGATTTTTTCCACGAATAACAGTAACTTTCTCCCAAGATGTGTGCTTCACTGCCTGTGCATGTGTGCTAAGACCCTTCAGTTGTGTTTGACCCTTTTTGACCCTATGTACTATAGCCCATCGGGCTCCTCTGTCCATGGGATTCTCCAGGCAAGAATACTGGAGTGGGTTGCCATGCCCTCCTCCAGGGGATCCCAACCCAGGGATTGAACCTGCTTCTCTTATGTCTCCTGCATTGGCAGGTGAGTTCTTTACCACTAGTGCCATGTAGGAAGCCTGTAACCTGTAACCTTTTCTCAAAATCACACCCTCATCTCTTCAGAACAGTTCTCAGAGCTCAGGTTGACTGGAATAAAATTTTCCATTTCTTTCTTAGACTGGCCATTGTTTAATTTTTTTAGTCAACAATCCCTTTTATTTTTTTATATCTAAAATTTTTTCTGTTTTATTTTTTTAACTACAAAACATCATCTTTGGGGCTTCTTGGTGGTCCAGTGGCTAAGACTCCACCCTCCCAGTGCAGAGGGCCCAGGTTCGATCCCTAATCAGGGAACTCGATCCCACATGCCGTAACTAAGACCCTGTGCAGCTAAATAACATTCTTTAAAAAACAAACAAACAAATGTTATCTTTCTACACGTTTGTGTTTAGGCGTGTAAATGCATCCAAAAGAGGGAAGGTTTATACACTAGAATGACAGAGGATGGGAAAGCTCATTTGTGATATGTATCTGTACCATTTAAATTTTTTATGAGAATGAATAATTGAGTCATGCAAAATCAAATTTAAAAGGATGAATCTTGGGACTTTGCTGGTAGTCCAGTGATTGAGACTGAGCTTCCACTGCAGAGGACGTGGGTTCAATCCCTGGTTGGGGAACCACGATCCCACATGCAGCAGAGCAACTAAGCCTTAATACGCAACTCCTGAACCTGCGTGCCGCAACTAGAGTCCTTGCGAAAGATCCCACGTGCTGCAACTAAGACCTGATACAGCCAAACAAATATTTTAAAATAGATAAGTAAAAGAATGAATTTTAAGACTGCCTGCTGTCCCAAACACGCATACATAAAATTGAACTAAACCGAGTGGCAGTGATTGGAGGAGGGGTTGCCTCAAGAGTTCCAATGAGATAACGTGGTCCTAAGTCTGCGTCTGATATGTAGGAGAAGCCCAGAGAAGAGTTCTCCCTGTTATCATCATTAGTACATGGGCTGACTGGACTGACAAGTGCTTTGCAGGAAGTCCTTTGTCAGACATAAGGTCCCACAGGAGGTGCTGAGTCATGGCTGAGCTAATGCCAGTCAGTCGCCAAATCTTTTCCCTTAGGCCTCAGGGAACCCCCTGAGGTGGGTAGCTGGGGCTTCAAGAAACAAGACCTTTGCCCAGGCTGCCTGTCTACCCACCCACTTAGGGACAGCTCCCTGGTACCAGCACCATTGACCAGAAGCCGAGGGCAGAGATGCTCTTCTCTGCCACTCGCTGTCTGCACTGATTTCCAAGCTTTGGGTTCAGTGATGCCAAAGGGCATTGGAGTTGTTCAAGTCCCACTGTGGGAGGCTCCTCTCAAACCCAGCGACCAGGGCCGAGCAGCTTCATGGGCTTGTAACTAGAGCAGTCATACTGGGTCCCCAGGCTCAGAAGCATCTTAGGCTTGGTTTAGGTTCTGCTACCACAGTCTTTAAATTCTCTGTAATTTTTAAACAATGGGTCCTGCATTTTTTTTTGCACTGCGCCTTACACAATATGCAGCTGGTCCTGAGACTTTCCTGGTGGTCCAGTGGTTAAGACACACCCTTCCACTGCATGTGACAAAGGTTTGTTCCCTGGTCTGGAAATTAAGATTCCAGATACTGTGGGGTGAAGCTGAAAAAAGAAAAAAAAAAGATTTCTGCAGCTGGTCCCATTGAGGATCTTCTTGCTTGGATTTATTTCCTTAAAGTGGAGACCTCAGAATATCGAGTTTTGCGGCTTAACCCATGCAGTTGAAGAAAAGTCTCATCTTTTTTCAGAATAATATGCACTTGGGTTCCATTCAGTAAGTTATTGAGTTCCTACTAAATGCTGGACATTGTGCCAGGAGGGAGAGAGACAGAAATAAAAAAGACATGGGGCCAACTCTTAGGAAGCCCACAGTCTAGTATGGTAGAGACCATGTTGCCAGTGGAATAGAGATGGGAATGAAATAGTAGCTATTCTAGCCTAGGAGTCAGAGAGGGCTTCCTGGAGGAAGTGATGGGTATGTGACGCATTAAGGAATGAGTAGGAGTTAGCCCTATTCTAAGGTGGTGGGAGGAAGGTATACAGCCTGAGCTCCGAGAATAACGTAATAGGCTGTGGAGGAGGCAATGCAAGGCTTATGCAAGATAAACATTCTATTTAGATGACACCTTCACTTATGGACACAAATGTGTATTTATTAAAATAAATACATGCATCTTACAATACATAATGACCACTATTTTACATATATAAAATACACATTACTTTGTGGGTTATTTCCACCACTAAATTTGGGAAAATAACACCAGTTTTAGTTTGATTTCCCTGTAACTCCAGTGCCTAGTAAATGTTTAGACAGTCAATCAGCAAATATTTTTTGAGCCACTATTTGTGCCAGGTACTGTTTTAGGTGCTGGGAAATTGAGCCATGAATGGAGACAAGTGCCTACTGTTACGAAACTGACATTCCTGCAGCGGTCAGTACACATTTTGGAATGAAGGGAGGGGGAAAAAAATGCTTTTATCCGAGTCAGCAATAAAATTTCAGAAGAGGAGTAGAGGGTCATTTTTGAGTTTTAGTTGAACAACAAAGAAATATATCTATATAATTTGCGGAATTCCCTGGTTGTCCAGCAGTTAGGACTCCTTGCTTCCACTGCAGGGGGACACCTGTTCATCCCTGGTCGGGGAACTATCCCACATGCCTTGGGGCGTGGCCCCAAAAAAAAGAAAAAGAGAAGAGAGAGAGATCTTTTCTATTAAAAAGAATTCAAACCTGGGCAAGTAGTAGCAACCTCAAGTATGAGTCAGGCATACAAGAACTGAGACAGAGCCTTGGGTGTTAAGAGTCACTAATATAGATTTATCTTTCAAAGATCAGATGTTCATGCAAAATAAAAACTATTTACTTATTCGTTTTTGCTTGGAGCAGTCGTCACCACCAGCATTCGCCTGTGCAGTCCTCGTCTGCAAGTACATTTGGGTCAGACCCGATTGACGCAAATTCGGTTTACGTAGGCCCGGGGCGGGCGGCTCCAGACCTTCGGCAGAGTTCGCCCGAGTTGGGACGAACCATCTGTGCCCGCGGAGGGGGGTGGCATGTCCGCTTCGCGCAGAGTCAGGGCCCGGATGGCGGGGATTAGGAAGCAGACCAGCCTGAGGTCCCTTCACGCAGGATGCCTGGGAAAGCGTGGCTTTTCCGGGTTGCAACTGGAGCTAAGGGCGAGGGTCGGCGCCACATGTAGGCTTGCATCCCCCCAAGCTGTGGACTCGGCTGCAGAGCAGCGGGTACCCAGTTCCCGGAGCTTTTCACACCTAGGCCTCCACTGGGAGGTACAGCCGGTCTGGGGGACCCGGGAGCCGGTCCGAGGGGACGGGGGTGGCAGGGTCCCTATCTTTCCCGGCCGGACCTCCCCTTGGGGCCTACGCGACGCGCGCGCCCCTTCGCCCACTCTGTGCCTCTCACTGCCCCTAGACTTCTCGGGACCACACCTCCCGCTCGCATGGCGGACAAGAAGCTGGTGGTGGTGTTTGGAGCCACAGGTAAGCGAAACCCCCAAAGGAGGCGCTGGACCCTTCACCCAGGACAGCCTGGGGGTCCGGCCGGCCCCGCCCCCCCGCGCTGGGGGGGCGCCACCCTCGGCAGGCCTCCCAGGCAGCTTCCACCCTGCAGGTCTTTCTGATTCTCCACAGGTGCCCAGGGGGGCTCAGTGGCCCGGACGCTCCTGGAAGATGGGACATTTAGGGTCCGAGTGGTGACCCGGGACCCTGGGCAGAGGGCAGCGAAGCAGCTGGGGCTGCAAGGTGCAGAGGTAGTGCAGGGAGACCAGAATGACGAGGCCAGCATGGAGCTGGCCCTGAGCGGCGCTCACGCCACCTTCATTGTGACCAACTATTGGGAGAACTGCAGCCAGGAGCAGGAGGTCAAGCAGGTGAGGGCAGGCCGCAGGGCGTCGGGAGGGAGTGGGGAGGCCAGGGCAGGAGCCGGGCATCTTCAAAGAGCTCCCAGCCTCCCTGCAGGGCAGCTCTGACTTGTCAGAGAGGGGCTGTCCCCTGCCTGTGATGACGGACACTGCAGCTTTTCCCCTCCTCTTCCATGCAGCCCTCCTAGACTTTGATAAGGGCAGGAGGTGACTTCTTTTTCATCCAGTGACTTAAGATATCATTCATGTACCGTACTGTTCACCCTTTTGACATGTACAGTTCAGTGTTTCTTCACCTGTTTGCAAAGTTGGGCCGCCATCACCACTACTAATTCCAGAACATTTCATCACCCCCAAAAGAAAACACCATACCTGTTGGCAGTCCTTCCCCATTCCCCCTCCCAGGCAACCACAATCTGCTTTATGTCATCCAGTGACTTCACATTTTCTAAACAACTCTGCTGACCCATGCTGCTGCTGCTGCTGCTAAGTCGCTTCAGTCGTGTCCGACTCTGTGCAACCCCATAGACGGCAGCCCACCAAGGCTCCCCCATCCCTGGGATTCTCCAGGCAAGAGTACTGGAGTGGGGTGCCATTACCTTCTCCCTGCTGACCCATAATTTTCTTAAAAGGTACACATTTTAATTGTACAATTTGATGATATTTGAAGATAAATATGCACATATAACTGACTTCCCAGGTGGCGCTAGTGGTAAAGAACCCACCTGCCAATGCAGGAGACATAAGAGACATGGGTTCGATCCCTGAGTCAGGAACATCCCCTGGAGGAGGGCATGGCAACCCACTCCAGTATTCTTGCCTGGAGAATCCCCTGGACAGAGGAGCCTGGTGGGCTACAGTCCATAGGGTCGCAAAGAGTCAGACACAGTTGAAGCCACTTAGCAGACACACAGCACACATACCCATGGAACTACCATTCTAATCAAAATATGGTGGTGAGGGACAGGGAAGCCTGGCATGCTGCAGTTCACGGGGTTGCAAAGAATCAGACACAGCTTGGCAACTGAACAACGACAACAATCAAAGTATAATCTATCACCATCATTCCCCAAATCTGCCATGTCCCTTTTTAGATGTGTCATGTTTCTCTTTATTCTGTTTTCCACCCAGCTTCTCTCTGGTCGGTGGCTGTTGAGCCCAGGCTGCCGTGGGAGGGATGTGAGACGAACATGCATCTTTTTAAAATCTCCTGGAAGGTAGAGACACTTGCAGTGGGCCTGTCACATAGCAGGCACTTGGGTATTTGTAGAAGGTATGACTGGCGCAGCTGAGGTTCCGGGGCTGAGACCCCTGGCCGTCGGCTTTCAGTCCTGCCTCATCCACAGCTCCCCACTGCCTTGGCTGTGGACGTGACTTCCCTGAGCTGGTCTCTCTTTCCTCTTATGTAAAAGGACCACTTTGGTCCATAAAGGGAAGCTGGACTGGACCATTGGTCTCTTTGTTTTTAACCTCGAGCCTTCAGTTGCTGTCTTACCTGGAAGCCCATCTCAGCGGGTGGACAAAGAGAACTTTTCTGGTTCATGCAGATCCTGTCAACCTGACCGCCTGTGCCATAACAAATGACCACAAGCCACGTGGCTTAAAACCACAGGAATTTATTCTCTCCCAGCGCTAAGTCCAGGAGTCCAACAGCAAGGTGTTGGCCCTGCGCTGTCTGGAGGCTGGCCTCTTCCGGTGTCCGGAGGTGCCAGCTCTTCGTGTGGTCACGTCACTCCAGGCTCTGCCTCTGTCTTCACGCGGCCTCTCCTCTTCTCCCTGTCTCCTCTTCCATCTCTCATAAGGACACTTGTCATTGGGTTGAGGGCCCACCAGGGTAATCCAGGATGATCTCAAGTTTTTTAACTTAAAAAATATCTGCGGAGACCCTCTCCCAAACGATGTGACATTCACAGGCTCTGGCGGATGGGAGGTGGACATGTCTCTTGGGAGGCCACCATCCAGCGCCCTACACGGCCTTGTGCAGCAGGGTCCCCACTTAACTGACGAGGCCAGAGCAGTTAGACCCTTTGTCCTGGAAGGCACAGGCAGGGCGCTGCAGAGCCAGTCTGAAGCCCATGTGGCGTGTCTTCTGTGCTGAACGGCTGAGCCATAGCGCCTCCTTAGGGGACGGCTGGGGCTCTCCAAGGAAGACGGCACAGCACGGGGACAAGGTGCTGTCTAAGCACAGGCAGAGACCAGAAGCCTCTGTGCGCCCCCTCCCAGGTGGCACATGGAGGACTTTGGTCTAGTACCCTGGAAGGTGGGACAACCTGGATGATCTAGAGAAGGGGCACTAAGGCTGTGTGGCTGGTGGGAGGCTTATAATCCTGGGGTAGACGATGTGATGCTGTGGGAGCCGCACAAGAAAGGGGGAGCCTTATCAGAGGGGTTAGTGGCCTGTGGCTCTTGGCAGAGTGGCCTCTGGGGTGGGAGAGCCAGGGCCGCGATGGGGACACACACCCTTCCTCTGAGCTTTGTGGCTTCTCCCTTCCTGCCCGCCCGCCAGGGAAAGCTGCTGGCCGATTTGGCCAAGCGCCTGGGCCTGTGCTACGTGGTCTACAGTGGCCTGGAGAACATCAAGAAGCTAACCGGGGGGAGACTGACAGCGGGACACTTTGACGGCAAAGGGGAGGTGGAGGAGTATTTCCGGGACATCGGCGTCCCCATGACCAGCGTGCGGCTGCCCTGCTATTTTGAGAACCTCCTCTCCTACTTCCTGCCCCAGAAAGCCCCGGATGGAAGGAGCTACTTGCTGAGTGAGTGTGCTCCCTCGGGCGTCTGCTGGCACCATGACCCAGAGAGTGGGCTTGTCCTCCGAGGGCTCCAGGTCTGAGCCCCGGCCCTCTCACAGTAGACCCATGACCCTGCCGGGCCTCCGTGTCCTGTCCCGTAAGATGGGCATGACCCGGACTTCCCCAGGGAAGATCTGCCCAGTGTGGGATGCTGTGCTGTCTGTTGGAGAGCTTTGCAGAAATGAGCATGGTTCTTGTTTCTGCCTCATCAGTGAGGAGAGGGTTTGGAGGGCTAGGTCCAGTTGATTTCCCGGGGGTAGGAAAGCACTTTCTTCTCTGCCCGTCTGCAAATCTGCAAACAGTGTGGAGGGCGCTGTGTCCAACCTGTGTTCTGCCGCTGGTGGGGCAGCAGGGGAGGCTCGGCAGGCAGAGTGGGAGGGGTCAGAGCCCTCCCCTGGCTCCTCACCTCTGCATGATCCCTGCTCACCCTCCCATGGGCAGAGTCTGGGCCTGGTATTGGCACCCCAACACCACCTTTTACAGTTTGCAGAGCCATCGTCAGAGAGTCGCCTGTGTTCCATCCCCACAGGCTCCTGGGTGGTCTGAATGGGCAGCCATGGAAACTTTACAGGCAGGGCTGGAGGGCTCCAGGTGCCTCATCTAGACAGAGCTCTGCCTATCCATCCCCAGAGCCACACCGTGGCTGGTAGAGTCGCTTGTTAACACGTTTGTCAGCACCCACCATGCTGCTCTGGGTTCGGCCCCAGCCTTGGCCAGCCGAGCTTTCTTGCTGGCGTTTGGAGCACCCTCCGTGGGCATCCGCGTCAGGAACTGGGGTTTGCACCCATTCTTGGGCAGGGCGCCTTTCAAAGCCCCTTCCCCTCCTTCTGCTTGTTCCCGTCTCAGGCCTGATGGGTGGCAGGCCTGGAGTTCTCCCCAGCCTGGCTCCCAGGATTTGAACGGTCTGCCAGCGGCAGAGCTCCATCGTGTCCCGTTTCCTGACTCAGTTCTGCTGCTGACCCTGGGGTGTCTGAGTTAGGCCAGGTGCTGACCTGTGCGCCAACCAGCTGGTGGAGACCGACCCCTCAAGAGACAGGGGCCAGCACACCCCTCTCCCCCTCCCAGGCTTGCCCATGGGTGACGTGCCCATAGACGGCATGGCTGTGGCCGACCTGGGTCCCGTGGTGCTCAGCTTGCTAAAGACCCCACAGGAGTACATCGGCCGGAACATCGGGCTCAGTACCTGCAGACACACGGCGGAGGAGTACGCTGCCCTGCTCGCCAAGCACACAGGCAAGGCGGTGCGCGACGCCAAGGTGAGAGGCCCGGCGGGACATGGAAGCCCGATCCGAGCGGCTCTGCGGGTAGCAGGGGAGTGGCATCCTGGGCTGCCCCGCGCTCTGAGCATCACAAAGCCTAGTTCATCCTCAGAGAAGGCTGACGTCGTGCGGTTCTCAGGAGCAAAGTGTGGCTGCCGGGTGAGATGTCTGGCTCTGGCAGGGGGCCAAGTGGCAAGAAAGGGCTTGAGGAAGAGGGCCCAGTAGGGGCCAAAGCAAGCAGGGAGAGCACGGGGTGTCTTGGGCTCCTTGGTGCAGGGGAAGGAGACTGGAGTGGGCCCCGTCCGGCTCCTTTCCTTGGCCTGGCACAGTCCCCTCCTTCCCTCACCTACCCTGTCCTCTTGTCCAGACCCCTGGGTTTGTTGTTTCTTCTCAGTTTGAGATTATGGGATACTCAGAGTCATTAAACGACAGAAACCACCCACAGAGCCTCCCAGACGCAAACAGAGCAGTAAATGGGGAGAGACCAGGGCAGGACACGTTTTGGGCTCAGATTTTGCTCCCAGCCCTTAACACCCACCTGTGTGTAACCAGAGGCCCAGCCCCTGGCCCCTCTCTGTCTTGGTTTCTTCATCTGTAAAGTGGGCGTATGGAACGTATCCCATCCTCGGGGGTGGGCTGTGAAGACTGAACGGAATAACTGATGTAGAGGCTCCCTTGGCACAATGAATGCACTAGAAAATGTGCACTAAATGGTTATTACTATCTAAACAAAGAAAGCCTGAGGCCATCATGGAGGGTTTGGGAGCCAAGGAGTTAAGGTTCAGTTTGGTTAGGAAAGGGGAACAGCTTTGGTGTTTTAAGCAAGAAAATGATGAAAGCAGAGTCCTGCTGTGGAAGGGACTGAGACGTTTTCACCTTGTGATCTTGGAAGAACAGGATATAAATTGCCCTGGAACAGTGGTTTTTGAAGTTTCATCTCTTTAGTATCAATGGTTTTCAGATGAATTCAGGGGGACAAAGTAGAGGCTGAGGTACCAACAGTGTAGTCAGGGTGCTGCCGACGCTAAGAGACGCTCCTCTGCTTGCAGACAAGCCCCGAGGACTACGAGAAGCTTGGCTTCCCCGGCGCCCGGGACCTGGCCAACATGTTCCGTTTTTATGCCCTGAAACCTGACCGCAACATCGAACTGACCCTGAAGCTCAACCCCAAGGCCAGGACTCTGGACCAGTGGCTAGAGCAGCACAAAGGGGACTTTGCAGGGCTGTGACCCTGCCCACCTCTCAACCCCGTCTGGGGGTACAACGGGGGGTGCGGTCACAGTGACCCTCTCTTGTGTTACAAGAAAGTTTATTTTTTAAATAAAGGCCATTGTTCTCACAGATGGCTTCCAAAAGAAAAGCGCTTTGTTTCATGGTTTGGGGTAGGGGTGGCAGATGCTGGGGCACCAAGGACATGAAAATTCCAATAGGAAGCGTCAAGTGCCCAGCCAAGTGGTGGCGGGGGCCAAGAGGACCCCCAACCCAGCCCTGCAGCCAGGGGCGACGTCTGACACCCCTGCACATACACCCTTCCACTCCAGAGCATCCGGTCATCCGCATGTTCCTTCTGAGTTTCAGGGCGGGAAGACCGGCCCCTTCTTCCTCTCTCTTCACCTGCCTCCTGGGCCCCCGGGTGCAGTAGCCTTGAGATGTGGTGATCTCAAAACATGCTGGTAAGAAAGAAACCCTTGAAGGGACGTTACCGAGCTGTGGACCCCAGGCCATGAGAACTGAGCACTGTGGAGAAGAGGTGATGCTGTCCACAGCACAGGCAGGGAGGGGAGACCAGGGAAGTGACCCCCCAGCCCTGCGTGGTGGGCAGAGCCCCCGGGCATTTGGATGGCCTCCCTCTCTCGCTCACTATAGAGGTGAGAAGCGCAGGCCTGGAGGACACGGTTGATGGGGAGACTGGTGTCTCTGGGCTTGCGGGTCATCTACCGCAGTCTCTACTACCCTGCTCTGGCCTTGGGACCCGCAGAGGCACTGAAAGGGTAGCAGGGCTGCCAAATTCATTCCATCTGTTGATTCATAAGCACTTTGTCGACAACTTATCCAGTGTGCTAGACCCTAAATACAATGTTAATCAGGAAAGTTATACACCGTGTCTTGAGTCTGGTTTAGCAGGAGGGCCAGATACCAATGTGTGGGATGGCTGCAGGACCGACATCAGGCTGCAGGGAGCAGGGGGGGTGAAGAACACTGGAGGAGGGCCCACTTCAGGGGCACAGCGACAGCCTGAGGGAGCAGCCTCCCAGGAAGGTAGGAGGGAACAGACGTGATGACCCAGGCTTCCAAGCCCACCCATATCAGCAGGAGAACCCAACAGGTCATCCATGTCCAGCCCTGTGATGCCCAAGTGCCGCGGGCCTTCTGGAGGGGAGACTCGCCTGCTGGGACCCTGACTCATGATGGGATCCAGGAGTGGCCCTCGGTTGGCACCAAGCCTGGGGAGGGCCCGCCGCACTGGCTCCAGGGCGAGCTGCAGGGAGCTGAGGGCAGGCTCCAGCCGGTGCTCACCGTTTCACCAGCCCTCTGGGGGTGGGTTGCTTACCTGGTGCCCTCTGGCCGGGCTGCTGTGACGACTACATAGGGGAACTGGGGAGAAGCAGCGTCTAGCTCCCCGGGCCCCTCGTGATCAGGTCTTGCAAGCCTCCAGTGCCTTCCCCTGTCCATCCTGCTCCCAGCACTTCAGCAAGTGCTTGCCTCCCATCCACAAAGGCCCAGGGGCCTAGAGACACTCTCTTGTGTTTCTAAATGGCGCGGCTCACGCTCTAGCCCCACCTCAGGCTGCAAGGTGGTCAGGAGACAGATCTCAGGAGCTAACTGTGGGAATGAGCCAAACCCAGTCCAGCCAGGCCTCGAGGGGGACCCGAACCTACAGATGCTGCCCTGCCACCTTCTGACCATCGGAGGGAAGAATGCCTTGGCATAGCCATGAAGATGTCTCACTGGAAAGAAAATCCACTTTCCCCTTTCAAAGTCTAGACTGCTACTTTCAAAAAACATGGCTTTGGTTGACTTCTCTAGGAAGAAGACCTGAGGTGCCAAGAGAGACACCACTGAGCTCTCCACCACCGTACCCTGGGGTCTCAGATCCCGCCCAGGCCATGCTGAGTCCACAGCAGGTGCTCGGCAAACTTCTGTTCAATGGAGAAAGAGTTTGGAGACTGGCAGGAAGTCTCTGGGCCTCCTTCTTGCCCACCAGGTCTTCCCAGCCTCTTCACCCAATCCAGCAAGTGCGCACCCCTGCCTCCACTACAGCCTGCTCAGCCCAGAACCCCAGGGCAGGGTAGAGTCATGTGCTTGGGGCCCACTCCAGCCACCAGAGCCCAGAAGACCACAGTACACACAAAATATCTTAATACTCCTCTGAAAACAATGGAAGAAACAAAGAGTATCTAGTGATGGCGGTGGTGACGCTCAGGGACCTAAGGAGGCCACACTGCAGGTCTTTAGAGGAGCGGGCTCCCAGAGTAAAAGCGACAAGCTGAATCCTAGAAGGTTCGTTCAGATCAGCACATCACTGCAGGATAAGCTCCCTGCTCCGGGTTGGGAGGGTCCGCGCCTGTCAGAGCGACACCTGTCCCTCGGTGGGGGTGACGCTGAGGAAAGCCACCTCTGGCTGCCCCAGGAAGGCCAGCAGACGTGGGCTGGCCTGACGGGCACCTGCAGAGAGCTGTCCGGACTCTTTCAAGGAAGAGATGACCACAATTCAGGTTTTAAATATCTCTTTGCAGTAGATAATCTTATTTACATTGATACAGAATCATTTTACATTCTTAGAGCAGACACTAGCAGATGCTTTATTTTAGTAAATTATGGGGGGGAAACAGAAAGCACACTTATCAGAAGGGTTCTCCGTTAGCCTGTCTCACCACAGCGAGGGGATCTGGAAACACAGGGAACCCGCACGTCCCAGGAGCCAAGGCTGGGAAATGGTGCTTGGTCTGGCTGGTTGCTGGAGAACCTTCGATTGCTGAGAGTCTGCTTTCCTCTGAACAAACACTCGTACGGGAAAAGACAATGATTCTCAGCACTGAATAATTTAAACACACATCTGAAAACAGGTCAGTAGTGAGTGGTGAGACCCAAGGCCCTGATAGCAGTGGGGCAGGGCTGGAGTTGAGAGGCCCTCAGTCAGCTCCAGGCCATGCCGGCTGTGGTCCAGCAGAGGGGCAGGAGCCCCACCCACGCCTGGCTTAGAACAACACAACCCAACTGCCGGGGGACAGGGCCACCCTGCGTGGGGTGGGAGGAAGGACCTTCCGTCCTGACGGAGATCACGGCCCATGTGTCCTCTAGGTGTCACCCCAGGCCCCCAGGTTCCAGCCACTCAGTACCTGTGGGAATTAAACCAACTCCAGCTGAAGGGTGGGTGACACCAGCGAGGTGTGTGTGCCCCATGTTCCCAGAAAGGACAACCTGTCAGGAAAGACTCATTCTGGAACGTCCCGGAGGTTTGCTGAGAGGGAAATCAATCACGTCACAACTCGGTGCAGCTTAAGGCTTCATTTTTAAGCTGTAAGCATGGCCTTTAATTCTTTAACCACATTCAGTTCCAAATTAAGAGTTTCAGCTCTGCAGGAAGTGTCCAGCTGTCTGACTTTGCCAGAGCCTGAAGAGGCCAAGTTACCTCCCCGCAGACAGGAAGCTACAAGCCCTGAGGCTGGCCATGCCTGACTGCCCAGGGTCTGTCCCGTCCGCCATGACCTTCTGTGAAGAGCCGCATGGTCACGTGAGTTCACTGTTGCCAAGGCGGTCCGGAGGCCTCTGCAGGCAGGGGCTCGGTGCTGCTGTGGGGAATCCTCCTGCGTCCGAGGTGCCCTGGACACGAGGGGGTGCTGCTGCTCCCTGCCTAGTTCCCAGTGGACCGTTTTCCTGAGCCAAGACACAAACGGGTACAGTTCACTGGCCTCGCAGGAAAAGACACACCCTGTCGGTGAACTTCTGCAGTCCTTGGGAAGGAGGCCCCAACATCAGGGACCAGCACGAGTGAAAGGTGAGTCCCAAGACACCACGGTGAGCAAGCAGGACTCCCGTCACTGCCCCACCCCACCCCACACTAAGGCTGCCACTGCCCTAGACGTCCCAGCCAGGACAGGGCGGGGCTGGGGAGATCTGAGTTCTAGGCCTGGCTCTGCTGTGACCTACCCTCTGTGACTGTGGGCAACCTGGTTCCCACCACGGCAGGATGCAGTGGCCCCGGGAGCTGGTGGAAGGAGGGCTGGGGGGCTCCAGGAGGTGGTTCAGCCCTGCACTACCTGCCAGCTCCCCTTGGGCTAAGGCTAGGCTCACACCACGCCTGAGATGGGAACCTCTTCAACTCTGGGGGTGGGGGGATGATACTGGCTAAAATGAGGGAAAACAGGGATTCATTATTTCAGAGGGGCATGAAAGGGAGGAACCTCAGGGGTTTTCCTACCTCGGCTGGGATATCAGGAGGTAAACATTCTCTTAAGTTTGGAAAGGAATCCCTCGTCCTCCCCAGCCTCAGGCCTAGCCTTGCCTCCCGCGGAGCTATCCATGGTGCTGCCACCTGGGCATAAACAGCAGAGAGAACTGGGGTCAAGGGCGCAGACCTCACAGCCCACCCCAGGCCCCACCTGGCCACCCAGGGCTCGTGCTCCAAGAGCCACCCCGAGAGGAAAGGTGGCCATATCAGGTTGCCCAGGGTTGTCCCGTCCATCAGATGATTCAGCACTTAGAGCATCCCAACTGCTCCCCAAGTCACTGGCCCTCGAGGGGAAAACAAGGTACAGAAAGGAACAACAGGCAGCTGTCCCACTTAACAACCGTAACAGAAACACAGCCAGCACCAATGCCTTCCAGGCCAGGCTGCATGGCGTCCATACCTCATTCAGTCCTTACGGTAACCTTACAGGTAAATTCCAGATGAAAAAAACAAAAACTAGGGGCACAAAGGGGTTAGGTGCCATGACTAAGGTCACAGAGCTGCTAAGTGGGCAGGAGGTCTGAGTTCAGACCCAAGCAGTCAGACCCCAAAGCCCAGGCTCTGAGAAGGTGAAGAGCATGTGCCAAGACCCACCGACCAGCTTCTGCACCCGGTCAGTACGCACTGATCGCCTCTCCAGGGCACCGGGATCCCAGGACACATGCACTGCTCATCTGGGATGGGGCAGCCAAGGACCCGTGCATCACTGGGCAAGCACCTGGCTCCAAATGCTCCCGAGACGGGCGGCCACCTTTCTGTTTCCGGAGGGGCCGTGAGAGCCCCTCTGCACAAACACATCACGTTAAAGATCAGCCACCCATGAGGCAGGAGGGCCGACGCATTACGAGCTGGACTGGACTCAATGTTTTTCATTGTTTCAGGAGAAATAGTGCATGTCAATGTGCAGGGGAATGTATGTCAAGGACAGTGTGTAGAGGGGACAAAATGTCCATGTCCCCAAGCTCTCAGTTTGAGATGCCTTTGTCGGTGAGAGGCCCACAGCTTTGGGCAGCAGAGGTCACAGTCTCCAGAAGGGGTGGGGAAGGTAGTCCATGGCTCTTTACAAGGTGATGAATAACCAGGTAACGCTCATTCTATGAATCTGTACCACCTTTTTCTCCACAAGTACAAGCTCCTAGTGTCATAAGCAAGGTCTGGCATTTACTTGGGGGTTCAGTGCCTGCCTGGCCTTCCCCCCTCACACTGTGAGCTGAGCAGGGCAGGGACCCTGTCTCTCTGGGCATCATTTCCGAGCACATGGCAAATGCTCAGTGACCATCAGTGCGAGGAAACAGACCCACCAACCGGACTCCAGGATGATGTCTGAGGACCAGACCCACCCTACAGGCAGAGGTGTGGGGTCTGCACGCACAGTCTGACTCCCTGAGCTGACTACACGCTCAGACTGAGCCAGCAGAGTGCCTCTTGTTCCACTAACATGTCTTTCTCCCCACCTGCCTCTTGCCTCCACCCTGCCTAAACAGAGGGGCTCAAGAGTCAATGCCGTCAGCTCATCAGAGAAGAGACCACAGGGGGATCCAAGCCCTGGAAGAGGTGCCCGCACGACAGCTAAATGGACGTACAGGGGTCGTCACAGGAGTTAGTGACGATCGAGAAATACCAACAACGAGCCACGCTGTCTCTAAACCCAAAAGGTCACTTGGTAACCTCAGAGTGCCCCAGGCCCCCAGCTCGCTGCGGTTTTCCTGCTTCTCAGACTGGGAACAAAGCCAGGGTCAGCCATTATTAAGGTTTTCAGCAGGGGCTACAGAGAACAAAAATAAACAAGCAATACTAAACCCGCCAAAAACTTTTAGGTTGTTTTCCTACATAATGGTAACTTTCCAAATGCCTTCCAGGTACCTTTCCCATGGTGAAAGCAAAGACATCCAGGAATCAATCTGCATCTGCAGTGACTATCTCCATGGGCACTTGGGGGCTATTAAGCGACATGCTAGCTCAAGAACCACTGATGACTGAAGGCAACTGCTTCCAGTGTAACTTTAATAGCAGAGATTCAGGCTCTACTTGAATAAATAGGATGCACCTTAGTGCAGTTGTCAGGAAAGGTAATTGTGTGCACTGGTGTGTCCTCACACGTGGAGGGCAAAAGTAACTTTCTTCACAGTAACAAGAGGCTTAACCACACCCAGGCTGCAGACTGACAGTGCATTCCAGTGTTAAGATTCTTAAAAGCCATCTAAAGAATTATGTCTGGGAGCCAAATTTCCCACTGAATACAATTCTGAAATGACAACAGAAGTGAGTGGAAAAAAAAATAATTCAGGTCACTCATTTCACTTTATGAACTCTTCACAAACACATGCAACACATATGTTAACATTATGATATATTCAGCAAAATTATGTCAATAGAAATTCAAGACGAAGAACTGGCAATGGGTCTGGCACATAAGAGCCTCCCAATAAATCTCGGCTAAACAAGGGGAGAGGGAATGAGCTAACATGATGAGAACCATGGACATTACTCAGAAGCTGACTACAGGATCAACTCCCAATCTGAGCTCTCAGGAAGGGGCTTGATAACAACTGGTGGATAATACCCAACATGCAAACAGTGAACAAGGCACAGGGTCTCACGCCGAGCTCAGTCAGGAGGACCTCAAGTTCCCCTGGGGGAGGGGGGCATGGCTGAGAGCTGGTTGCAGAGCAAATCTCGCATGCTCCGTGACTGTGGGAATATTTGGGACTCAGGAAAAAAACCTAGAGGTGCATAAGTAGAGTTATGTGGAAGAATTATCCCCACTTCTTTTTAGTCCAAGGGATAGTAACAAGAAAATATGAAAAAGTCTATGAACCAAACCACTAAAGTAAGTGCTCACTTTATGCCCAGTCAGCCACAGATACAATCTGTGGCAGTTGTTTTTTCACAGAGGACTTGGTCTCCTGGATTTTGGGGAGCTCAGCCAAGTCCATGCAAAGGCTGCTGCCACTGGGACCCCCAGCCCTGCCCCAGGGCTCCAAGACCCCACCCCCAGCTCCGATCACCTGCTCTGACTGTACACTAATCTAAACACCATTCAAGTTCTGAGAAGGTGAGAGAAAATCCAGGACCCAGACAAAAACAAAGTGATGCAACCAGGAGGCAACACGTCGGGCAGCAGAAGCCAACTCACCCTCAGCATGGCCTCTCCCAGCCCAGCAGGAGGCCCAACCGACAGGGTTTTCTCGGCGGAGCACCCCATCCCAGCAGAGCACCCCATCCGGGCAGAGCACCCCATCCCGACACAGCACCCCATCCAGGCAGAGCACCCCCATCCAGAGGGAGAAGAGCTGCAGCCAAGGTGCCTGTAGCCAAAGTGCCTGCCTGTTGTCAGAATAAGGGGGCATGGCTACTCACCAATCGCCAATATTTAACTGCACTCTACAGATGTTTAAGCTCAGAGTAAACAAGGTGTTTTGTTTGTTCACGGCCCTAAAAGCTCAGAGTTTAGACCTGCTGCACACAGGCAGATCTGGAGTTGTTAAGCCTGCCACAGCTACTGTTTACAGGACACTCTGAAATCCAGGGGAAGCCTTCTGGACGAGGAAGACATGTATCTTCTCCTTTAGTGGCTACAAGCTGACCTCATGCAGGAATGAACCCACGGTCACAGGGCAAGTGGCAGAACCGAGGCCAGAACTCAGGAGAGCAGCTCTAAGACGCAGAGCCACTCCCTGGAGGGAAGCGTCACAGGCCTCACTGACCTCGGCCAGCAGTGCGTGCACAGAGGACGAGGGCCAGGGCGGGGGGCCCTGCTGGCCAGCTTCCCCGAGTGGGGCTGCCCCACACCACTCTGCCCAACACTCAGCCCCCTCTTACTACTGGGCCCTCTGGAGACTCCAGGAAGATTCCCCAGTGGAAACCCCAACATGCTTCCAGACCGTCTGCCCTCCCAGGTACTGGGCGACTCCCACGGGCCGCAGGGGTGCCTCACCAGTGCTTGTGTTGGTGACGCCGTTCACCGTCCCCTCCACGTCGGTCTCGTCCTCAGCGTAGCTCAGGATCAGGCTCTGCTGTCGGCTTGTCAGTCTCCTGTGGACCGAGCGCAATCAGTGTCCGAGCGGCT
Source organism: Cervus canadensis (assembly GCF_019320065.1). Classification (NCBI taxonomy): domain Eukaryota; kingdom Metazoa; phylum Chordata; class Mammalia; order Artiodactyla; family Cervidae; genus Cervus; species Cervus canadensis. The sequence goes on from NC_057417.1 coordinate 36,250,051, forward strand.
CCTCTGGGCAGCTCTTCAAAAGGACGTGGACGTGGCCGGCCCCCACGCAGCATGTGGGAAAGGCAGGACCCTTGACCCAGGCACCGGGCACACCCTGAACCCAAGAGCCCACACCCTTAAAGCTTCTGTAAAGTAAACCGCTGCAACTACCCTGAGCTGTTCTAAACGACTGCCACTGTGGCCACGGTAAACAGTTTACCAGAGGGATGAAAAGCTGTTACAAGTGTGTGTGTTGGAAATTATCTAATTAAAGAGAGCGCTGGAAACCCAGCCCTCTGAAAAGAGCCAGGCAAGCCCTGCTCCGGATGTCCGCAGCTCCCCCTCGGACTTTTCTTTTGAAGGCTGGACACGACACAAGCCGCCAGCTCGCTCTAGATCATCTCTCAGATGGTGGGCGACCCAAGAGCGATAATAATAAAACCAACAGCAGCAATAACAGCTAACTGCTCCCTATGGGTTATTCATTTCATCTCCCAGCAACTCAGCGAGGTCGAACTTTTTTATCACGTCCGCTTTCAGAAGGAGCACCTGGGCAGGACAGACTTAGAGGGAGAAGTAACCTGCCTAAGCCTCAGTGCTTACAGCAGAAGCACCACACAGGCCGGGCAGTCGGGCTCAGCACCTGCTTGGCAGGTGAGAAGTCCTCGACTGGCTGCTGCTGGTGCTGGAAGCTGCAGAGAGCGCGTGGGCCTCGCCACACCAGGAGGCGCTTACTTTGGAACTCTGATCTTGATGTGAATGTAGTGGTCTCCGTAGCCGTAGCTGTTAATCCGCGGGATGCCCTTCCCGCTCATCCGAATCTTCTGGTCTGACTGAGTCCCAGGGGGGATCTATAAAGAAAGGAACCTCAGGTTTTCCTCCACCTCCAGCTGCCCAAATGAAAACATCTCACGACATGAAGACAATCTTACTCCTGAAAAGAACTCCATTCAGGTTTCTAGACCAAACCCATCAAACACCACACAGAAACTGGGTCCACCTTGAGCAGAGCCTATGACGGGCTCAGGGGCGAGGAGTCTAGGGTGGCAAGCCCACAGCAGGAGGGAGGGAGCTCGGGGAGTAGGACCTGGGAGGAGGCAGAGCCAACCTGGGGCGCCACTGAGGCCGCTGCCCAGCCCAGCAGGATGGACACGGCCCAGGAACTGCTTCCCGGCCGAGTCACACCCAAGGCGCGACCAACACTCCTCCTGCCTCCCGCCAGGCTGTTCCCAGGTTTCAGCCGTTTCCCGTTTTAGAAAAAAGAGAGCACTGCAGTACAGGAGTGGTGAGAACGTGCCCGCACTCTTACCGTCACGCTGATGGTCTCGTACAGGCCCTGCGCTCTGGCGGTGCCCCCAAGGATGGCCTGAGCTATGGAGATGAAGAGATCTGAGTGGATGTCCGCACCGTCCCTCCGGAACACGGGGCTTTTCTGCACCTAGGGCCAAGCACGGGAGGGTTACTAACGCTCAGAGAAGTCCTTCTGGAGAGCAGACCACAGCCGCGGCTCAGCGTGCAGCATCCAGGGAGACAGTGCACTTTCACCAAAGCACCCACCTACCCCAGCCTCTGGGAGTTACAGGGCAGCTTCTTCCTTCACTGCAATGCCACAGTGTCCTCCCAGATTAAGCTGTTCAAGTTTCAAGGGAAATAAAACTAAATTTTGAAAATTAAAAGAAATATAAAAATCTTACTTTACTAGAAACACAGACTAATACAGTCTACAAAGGCAGAAAGGGTTAACTTTCCAGAGTCTTTTGGTACAAGCTACCTTCAAGTCAGACTAGCGACACTGGAATGATTCAAATTTTATAAGCACTGTGTTTTGGGTCTCAAAGACATTCTTTGTCTTCCAGTGATTTCCTCTTTTCTTCTTCTCTACTATCAGCTGGGAACAATCTGAATTCTCTATCAAACCTTCTTCATAGACTGGCTTCCAGCCTGCGACCTTTCTCTTCAATTTCTCAGTCTTAAAGATTCACCCTTTACATTATGTTTGTCTTTGTTTTAAACTATGAAATATTTCACATATACGTAAATCAGCAAAGTAATTAACACACGCTGTACACACAACCCTGCTTAGGTCACAGAAGACCAGGACACAGGTGACTTCTCCCCGTCCTGCTCACCCCTCCACAATAACCGCTACATTTAGTCTGCATCTTTCCTAGGAGCGTCTGTTTACCTTTTTTACATGTTTCAGTTCAGTTCAGTTGCTCAGTAGTGTCCGACTCATTGTGACCCCATGAATCGCAGCACACCAGGCCTCCCTGTCCATCACCAACTCCCGGAGTTTACTCAAACCCATGTCCATCGAGTCAGTGATGCCATCCAGCCATCTCATCCTCTGTCGTCCCCTTCTCCTCTTGCCCCCAATCCCTCCCAGCATCAGGTTCTTTTCCAATGAGTCAACTCTTCGCATGAGGTGGCCAAAGAACTGGAGTTTCAGCTTCAACATCAGTCCTTCCAATGAACACCCAGGACTGATCTCCTTTAGGATGGACTGGTTGGATCTCCTTGCAGACCAACATGTCCCTAAACAATACATGACACCACCTCATGTGATTTGAAACTACACAGATGACCTCCTTCCTCGGCCTGCAACCTGCTCACTCCCTGTCCGTGACTGAGAACTACCAGGATGTCTCACACCAACATGTGCGTCTCCAGCCTTCTGCTCCGAGGTGTCCACAGTGCAGCCCACTTGCCATTTCCTCCCGAAGGGCAGCAGGCTGCTGGCAGTGTCTCGCTGTTGTAGACGAGGCTGCCACACACCTTGCCTCCACCTGCCGCACCTCCTTAGGGACATGCCTGGTGGAATCAGTGGCAGAAGGTGCCACTTCCTCTGTTACCCTTGCCTCAGAAAACCTTGCCTGCACGTCACATGTAAATCTGTAGCTCTGGCCCTTATTGTCCCCATGAACAATTCAATACATCAATAAAAATTAAAAGATGTTTTCTGTATTTTTATGAGTGCTTTGTTGCCAACTTGTAAACACCTTGGGGTAACTTTGTTCTCTCCACATTTAGCACAAAAGCTTGATGTAACACATGTTTAATCACCCTGCTGAGGTGGCCCCCACTTGCCTTAGAAACTTGAACGGCCAGGCACATTCCATGAAGCTCCCATCTCACCCATAAGAAGCCTGGGCTGCACCCTCTCCACAAGAGCAAAGGCCCAAAAGAGACTGTGCAAACAGAGCACCTACCCTGAATGTGATGAAAATTTCTCGTTTTCCTACAGGCATCCTCACAGTCTGGCCATCCTCAACTCCTGTAAGCAAAAGAACAATTATTTTGGGATGTCTGAAGGCATTTTCTATGCTGGATCTATTTACAACCCACCCACTTACTCATTCCTGTTTCCTGTTAACAAGGAACAACACAATTACCCAATACAGCAACAAGTAAAACAAGGGTAACTTTTCAAAGGTGCAGCATATAGTAATCGATAACCAAATGAAAGCACCTTCTCTTCACTTATTCAAGTTTACCACCAGGTCCACCTAGTATCCCAGTGAGTTTAGAGTCTAGTGGGGCACAGTGCTAAAGAATCCACCTGCCAATGCAGGAGATGCAAGAGAAGCAGGTTCGCTCCCTGGGTTGGGAAGATCCCCTGGAGAAGGAAATGGCAACCCACTCCAGTATTCTTGCCTGGAGAACCCATGGACAGAGGGGCCTAGTGGGCTACAGTCCCTGCAATGAGTTGGATGCCACTGAGCACATCCACAGGGGAGATAGTTATTAGCTGAGTAACACCACCATGTATCACTACAAACAAAGATAAGTTCTTAGAAGGAAAAGATCACAGCTCCAAAGGAACATCTAAGGAAATGCTTCCAGAAGGCTCCCCTGGGGATGAGGAAGCTGCAGGTAGCAAGGCAACAAGGGGGAGACTAAGAAAATAGGAGGCTGAGACCAGGAGGGGCTGGAAGAGGAGGCCAATTTTTGGCCCCTGAGAATCGCCACAGAGTCTTCAACAGTGTGAGACATGATCAGACCACCCTATGCAAAGACCACTCCAGGAATAGGATTGGTTTGGGGTGGGGGGTGGGGGTCATGGGCTGGCCCTGGGAGCAGAGAGGGTGGTTTGGCCAGCTGGGTGGGCAGCGGGTACAACACTGGCCTTGGGACACAAAGAGGTGGAGGAGCTGCTTCTCGCAGGAGCAGGGCAGGCATGTGAGGTGCCATTTCCCTATGACATGTGCAGATCTTAAGGGTAACTGGTACAGAAGAAAATGCAGGAGACCCTGGTTCCTCCCTGAGTTTCAGCTCCAGAAACAAGGGCAGGTGGCCTTGGCTCTGAGCCCCCATGCGTGGAGGAGCCCAGACCCACCGGCAGGCACGGGGATCACCACCTTCTTCTTCTGCTTGGCCTGTCCTGCTCCTCTGCACACCACACAGGGAGACGTGATGATGGAGCCCCGGCCGCCACACCTCCGACACGTGGAGCGCATCACAAAAGGGCCTGTGTTTATGGTTTCCTACAAAGACAAGAAAAATGGGACCCTTAGACACTGGTGCACCCTGACAACAAGGCCCTGGGACCACAACGAGCATGCAAAACATTTCACCGAAGACCTGCATGTGTGGTGTGCCCCCGCGCTCCAAAATACTGCCTGCGGACAAGGTGCAGGAGCCCGAACTGTTAACCTGACCTAGAGCACACTGCCTCCTGAATCCCGAACCACAAACCTGATTACATGAGGCCGAAAAGTGAGACACTGCCTCTTTACAGAAGGTCCCCAAGCCCCCGGAGCTGAGCAAGTCGCTTTAAAGAGAACCCTCTCTTCCCTTCACAAAAGGGACAGCTGGGAAAGAAAGAAGAAAGTGACAACTGGATGCAGCTCCCACCCAGAGCTGCCCCTGCCTGCCCCAAGGGAGGAGCAGCATAGGCCTCTGTCCCCCACAGCCCCTCACAGTCCCCCCTTGTCACAGATGCCCACGAGCAAGGAGGCAAGCGGCTCCTCTCGCAGCCACCCTCACCCCAGTCCTCCAGGAGCCTCCTCGGCTCCTAGCCCCTTGCACAGGTGGGGCCTTACAGTCTGTGGCCACTCCCATCAGCTCTTCACTGGTAAATGGAACTCAGTTACCATTTTCTTTTAACTCAACATCCTTGGGTGTTTTTAGGGGGTGAGGGTAAATTATCAACATGCTGTTGTAGCAAATCAAAGGATACAGAGATATATAAAAAATTAATCCCCCCCTCACCTTGACTCCCAGGGTGGCCTGCTCACAGGAGCTCAGTTTGAGGTGTTCTTCCCCTGACTCACTCACTCTCTTTCTCACCATAAAGAAGTTTTTTTTTTTTTTAACATAAAGAAGTTTTTAAGTAAAAATTTTACAAGAGTGTATTGCATTATCACTCTGCAACATGCCTTTCCCTCTCACCTTCATGATGCATCATGACCAATGTACACAGACCTCAATTTCCATTTTAATATTTGTTTCAGTGCTGAAGAAAAAAAATCTCTGCACATAGACACCCTTCAGTTTTACCGTATTATCTCAATGTTCACCAAAGAAATATGAATAAAGAAAGTTGCAACAATTCAGGACCCTGGAGAAAGGACCTCAGAAGTGAGAGGGAAGTGGGATCAATAAAAAGTATCTGTAACAAGAGGCAGGGAGGGACTCCGATGGTAAAACTAAGCCACAGCAATCTTCATCCTCTCCAAGGGCGCCCTCTAGAGGAAAGCAGGCACAACTTTACTTTTCCAGACTAAGCTATAGGATTGTGTACAGGTAACTGCGGACTCCCATCAGTGGACTACTTTTTTTTTTAAGAAACTTATTTTTATTTATTTATTTGGCTGCTCCCAGTCTTAGCTGCAGCACATGGGGATTTTTAGTTGCTGCATGTGGGATCTAGTTCCCTGACCAGGGATCAAACCCAGGCCTCCCGCATTGGGAGCTCCGAGTCTCAACCACTGGACCACCAGGGAAGCCCCCATCAGTAGACTATTATTCAGCCAACAAAGAGAATGTTTAAAAGTATTCAAAGATAGGCAAAAATGCCTTCATTATAACAAATGAAAAATAGGAAAAATTTCACTATGATTCTCAACTGATGAAATCCACACATAAATAGGCAAAAATACATTCAAAGTCAAAAGACAAATACAACTAAAATCAATGACAAACACTGGTGAGCCAGTGGTTAGGACTCTGCTCTCACTGCCAAGGGTCCAGGTTCAATCCCTGATCTGGGAACTAAGATCCTGCAACCTGTTCAGCTTAGCCAAAAAAAATGAAAAGATGAGAACCTAGGCATCCAGCAACAGGGGTCTGGCTAAACAAAAGGGGATGTATCCGTATGGAGGAATACCATGGCCCCAAGAACAACTGAGGCAGCTATAAACATAGACTATTTCCCAAACACAGGGAGAACTAGAATCAAAACAAAACCACCAAGGTACAGACGGGGCTAACAGTTGTATTCTATCTTTGGTATGAAAACAAGGCGCAAACACACACAGACACACACGTCTACATAGGCTTGCATCTAGAAAGACAGAAAGGATGCTTCTGGAGAGTGGAATTCAATGGGTAAAAGTCAATAATGAGAGGGAGATTCATCATACACAGTTTTCAATTTGTACCCACTGAATTTCAATGATTTACATATACAACCTGTTCAAAAACTAGTTAATATAAAACAAAAATGACATTCCTCATCAACAACTGGCAGGAGGCACATCAAAACACTAACAGTCACGGGATCATCAGGGACTTGTTTCCTTTCTTATGCTTCTCTTCTATGCACTCAGACAACGTCTGTCCCCCCATACACACTTGGTGGTGGTGTAGTCACTCAGTCATGTCTGACTCTTGTAACCACATGGACTGTAGCCTGCCAGGCTCCTCTGTCCATGAGATTCTCCAGGCAAGAATACTGGAGAGGGTTGCCATTTCCTTCTCCAGAGGATCTTCCTGACCCAGGAATTGAACCCAGGTCTCCTGCACTGCCGGTAGGCAAGGATTTTATTTTAAAGGTGGGCAGTAGAGAATCTCCCAACCCCCTTAAAAAAAGAAACCATCTAAATGGAATACAAACATACTCAGTGGAAACCAACCTGCATTTCAAGCAGATAATATAATCACAGTGAAGGGGGAGAAAAAGAAGTGATCTGAGTGAGGTGAGCACAGTATTTGGCCATATACCCAAACGCCAGTTAAGCAGGATTGCTTCTGCAGTGGTGTGAGTGACAGTTCTCAAATTGCTTCTTGTACGTTATAGGATCGAGCACATGAGTAAACGTACAGGGCCACCAGGGCCAGACTTCTCACTGTTAGAAACTAATCATCTTTCTTTATTATTTAGTTTCAAATACGGACAGGCAGGCAAAAGACTAGATAAGCCTTGCAGTGTTGCGCTGAAAGTGGAACTATCAGTTTGAACTCACTGGTTTGTTAAACGGATGGATCAGTGTACACATATGTGTACATATATACTCTATCACATGAAAAATATGGAAAGACAGACAGGTATTGAATATGTGTCTATAAGTGCACGTGTGCATGTCTGGTTCAGCGACCCTCTGGACTGCAGCCTGCCAGACTCCTCTGTCCACAGGGATTCTCCAGGCAAGAATACTGGAGCAGGTTGCCATGCCCTCCCCTCCAGGGGACCTTCCCGATCGAGGAAGGTGCGCACGGGCGCACGCACGCGCACACACACACACACACTTACTTCCTGTCTCAGTCAGCTGAGAGGACCTGGAAGCGGTGACACCCCAGATACAATGAGTCACCAAGAGCACAGATTTGGTTCCTAAATCCTACTAGACAATTAGAAGGAATCAGAACTCCCTGGAGAAATGGCTGGTTCCAGGATGTGGCTAGGAAAGTATTTGCAAGCTGGGACACCAAGTAAAGAAGTGCCGAAAGAATGATGGGACATCAAAAGAATACAGGAGCCAGCCAGAGAGACCTCCACAAGCAGAGTCAGGGACGGCTTGGGCATCAAAGTAATAGTGATGACGGTTCAGTGAACGAAATAAGAATCCGTGAGTTCATACTGATACAAATGAAAGAATAAATAAATGGAGAAGAAAAGAATGCTCTTCCTTTTAGTAGAATGCCAACTAATAAACAGAGAAAGGGGACTTCTCTGGTGGTCCAGTGGCTAAGACTCTGTGATCCCAATGGAGGGGCACAGGATCGATCCCTGGTCAGGGAACTAGATTCCACATGTTGCAACTAAAACTCGGCACAGCCAAATAAATAAATTAACTTGAAAAAAACAAACAAACAAACAACAGAGAAGGGACATTGGAATCAGAAAAATCACCATTTTGCAAGTCACAGTAATACCTGATTTTTAAGCAAGACTAATTAACGGATGCTGTTAAGTACTGGGTATAAGTTTGATGGGACAGGACATTTATATAGTGTCAAGGTAAGTCACAGATTCCTTGTTAATTTCAAAGGGAAAAATAATAACTTTATAATGAAGAAACCTGGTAGACAGTTCCTTAACTAACTGACTGGGATCAAATGTAATTATCATTTGATAATGGGACAAACTAATGGGACAACTGACACATGACTCCTAACATGATCCACGCAAAGGGCACTATATCTCTGTGCTGTTTCTGCCAAAAATGCATAATCTGAATCTTATCATGAGGAAATATCAGATGACCCAACTGAGGGACATCCTACAAAGCAGCCGGTCTGTAATCCTAAAAAACGTCAAGGTCATAAAAGAAAGACTAAGAAATCGCTACTGATTAAAGGAGACTAAAGATATGACAACCAAACACTACGCAAGATCCTAGACTAGCATCCTGAGTCTGGGGTAAAAAGAACATTATAAGGACAAATGAAAAACTCTAAGTACAGATAACAATATTGTTTGGACATTAAATTTCCTGATTTCGAGAACATACTGTGGTTACATAAAAAAATGTTCTTGCTCTTAGAAAATACACACTATAAATGACAAATCAAATGGGACAAAATGTTAACAACTGTTGAGGCTTGGTAAAAGGAATAAGGGAGTGGTTATTCATACTATTCTTACAAGTTTGAATTATATCTAAAACTTACCAAAAAGAAAAAGAAAAAAAGATTACACTTCAAGCAAAATTTAAGTTCCCCTCCCCCGATTTTAAATTACCAACACACCCCGAAATGTATTTTCAGAGAAGACAGCAGAATTTCCTTGCTCCTTCCGTAGAGAGCACTCCTGGGACAATGTGGAAGGTTCTAGATCACAGAGTCCCACCCGTTAGAGAGCTCTCAGAGCCCCAGGCACACTGGCCCACAGAGAGGAGGCGTGGCGGGGAAGCACAGGGCGGGCGGCGGGGCCCCGGGGAAGGCAGGGCCCGCCAGGCTCACCATGCCGGAGCCACCGCAGTAGTGGCAGTGCTGGACTTTGGTGCCGGGCTCGTTCCCTTTGCCGTCACACCGCTCACAGGTGTCGGTGATGTTCACGGTGAACTCTTTGTTGACGCCCTTGGCAGCTTGATTGAACGTCAACTCCATGATGTACTAGAGAAATCAAGGGACCACTGTTATCACTCTGAAAGTAAGGGAGAGCGCTGGCTGGGAGTTTACAGTTACTGTTTCTTTTAAAGACTCTATTTTTTAGAGCAGTTTTAAGTTTAAAAAACTGAGAAGCAAAAAAAAGAAAGAAAAAAAAAAACTGAGAAGGAGGTAGAGATTTCTCTCATACCTTTGCCCCCACACGTGCACAGCCTGCCTACCCTGTAATCAACATCACTCACCAGAATGATACATTTTTTATCAAGGATGAACCTACACTGACACAGCATGACCATCCAAAGCCCACAGTTTACATTAGGGTTCACTCTTGGTCTGGATATTCTATGGGTCTGAACAAGTGTATAATAACACACATCCTCCCACAGAATTATGCAAAGTATTCTCACTGTTCTAAAAATCCTATTCATGGCTCCACCAATTCATCTGTTCCCCTAGTCATGTTTTACTTTCTAACTTTTACTCTGTCAAGTTGAGAACAGATGGGACTCAACTGATTCTGCTCTACTCCTCACGATTTTCAACAGATAATACCTGTTGTATAAATGAAAATGTGCTTTTCAACAAACTGAAAATGTTCACAGATAATATTTGCACATGGTCCTAACAGTTCAAATGATCCACAATCATAACTTACATCGTAAAACACTTCCCCCCACTCTTTGGTTCTCTTTTGATAGTGCCTGAAACAAGACATAAACATGGAAGACACAGGACTGGCAGTGCCTCCCTATGGACTGAGTCTCCTAGAATAACAAGACAGGCTCTACATAAAATAATCACTCTAAATGGATTCTCAAAGTCAAGGTGCTGCCCTGATTAAGCAACTGTAAGAATACAGCAGAACTGAATGTACACATTATTAATGGTTTTTCAAATACTGGAACCACTTCCTACAAAGATGGCTGCCTCCCAATCACCCCACTTAAGTTGCTTTACCTTGTTCTTTGAGAAACAGAAACTGGTAAAAAATATGTTTGTGTCACATTGAGCAGCTGAAATTTAAACAATTCTTCAAAATGAGGGTCTTACCTCCTGAGGCTGATTGAACACACTCTGGAAATCACCAAAAGAGGAGGATGAGAACTCCCCGAAGATCTTCCTGAAGAGCTCCTCGGGGTCAACAGTAGGGCCTCCTTTCCAGTAGCTCTGCCCAGAGCTGCCGGCCCCGGGGTCGAAGCCCGCGGAGCCGTAGGTGTCATACTGCCTCCTCTTCACTTCGTCGCTCAGGACCTGCCGAGAGAAGCCCGGCAGTCGGTGCCCCGGGCTCCCGGGGCCCCGGGCACGGACACCAAGTTCAGACGGTGGTGGCGGCCTACCGACATTAGATGCCCTGATCCTGTCAACTGTACTGAGGCTACGGAAGTAATGTTCCCGCTCTTAGGGAACACACAGAGAAGTACTTAGGAACAGAGAGACACCACATCTGTGACTTACTCTCAAATGGTCAGAGGCAGGGAGGGGGATGCACACACACACAGCTGATGTACGACACCCTATATGTCCCCAACCCCTTCAGCACGGCTGAGTCTGGGAAGGAGGTCCGCTCTCATTTAACTCTGCACTTGTTCAGCAGCTGTTTCACACCCTCTTCGCTCTCAGATGACATTCTACACTCCTCCAGGGGAGTGGTGGTCTTCTGCTTTTACAACATCCACTATCCCACCAGTCCTACGAGGGGGAGGTCACCAAACAGGCACGGAACTGTTTAATCTGACAAGAACGTCCCAGACCCAGCTAAAGTCCCAGTGACTGGGACTGGGAATACAGATTACTGGGTTCTGTTCTTTGTTGAGACCCCAAGTGACAGCTCACGTGAGCATTTTGGAACTGTAGTTTGTTTTTTTTCCCCTTCAACGAGGTGATCTGGAGGGGGACATGGCCTTCCCACTGAACCTTCTCACACATCAGGTTGCCAGTGCAGCACGCTCTGACCCATGCACACAGCTGAATGACAGGGACTGCACACACTGGTGGGTCGCGTTACCTCATATGCCTCTGCCAGCTGGGAGAACTTCTCCTTGGCTTTGGGATCATCCTTGTTCGTGTCTGGGTGATATTTCTTGGCAAGCTAAGGGAGGAAATGGTCAATTAGTATGGACACAAGATGATTACTAAAACTGAACCCCAGACACCAGTCACACCTCACGTCCTTTGTAGCAGTTGTCAGACTTCACAACTAACAGCAATTCTTAAAACAAGATTTAAGACTAAATCATCTCTAACTAGACTTATTATGATGATCATTTCATAGTGTATACAAATGTTGAATCAGTATGTTGTACACCTGATACTAATATGTCAACTACACCTCAATAAAAACAAACTAAAAGCAAAACACACGCAGCCAGAATTAAGAACATACACTCCATGAACTGTGTTCAGTTTTCAAATCTGATCAAAAGTTTATTACAAAACAGCAAACTGAGTTTTGGGAAAGGGAAAGAAAGAAAGAAAACTCTCTCTTCAACTCTTGAGATATGTACATGTTTTTCAACTGCAACAAATCTCTCAACAGAAATAACAACTAATTCTTTAGAACTTGGGGTCCTCTGTGAGAGATGTCAAAGAGTGAATCTGATTAGACTATCATCTATGTAAAAAGAGGGAAATAACTGGATAATAAGTAGATATAGCTGCTGTATAAATTAGTTTTGGAAGAACAGACACTAAGCTGGAAAGGCTGACTGCTACCGGAGGGAGGGGATGGATGGGAAAGAGAAGTCGTCTCACTGCACACTCCTCTGTACTTTCTGAATGCAGAACAAGGGGAATGCATTACATATTCAAAACACAGATTTAAATATTAAAAATCCAAACACGGTCCTAACTTGCCTGTCCGGAGTACATAGGAGACCTGAGCAGCCCTAACACAAAGGTCTCCTCCTGGCCACGCTAAGCAGCGCTGTGCGACCTCTGCAGGTGCTGACTCACTGCTGCAGCTCACTGACGCCTTCCCAGTCTGGATGATCCTGGTGTGAGGGCAAGCAGGGCTCAGAATCCTGAAGGTGACAGGAACTGTGGGGACAGCTGGCCCCACCACTGCCTACAGCTGGCTGCTCACTCTGCACCCGAGACACTGCTCCTCACACCAGCATATGATGGAAGCGCGTCAGAGGCTCGGCCCGAAGGGAGCTCTCAAGGCAAGGCAGTAGATCACAGTGGGTCATGAGGCTGGTTCCAGGCCAAGGTAAGAAATGCTGATGCGCTTGTGAGATCAAAGAGAGGCCCTTCGCACTCAGAAAGACCTGCATTTTAGTCTCCTAAATGCCACTGATCGGCTATGTGGCCTCAGCAGCATGTCATAACCTAGCCAAGTCTTCTTCTGCCTTGAGGATTAAATGATGTAAACATGAAACGTTTTTATCAAGGTCCAATCCCAGCAATTGCTCCATAAAGCCTACTTTCTAAATTTCGGTTTCAAATTACACAACTTTACCCATTTTTTTTATTTTCACACCTAAAAAATTGAATGGTTTCTACTCTCTCTTAAATGAAATCTCTAGTACGCGCTAAGGGCCTCACATGCCCCAATAAGTTGGTCCCAGTCTCCATCTCTCCAATCTTCACCTGCCTTTGCACCAGGTACCTTACCTTCCAGCTCAAAAGGAGAGACAAGCTATTTACTCTCCCAAGACGAAAAAGCTAATCAAAACCACAGTGAGATATCACTTCACACCTGTTAAAGTGGCATGAATCAAAAAGACAGGCTCTTTGAGGAAGACGCAGTTGCCTCTGCAGCGAAGCTCGGTGCCGCCCGCTCCTGCTCCTGAGTCACCACTGTTCTCTCTCACCGAGGAACAAGGCAGTCAGGAAGCCACGCCACAGCCATGGGCTTTAAAGATACCGGCAAGACTCCCGTGGAGCCAGAGGTGGCCATTCACTGGATTAGGATCACCCTCACCAGCCGCAATGTGAAGTCTCTGGAGAAGGTGTGTGCTGACCTGATCAGAGGCGCGAAGGAAAAGAATCTCAAGGTGAAAGGACCTGTTCAGATGCCTACCAAGTCTCTGAGAATAACTACGAGGAAAACTCCTTGCAGTGAAGGTTCTAAGACTTGGGATCGATTCCAGACGAGGATCCACAAGCGACTCATTGACCTGCACAGTCCTTCTGAAATTGTCAAGCAGATCACTTCCATCAGCACTGAGCCAGAAGTCAAGGTGGAAATCACCACTGCCGATGCCTGTTACTACCTTTTTAATAAACTGATAATCAAATTGTTTAAAAAAAAAGAAAAAAGATAAGTGTTAGCGAGGATGTAGAAAAATCAGAACCCTCACACACTATGGGTGAAAATCCAGAACGGTGCAGCCAGTCTGAAACAGTCTGGCAACACAAACAAATCCACACACCGATGGTCAATTAACCTACAACAAAGGAGGCAAGAATATATGATGGAGAAAAGACAGTCTCTTCAATAAGTGGTGCTCGGAAAACTGGACAGCTATATATAAAAGAATAAAATTAGAACACTCTCTAACACCATGAGTGATAGTCGCTCAGTCAGCCGACTCTTTGCAACCCCATGAACTACAGCCCACCAGGCTCCTCTGTCCATGGAATTCTCCAGGCAAGAACACTGGAGTGGGTTGCCATTTCGTTCTCCCTCTAACACCATATACAAAGATAAACTCAAAATAGATTAAAGACCTAAATGTAAGACTGGATACTATAAAACTCCTAGAGGAAAACATAAGTAGAACACTTTTTTTTTTAAAGTAGAACACTTTTGACATAAATCACAGCAATATCACATTGGATCCATATCCCAGAGTAATGGAAATAAAAACAAAAATACATTAATGGGACCGAATTACACTTAAAAGCTTTTGCACAGCAAAGGAAACCAAACAAAATGAAAAGACAACCTACAGAATGGGAGAAAGAGATTAATTTCCAAAATATACAACAGCTCATATAGCTAGCTCAATATTAGAAAGAAAAAAAAAATCCAACCAAAAAATGGGCAGAAGGCCCAAATAAACATTTCTCCAAAGAAGACAAACAGATGGCCAAAGGGCACATGAAAAGATGCTCAACATGGCTAATTATTACAGAAATGCAAATCAAAACTACAATAAGGGCTTTGGTCTCGGCGGCAGAAGCAAGATGACCAAGGGAACGTCATCATTTGGAAAGCGATGGAATGAGACACACATGCTGTGCCGCCGCTGTGGTTCCAAGGCCTACCACCTTCAGAAGTCAACCTGTGGCAAGTGTGGCTACCCCGCCAAGTGAAAGAGAAAGTATAATTGGAGTGCTAAACCTAAAAGACGAAATACCACCAGGACTGGTCGAATGAGGCACCTAAAAATTGTATACCACAGACTCAGGCATGGATTCCGTGAAGGAACAACACCTAACCCCAAGCGGGCAGCTGCTGCAGCATCCAGTTCATCTTAAGGATTTCAAGGAGTAGTCGCGCAATAAATGTTCTGGCATTGGAAAAAAAAAAACTAAATAAGGTTCATGACACACTGGTCAGAATGGCCACCATCAAAAAGTCTACAAATAAATGTTTGAGAGGGTGTGAAGAATCGATATCCATCAACTGATGAACAGATAAATAAAACGTAGTATACACCCAGGCAACAGAATATTTGACCACTAAAAGGAATGAAGTACTGCTACCTGTTACAACATGGATGAACCTGGTAAACATTATTCTAAAGTTAAAAAAAAAGTCACAGAAGTCTACACATTACATGATTCATTTCTATGAAGTGTCCAGAATAGGCAAATCCCTACAGACAGGAATAGGTTAGCGATTTCAAAGGCAGGAGAGAGAGGAGAATGGGGAATAAGGGCTTATGGTGTGAGGTTTCTTTTTGAGGTGCTGAAAATATTCTCAAATTGATCACAGTGATGTTTATACAACTCTGAATAAACTAAAGACCAGTGAGTTCTATCCATTAAAAAAAGAGAGAGAGAGAAGAAAGAATAGCTACTCAAGCCATAAGCTGTTAGGTTTGGTCTTGATCAGTACTTGGTTCATAAATATTAGGCTTAGCCAAAGTTTTTATTTCCCCACCAAAAAAATTAAAAAAAAAAAAAGAAAGAAAAAAAAAATCAAGACTCATAGCAAATTTTACATAAAATTTTAAAAACTTTTCTTCTTTTCCGACCACACTGCACACAGCTTGTGGGATCTCAGATCCCCGAGCAGAGACTGAACCCAGGCCATGGCAGTGAGAGCTTGGAATCCCAACTGCCAGAACACCAGGGAACTCCAAAAAACTTTTAAAATTTAAATTGTATTTATTAACCTTATTAAACTAATCTTGCTTATTCTGACATTATGGCTTTCCTATGTTTTACAGTATTAGGGTGCTCTTTCTTCCATCAAAAGATATTAACATCTATAGATGTTAATCTATAGATGATTTTTAACATCTGCATTAGGCAAAATACAAAAGCTAGCACTCCTACATTGGCACCCTTGCTCTTTAGTTTTTCAAAAATTTTCATTGTGTTCATCAGAGCAAAAGTCTGGAAACCACAGTCGAGATAACTCACAGGCCACTTCTTCAATCAGCCCAACACATCCTGGGATATGACGATGGGAGTTTCACACTTTTTGAGTTTAAAAAAAATATATTCTAAATTCATAAACTTTTATCTGAATGCAAAGAATGAGTACCTAAAACTCAGACCAGCACATCTACCGATTCAGAAGACACAGAATAGATTTAAATACAAAAACAGCCATGGAAAAAGATTTTTAAAAATCTCTGGTTCTGAGTCTCCTTTTCCTGAAGCATTAACCAGCATGGCCTCAGGCACTGAGGAACATGGTCCAGCAAAGCCAGCTTTTTCAGCCCACGCTGTCAGCTGCACACAACCCACACATATGGGCACACACGCTGCACAGCTCAAGGTCACCCTAGATCCACACCATCCTTTCTACAGTCTCTGCTCTAAAATCTGGCTTCCACACAGACCTGGTAATAGGCTTTCTTGATCTCCTTCTGGCTGGCGCTCCGGGGCACTCCTAATATCTGGTAATAATCTTCTTTAGTCAAATGGGTGCTCGTGTGGAAAGAGGCAGTACAAACAAAAGGGTACCGTTTTACTCCTGAAAAAGAAAAAAGGAAAGAAAATCACTCTGGGAACCTACTCAACAAATGGAAATTGTGAGTAAGCGACCAGTCAGGCCACACCTATGAAGGAGCAGACGTAGGTCACAGCTTTTGGAGGCTGTTCTCCTCCAAGCCTCCTGGAGACCAAACTCACTGCACCTCAGAAACAGCTAAAGGGACTTCCCTGGTGGTCCAGTGGGTAAGAATCCACCTGACAACGCAGAGGACACGGGTTTGATACCTGGTCAGGGAAGATCCCACAGGCCTTGGGGCAACTAAGCCTGTGAGCCACAACTACTGAGCCCATGTGCTCTAGGGTCTGTGCTCCACAACGAGAAGCCACTGCAAGGAGAAGCCTGCGTGCAATGGAGACCCGGCGCAGCCAGAAACAAAATCAAAAATGGCTAAACACAGTGTATTCGGAAAATACAAAAATCAGAGTGCAGGGTGTGGCTAGTTCTGCTGGACTACACGGGGGCTGCAGCCTCATTACCTCTCCAGAGATGGGGGCTGCACCTACGGATGACTGAAAAGCAACTTCACTCTCCTGTTATACGGCCAGCCGAGCACCTGCCACATCCCAGGTGCTGGCAGAGACCTCGTCTCACTTAACGCTTAACAGCTCCCCAGGTTCTCTCCCGCCACCGTGCAACCCTGAACATCTGCCAACCCATCCTGTGACAACTGAAGATGGGGAAGGCGGGGCTGGGAGGGGAGCAGAACAGGCCAAATTAAGGCGGAGGGGAGGGGAGGGCCAAGAAAGAGAATGAGGACCAGGAGGCAGCTCCAGGTTTCTAAGTCAAAGGTTCCCCTGCCAGAGAGAAGCTACTGGATTCACCACTCATTCATTCAGCAAACATGCCAGCCAGGCACTGGGCTCCTTGCAGCAGACACAGCAGCAAATCATGCCAAAGGTCCTGCCCTCCGGGAGCTTGCATTCATTCATGATCTCAACACTGGACTAGGCAATGAGGACACAGACAGTAAAAGACTCAAAGCCAGTGCCCTCAAGGAGCTTCCAACCCAGCAGAGGCGTGTGGGAAGCAGTGTGAGAAGGGATGTTAGTGCACAGGGATGCAGAGTGAGAACACACAACAGTATCACCTAACTAGGGCCTCTCAACCCCCACACTGTTGAAGATAGGAGGATCAAATTCCCTGCTGGGGGGTAGGGGGGGGCTGTTAAGGGCTGAATTGTGTCCCCCGCCCAAATTCATATGCTGAAGTCCTAACCCTCAGTGCCTCAGAACCTGACTGTATTTGGAAATGGGGATCTTTAAAGAGGACCCTGACAAAAGTCTCAGATTACAACCTCCAGAACTGTGAAAAAGTAACCTATCTTTTTAAGCCACTTATTCTCTGGTACTTTCTTATTGCAGCCCTGTGTATTTATTTATATCCTAACATGCCTATGTGCTTATTGGAGGATGTGTTAGCAGGATCCCCGGCTATCTAGTTACCAGAAGCCCCTCCCACTCTCAAACAGGTAACTAAAATTCCAGACATTGCCAGATGGCCCCTGGAGGGCAGAATCACCCGCAGCTGAAAACCAGCATAACCCAGTCTCAAAAGTTTCAGTGAAAGTCTTCTAAGGCAGCTGCTGTTAAACTGCAGAAATTAACTTGGCTAAGGAGGGTTGGAATCCGTCCAGATTTACGCCTGCAGTCCCAGCGTCGTTTGCAATAGCATCCTCATTCGCTTTCAAAAGTGCTCCCTTTGGCAGTTACATCCTATGATCACCTTTGGTTTGGAGGGAGAAAGTCCTTGTCCAACTGCAGGAGCTATGATGTAACTAGAGACTAAAGTAAGTGTGTGTGGGGGTGTGTGTGTGTAGGGTAGTGGGGTGGTTAGAGATGATGATGACAATGATAGGTGCTGGGAATAAACAGAAGGGCCTCTGGGTATGTTAGTTGTTGCTGTTCAATGGCTAAAGCGTGTCCGACTCTTTGTGACCCCATGGACTGCAGCACACCAGTCTTCCCTATCCTTCACTATCTCCCCAAGTGTGCTCAAACTCACATCCATTGAGTCAGTGATGCTAGAGTTTGGATTTTATCCTGAGGATAACAGGGAGCTACTGCAAGTGTTAAACAGACGTGATCAGATTTGCATGAGAAAGAACTCTCAAACCATAACCAGGACTGGGAAACTACTTAAAATCTGTGTAGGCACAAAAGACAGCCAAGGGTATTGACCATATTCAGGAAGGGTGCCGAGATTAAGGATAATCAGACATGAGAATAAGTAGGAAATGGTCAGTGCAGTTCAGTCGCTCAGTTGTGTCCGACTCTTTGCAACCCCATGGGCTGCAGCACGCCAGGCCTTCCTGTCCATCACCAACTCCTGGAGTTTCCTCAAACTCATGTCCATTGAGTTGGTGATCCATCCAACTATCTTATCCTCTGTTGTCCTGTTCCCCTCCCACCTTCAATCTTTCCCAGCATCAGGGTCTTTTCCAACATCAGTTCTTTGCATCAGGTGGCCAAAGTACTGGAGTTTCAGCTTCAGCATCAGTCCTTCCAATGAATATTCAGGACTGATTTCCTTTAGGATGGACTGGTTGGATCTCCTTGCTGTCCAATGGACTCTCAAGAGTCTTCTCCAACACCACAGTTCAAAAGCATCAATTCTTTGACACTCAGCTTTCTTTATATTTATAGCCCAACTCTCACATCCATACATGACTACTGGAAAAACCATAGCTTTGACTAGATGGACCTTTGTTGGCAAAGTAATGTCTGTGCTTTTTAATATGCTGTCTAGGTTGGTCATAACTTTTCTTCCAAGGAGCAAGCATCTTTTAATTTCATGGCTGCAGTCACCATTGACAGTGATTTTGGAGCCAAAAAGATAAAGTCAGCCACTGTTTCCCCATCTATTTCCCATGAAGTGATGGGACCAGATGCCATGATCTTAGTTTTCTGAATGTTGAGTTTGAAACCAACTTTTTCACTCTCCTCTTTCACTTTCATCAACAGGCTCTTTAGATCTTCGCTTTCCGCCACAAGGTTATCTGCGTATCGGAGGATATTTCTCCCGGTAATCTTGACTCCAGCTCGTGCTTCATCCTGTCCATCATTTCTCATGATGTACTCGGCATATAAGTTAAATAAGCAGGGTGACAATATACAGCCTGGAAGTACTCCTTTCCTGATTTGGAACCAGTCTGTTGTTCCATGTCCAGTTCTAATTGTTGCTTCCCAACCTGCATACATATTTCTTAGAGGGCAGGTCAGGTGGTCTGGTATTCCCATCTCTTTAAGAATTTTCCAGTTTGTTGTGATCCACACAGTCAAAGGCTTTGGCATGGTCAATAAAGCATAAGTATGTGTTTCTCTGGAACTCTCTCGCTTTTTCTTTTTTTTTTTTTGACAATTATTTAAGACCTTTATTAACAGGTGCTTGCAGTTTGTTGACTTTTTTTTTTTTTTTAAATCAAGCTGTAAACTTTTATTACAAATTAAAAATGAGGTTCTTAAAAATCTCAACTTGACCAGATATGAAACAATTTAAAAACCTTTATAAAGGTTTATTGAGAAAAAACAGGCTTTTTTTTTTTTTAAAAAACACGTTTGTCATTACCAAAAAGAGACGTCTTTAGGTAAAAATAATAAAAACCCCATGCTGCATAGATAATGCAGATAGTTCTAGTTATCTGGTCAACAGGCAAAAAGCAAGCACTTAAGGTCTTCAGCTCCAATCTTTTGTTCATTTCTTATTGCTGGAATTTCATATTCATTTCTTCTTGTTGGATGACTAAACCGGATGATGGTAGAGATGGTAAGCCGGCATTTACTCAGCCCCGCCCTGCTCAGCCTCGGGAGCGGACAAATTCTCAGCTGGTGGATCGGCTGCTTTTGTCTCTTTGCCATCTTGTGGTTTAGGGTTTTCTGGGCGTCTGCGTCGGTAATTGAAGTTGCGGCGGTACCGACGTTGAGGTGGTTGCTGACCTTGGGTCTCATCTCCTTGATTTTCCTTATCTTCTTCATTGCCGTCCTCTCTGGGCTGTCTTTGGCGAGGAGGGCCCCTGCGGAATCGTGGTCTATAACCCCTATACATATTCTGTCTCACTGGTCTACCTTGTTCTCCTGCACCCTGGTTGTCAGCACCCTCCATCACTTCTCCCTGCACAGGAGGGTTGGAGTACTGTGGTCGACGCCCATAGGGTCTCCGCATGTAGTAAGGTGGGAACCTCCGCCTGCGGTGGGGCCGGCGCTGTTGGGCCTGGCCTTCGGGAGCGCTCTCCGATCCCTCATTCTTTTCCCCACTCTCACTATTCTGGTAATTCTGCTGGTAATTGCGTGGAGGACCCCTGCGACGTGGATAGCGCCAATAATGGTTACGGTCTGCTGCGTATTTACTGCCTTGCACTGGAACTCCACCAGGGCCTGTAACATTTGCTGCCTCCGCACCCTTTTCTCCTTCAACAACATCAAACTCCACAGTCTCTCCATCTCCTATACTGCGAAGGTACTTCCTGGGGTTATTCTTCTTTATGGCAGTCTGGTGTACAAATACATCTTCCTTGGTGTCATTCCTGTTGATGAAACCATATCCGTTCCTTACATTGAACCATTTTACTGTTCCCAAAACCTTCGTTGCGATGACCTTCTTGTCCCCGCCGGCAGGCGCCGCCGATGTGAGGCCGCCCGGGCCGCCGCTCCCTGCGCCGCTGCCCGTCGTGCCGGGCTTGGTGTCGGCAGCGCTGAGGGCGGGGGCGGCGGGGGGCTGCTGGGTCTCGGCCTCGCTGCTCATGGTTGCGGTGATGGTGACTGGGGCCGGCTGCGGCAGCTGCGGCTCCTCCCGGGGTGTGATGGTAACTAAGCCGGCGGCGGCGGCGGTGGGGCTGCTCAGGGCTCTCTGGGGTCCGCTCTCCGCTCCCGCTACCGATCGAACTCGCTTTTTCAATGATCCAACGGACATTGGCAATTTGACCTCTGGTTCCTCTGCCTTTTCTAAATCCAGCTTGAACATCCATCTGGAAGTTCATGATTCACGTACTGTTGAAGCCTGGCTTGGAGAATTTTGAGAATTACTTTGCTAGTGTGTGAGATGAGTGCAATTTCTTCCACTCTGGGAGAAAAAGTCAGATTTAAAGTGTTGTTTTTACATCTTTTAATTGTACTACTGGATTTGCAATGAGATCGCAGACCAACGTTTAGGAGCTGAGTTGATGTCCTAAGATGTGGTAGAGGACAGAGCACCGTGAAGGACGCTCTCACATATGTTCAACACCTGATACAAAACATGCCCACTGGGGGCACTGGGCTCACCTGGGGAAAAGGACAGCTGACTGCGTAGTTCCTCAGTAATCACACCACGCCAGGCTTGTGCTTGTCTGTCTCCTTTCACACATACACAATCACCAAAAAATGTTCCCCAAATATGTACATATGTGATATGAACAAATTTACCTTCATAGATAGCTAAGGAATTACATTTGAGCATAAAGTGAAAGCGAAGTCACTCAGTCACGTCCGACCCTTTGCGACCCCATGGACTGTAGCCCACCAGGCTCCTCCGTCCATGGGATTCTCCAGGCAAGAATACTGCAGTGGGTTGCCATGTCCTTCTCCAGTGGATCTTCCCGACCCAGGGATCGAACCCAGGTCTCCCGCATCGCAGGCAGACGCTTTAACCTCTGAGCCACCAGGGAAGCCCCAATACTTGAGCATAAAGATGCAGGCAAATGCTATTCGCAACAACCTTGACATTAGAAAACACTGGTAAAACCTAAAAATGACCACTTTTGCTCATATTGAGAAATATAGCATGACATCGTTTCCAAATCCCAAGGAAACCAGGGCAGACTACTGTGAGGAAATATAGGTGGCAGGAACAGAATAAAAAATGGGATCACCCAACCAAAATCACATCCCATCTCTTTGTTCGCTGCTGTATCCCCAGTACCTAGCACAGAATCTGGCATATGACAAGTCCTCAATAAATACCTGTAAATTAACATATTTTCAATTAAGGAAAGGGAAGCACAAAAGAATTTAAATAATCCACCCAGGTCTCTTTCTCTCTCTCTCTCTCTCTCTCTCTCTCTCACACACACACACACACACACACACACACACACACACACACTCTACTGGAACCAGTGTTCACTGTACAAGGCAATCACAATTACTGATACATAATGACTGGCTTTTATGTAAGCATTACAAAACTCGATATTACTAGGACATTATCTTTAAGTAAATTACCTTGTGAGGACCCTCTAGTTAATCATCTCGGTAAGTTTATAGACAAAAATAGCATTTGCACAAATTCTAGGGGACACAAACACCTAGCACAATTCAGGCACCATAATTAGTGGTTCAATGGCTCCTCCTCCTTTATCTCACTGTAAGGGAAATTACCCAAACACACAGCGTAAGAAACCACTATGGCTAAGCACTTAAAAAGCTTAATATATGCTAATCCAACATCACCCCCATCAATTACGGAATAAGCAGCTTTTGAATCAAGGAGCAATCACTTTCCAGTTTTGTGACATTATACAGGTTAACATCTAAGACTCAGTTTCTTAACCTATAAAACAGAATAATAGTGGGAATTCCCTGGCAGTCCAGTGGTTAGGAGTTCTCACTTTCACTGCAGGGGCCCAGCTCCATCCCTGGTTGGTGAACTAACATCCCACAAGACCACCAGCTTGGCCAAATAATAGTTAAGTGTCTACCTCACAGAAGTAATCCATACCTCATACATAGGAAGTGCTTAGTAAATATTAGTTTGCATTTTTATTGCAATAAGCAACACACGTGCTCAGTTCCTAACGTGTCCAACTATTCGCGACCCCAAGAACTGTAGCCCGCCAGGCTCTGTCCATGGAATTTCCCAGGTAGGAATAACCGAGTGGGGTGCCATTTCCTTCTACAGGGGATCTTCCCGACCCAGGGATCGAACCTGCGTCTCCTGCACTGGCAAGCCAGATTCTCTACCGCCCTGAGCCACCAGGGAAGCCCAATAACCAACATGAAGACCTCTAAAATAAACAGTGTGCCCTTCGATTTACACCATGTGGCAGAAAGAGACTAAGCTCTGAAAGAACAACTCTAGGTTCGGGACAACTCTCCTTATCTAACTTTATGACCTTGGGCGGGTCAACTCTGCTAGAACCTCAGCTTCCCACTCTTTAAAATGGGGGTGATCATCCCCACCTTGTAGGACTGTTAGACCATCAAGTGAGATGGGTACACAGTGCCCACCGAGCCCAAGAGCAGGTGCTCACCGAATGGCAGTTCCCTCTGCCCCGCCGCTACAGGCCAGGAAGTAGCGGGATGAGAAAGGAATTGGGCAGGGGAGCAGTGGATGGCGGGAAAGAGGCCTCCAGAAATGCTGCCAGAGAGAAGGTTCACGGCCTCGGGGCGTTTCGTCCCCTCCGCGAGACTCCACGCAGCTCTTCCTCCTTCACCGCTTCTGAGCAGCCATTTGGGCCTCTCTGCCTCCTGCCGGCCCACTTCCCCCGAGCGGTTCCGCACTTAGGTCAGAAGACACACTCCACCCCGCTACCCCCGTAGCTAGAGCCAAGCGAGTCACTCCTTTCCAGGCCTTGGGCGCTAGAGCCTGCCCTCACCTGTGAAGCTGACACCGGGTCTCAATGTCAGCAGCGCCCCGGGACCGCGACCTCCCAGGGAAGGCGGGAAGGCGGTGACGCTCAAATTGCGGCCCAGCGACGCCCCTACCACGCCCCCCATGGGTGGCCTGGCCCCTCTCCCCGCTGCAGCCGGCAGCCGCGGGGTCCCCACAGCCACCAGCAACCAGCGTGTGGAGCACCGCGCCGCCATCTTGGCCCGGGGACACTGCGCCTGCGCCATCCGGCTCAAAGCAGCCTCACGAGGACGACGCACGCGCGCAGAGCCGGCGCTTCCGGGGGCGGGGCCTGCTACGGTCACTCGAGAGGGGAGGTGGGGGAACTACGAGCGTTGCGCGTGCGCATCCGCACCGAGTGCACTTTCTCGGTCGCCGACGCCGAAAAGGTATTTAATCTAAAAAGTGCTAATTGATAACTTGGCTTGAGAAGACCCTTCATTCTGTGCTGAACGATCAATACTGCACCTTATCTGTGTAAAGACGTGATTGAATGTAGCCAAATATAACGGGTCTGAGGGGCCTGGGCGGGGGCGGACTACAAGTCCCGGCGTGCCATGCGGCCGTGCATCCCGCAGATCCCAGCATGCCTTACGGCTCCCTTTCTCTTGACCCTGAGCCTCAGGTCTTCTTGCCGAGGCTTACTCACTCGTGTGCGCAAGCGGTTCCCTTCGTTAACCTATTCCCAGTGCCAGGCTTTATGCTTACTCTTCCTCTGGCTGATTCACCACGAAAAGGACTTGGATCGCTCGGCTCTCTCCTAAGCGTATTTGCCTTCTCCAAACCTGTAGTGAACTTGCCGGTCGCTGTGAGCTGAGCTACCCAAAAACGAATTTAATAAACATTGTGGGTGTCACGTGCGTTCTAGAACGTCGAGGATACAGTGATGATTGACACGCCATCCGTGCTTTGGAGGAGCACACAGTGAGGCGAGAGGCATCTTAGCCACTGAGATAACGTGGTCAGTGCTACTGAAGGTATAAACAGTGTTACAGGCCCACAGGCGAGGGAGTTTCTCCGACAGGTTGAGGGTATTTCGGTGTCAGGGAAGGCATCTAAGAGGAAACGTTTGAGTTGGACGTTGGTGAAAACTACGCCAGGTTGGAGGGGAGGGGAAGAGTTTTCTAAGTAGCAAGAACTTCAAAAGCAGATGCGAAAGTACTTGCCCTGTATGCGCTAGCTAAACTTGGGATATATGACTGGAGATAAGTCTAGAAAGAACCTGATCTGGTTAGTCCTGCAGAGGGGTTTCCACTTTCACACTCCCACCACCACCACCCCTAACAATAGAAAGGGAACCTGAGGGCTCCTGGATGGATTTAAGGTGATGTGTGCTCCTTGCTTCTCCCCCATTACACATGACATTTTTGTGTATGTGGTTATTAATCTGGGGAAATATACATAGCTTTCATCAGTCAAATTCTCCATAGGCTCTAAGATTGAAAGAAGGTTAAAAACCACTGGTCCAGTGAAGAACAGTTAGGAAGCTGCTGTAAACTGTAAGGAATACTTGAGAGTTTGGGCCAGGGAATTCAGAGAACTGAGGTGAGCAAGGGATGTTATAGAGAAACAGGAAAAGATTGACATGGGAGGGGAAGTGGGTATAAGTTTGTTTGATATATTCAACAAATGTTTAAATGTCTCCAGCATAGTGCTTTTGGGCTTCCCTGGTGGCCCAGACAGTAAAGAATCCGTCTGCAATTCGGGAGACCTGGGTTCAATCCCTTGGTTGGGAAGATCCCCCGGAGAAGGGTGTGGCAACCCATTCTAGTATTCTTGCCTGGAGAATTCCCACGGCCAGAAAAGCCTGGCAGGCTACAGTCCTTGGGGTTGCAAAGAGTCGGACATGACTGAGCAACTCAGCACAGCACAGCATAGTGCTTTGAGAGTATGGGCTCTGGAGTCAGACTGCCTGGGGCTGAATCCCAGCTCTGCCAGTTAACAGCTGTGTGTCCTTCGACGACTTCCTTTACCTCTCTGTGCCTGTTTCCGTTCTCTCAAATGGGGAATAGTAGTACCAGGGTGTAGTAATACTTCAAGGGATCATCTGAGGAGAGAGTGAGATCATCCACGTAAAGCCTTCATACTGTACTCGGCACGTGGTAAGCGCTCAGTGTGTGCTCAGGCTCTGTGCTAACCACTGGGACACCGGAGAGAACGCTGACAGGTACTTGCCCACAGGGATCCCAAAGCCTAAGGGGAGGCGGGAGGGTGCTGATTGAGAGAAGTACAGCTTTCAGGAATGAAAGTTGAGAACAAAAGCCAAAGAGATTTTCATTCACCACCTCAGAGTGAGTTAGGAATGAGGGCTCACTAGTATGAAAACTTTGTCAGCCTTGTAACCCTCATTTTTTGGTATTTTAGTCTCCCTCTCCTATCTATTTCCCCATAGTGATTAACAGCGAAGATCCTCCATACAGAAAGTGGGTATGTATTCTTGTTTTAGCAGGTAATAGGAAGGCCATTTGTCAGGGAGCCTATATCTCCTCTTATGAAGCAGAGAGCCCCAGGGTAGTGGAGTAGATGAGGGTGGATACTAAAGGAGGGAAGAAAGGCCCTGAACAAAACACAGAAAGCCTCTGGCAAGATTCCCTGGTGAGTGGACTTCCCTGTGATCCAGTGGTTAAGAATTCACCTTCCAATGCAGGGGACATGGGTTCAATCCCTGGTCGGGAACTAAGATCCCAGATGCCACAGGGCAATTATACCTGCATGTGTCAACTAGGGGCAACTATACCCGCATGCCTCAACTAGAGACACAGCCAAAAAAAAAAGACTCCCTGGAGAGAGGAGTAGCCTAGTCCTGCTCCTGGTTTCTCTCACTGCTAATCACCGTAGAAAAACAGATGATACAATTACTAAATGTGAGTATGGTACAAAGCGTGGGAAGTCTCCACAGAAGTGATCCTTGGTTTGTGCTTCCTGAATCAGCCTCAGTTGATGGTTGTTTGGAGACAATGAACATGCTCTTTTTATGTTCTTTAAGCAGTGGTCATTCCAAACTAAAAATCCTGGGAAAGGAGCGGTTTGGGGGGAAAAGATAATGAAGCGGTTTTTTTTTTCTTTTGGCTGCGCTGGGTCTTCACTGCAGTGGTTGGGTTTTCTTGTTGCGGAGCACAGGCGTTAGGCGTGTGAGCTCAGTGGTTTCTGCTTGCTGGCTCTAGGGTGCGCAGGCTTCAGTAGTTGCGGCACAAGGGCTTGTTAGCTGTGGCTCTCGGGCCCTGGAGCATACAGGCTTCAGTAGTTGTGGCGCACTGGCTTCGTTGCTCCGCAGCAGGTGGAATCATCCCGGACCAGGGATCGAACCCATGTCTCCTGCATTGACAAGCAGGTTCCCATCCACTGTGCCACCAGGGAAGTCTGATAATGAATTATTTTTATTTGGATGTAACAACCTTGAGACATCTATGGGACCAATTTCAGGCAGTCTCTTTTCGGTTCACAAAGAACTTCTCATGTTTTCTCTCTTGATACAGTCACAGCCCTCTAGGTTAAGTAGGGCAGAGGCTAGCCGCATTTTTATGAATGGACCCTCTCCCCAGCCTCCCACAAAACACCACCAAACTAAGCTCTGAAAAGTGGAAAAACTTGTCCAACGTCACACAGCTTGTGAGTCAGTGAACCAAGATCTTCTAACAGCGAAACCAGAACTCTTTCCTTTAAACCATGTGCCTTCATAGATTATGATCAATAGTTCCCAGTTATACAGCTCTGGATGGCTTACAAAGCACTTCCTCATGCAGAGTTTCATTTGCTTTTCACAACGAAAGGAAGCAGGGCTAATATTTATTACCACCCTCACCTACAGACTATTTCACTGCCATCCAAGTCTTTCAGCTGTGATGAAATGCAAACAGATTCTCCCCAGGCTTGTTATTAAAAAACTAAGATGAGCACACAGGATACAGCTACCCACACTGTCAGGCAGAATATGTCCTGGGTCTGCTTCCTCCACCACCTTCCCCCAACTCCCGCTGCCCCCTTCTCTAGTCTAAAGCTAAAAACTTGAGCTTTAAGGAGAAACAAACGTTTTGCAAGAGGCAGACAAGTTGCATAAGCCTCTCCCTGTCTTCACTTCTCATTTTACTATTCCACTGGGCCCTCTCGGCTCCCCTGAGTTGAGGAGGTCTGTGAGCGCTAGCAGGGAATTGAAGTATGGTCCACCGGGACATGCCGGACTGAAGGCCAAGGGAGACCAGAGGGTCTACCCCATGATTTCCAGTGGACACTGGCCACCTGAGGTACAAGGGACCTCCCAAGTCCTTGGCTCTGTGATGGAGTGATGGTCCTTCTCCACTGTGAGTGAGGAGCCCTTCCAGGGAGGGCAGATGGGCCTAAGCCTTCAAGGGCAATACAAGCCAGCTCACCATTTCTCTAGTTGTAGTGTTTTCTTTCCTCCCCAAGAGTGTGTGTGTGTGTTAGTTGTTCTGTTGTGTCTGACTTTGTGACCCCATGGACTGTAGCCCGCCAGGTTCCTCTGTCCATAAGGATTCTCCAGGCAAGCATACTGGAATGGGGTGCCAATCCCTTCTCCAGGGTATCTTCCGGACCCAGAAATTGAACCTGGGTCTCCTGCATTGTGGGCAGATTCTTTAACCATCTAAGCTACCAGGGAAGCCCAAGAGAGTATGGGGCAATTGCGAGGAACTGTGGAGTGTCGGGCCCAGATGTTTCCAGGCCTAACCTCTGCAATGGGTGCAGTCCCCTGCAGCAGGAGATGAACTGTGTCCTTGCCTGGCTCACCCAGGTATTTCCAATGGGACTTTCATGTTAATGATCTCCTTAAAGGCCCTTTAAACCACAAGTGACTCCAGCTCCCAGCTGAATACCCTTCTGCCCAAACTAGACTTAAACTTAGCAGTGTTTTACAAACCTGAGAAATGAACTTTAAAAAAAAAAATATTTATTTAATTTGGCTGTGTGGAGTCTTAGCTGCAGCACCAGGGATCTTCTTCATGTCATGTGGCTTCTTTTATTGTGGCTCATGGACTCTCTAGTTGTGACCTTTGGGCTTAGTTGTCCCATGGTATGTGGGATCTTTGTTCCTCAACCAGCGATTGATCCCATGTCCCCCTGCATTGCAAGGCGAATTTTTATTTATCATTTTCTTTTAATTATAGGGGGGTGGTTACCTATGCTGTGTAGCCCGCCATGCTTCTCTGTCAATGGAACTCTCCAGGCAAGAATATTGGAGTGGGTTGCCATTCCCTTCTCCAGGGGATCTTCTCAACCAAGAGATTGAACCTGGGTCTCTGGCATTGTGGTCAGATTCTTTATGGTCCAAGCCACCAGGGAAGCCCTGCAAGGTGGATTTTTAACCATTGGACCACCAGGGAAGTCCCTGAAAGGAACTCTTAAATGGCAAAAAAAAGAGGGGGGGGGGAATCACAGATGCTGAAAATGAAACTCTGGATCCCCCAGTGATTAGGAGACTCCAAAGTGCAAAACATCACCTTAGAAAATGACAGACTTTTCTATGGAAATGTCCTTTAGTTGTAAATTATCACCACAAAAGTTAAAGTGTGTGTTTCTATTAAAATATTCAGGGACTTCCCTGGTGGTCCAGCGGTTAAGACTCTGGGCTTCCATTGCAGGGGGCATGGTTTCAATCCCTGGTCATGGAACTAAGATTCCCCCATGCTGCATGGTGTGGCCAAAAATAAATATACATAACTTGCAAAAAATCAGAACAAATCACTAGATGTAGTAAGACTCCTGAACCCCAAGACTACATGGGTGCACCTCCATAAACAACAAAATAACACCACAGGCTGCAGTCATGTTTTCCTCCACTTTTGAAATGTATTTTGTTGCTTAATAGTTCTTTTCCTCTGTTGAGATAACTACACATGCCTTTCTATGTCAGCTCCTGAAATGAACATGGCAGGCCTTATGCATAAAAAAAATGTTTTCAATGTATATTTTAATAAACAGTCATTTCAGGGGCAGATAACTAGATCTAAATAATTTGCTGTTGGCACTGACGCTGGCCTCGTCCCTCCCTTTCTTACAAAAATTCTAGTTTACGGAAACCACTGACCTTGCTGAAGATTAAGGGAACACCATGTCAGAAACTGCTTTTCTTTAGCATCATAGTATAAAATAAGATGCCTCCTAAGGCTCTTTAATGCTTGTATGTGTGTGTGTTTGGTTTCTTTTTGCTTGTCCCTTTTCTTTCCACTGATGTCTCTTCCTGTGGTTACACGAAGCACTTCTGATTTTTCTAGAATGAGGACTTCACTACAACTGGACTGCCAAATTCTTGTTCATTATTAATTACTCTTGGAAATAGGACCTGTGAAATCAACATCTTCTTGTCATGTACCTAGCTAACCAGACATCCTCCCTTTGTTGAAATTTGATCCATATTTTGATAGACTGCCTTTGAGGGTGGAGAGGTGTCTTCCAGTGTCCTTATAAGCAAACAGAGAGGTTGGGATTCTAGGATTGCAGAGACAAAGCTAGTAATTCTTTGTAATTCTACAAAGCTAGTAATTCTAGCCCCCCTGGGGGGCTAGACAGAATCGTGCAGGCTGTCAGTTGAATTTTGCAATCCATGAAGAAATTTAATCTGCTGAAGTCTGCATCAGTCTTCGAGTTCTGAACTCTCTACTAGAATGACTCTCTCCAGCCAGAATGGACCTGGCTACATGTGGGATGGTCCCTCTCTGGGCCTTGATGATGTCCCTCTGGTCCCTCTCTGTCCCTCTCCCCTGCTATGGCACTCAAGTTGGTCACTATGGCAATCGAAAAGTTGACATTCTTAATAGTTTTCTTCCACCAACCCCTAGTTTGTAGCAAGAGTTACATGACCCAGCACAGCCAGAGTCAGACCTTTAACTCCCAGAGGTAACAAATGAACTTTAACCTCCCAGAGGTTGTTTAGTCACTCAGCTGTGTCTGACTCTTTGCCACCCCATGGCCTGCAGCACGCCAAGTTTCCCTGTCCTTCACTATCTCCTGGAGTTGCTCAAACTCATGTCCATTGAGTCGGTGATGCCATCCAACCATCTCATCCTCTGTTGCCCTCTTCTCCTCCTGTCCTCAGTCTTACCCAGTATCAGGGTCTTTTCCAATGAGTCAGTTCTTTGCATCAGGTGGCCAAAGTATTGGAGCGTCAGCTTCAGCATCATTCCTTCCAATGAATATTCAGGATTGATTTCCTTTAGGACTGACTGGTTAGATCTCCTTGCTGTCCAATGGGCTCTCAAGAGTCTTCCCTAGCACCACAGTTTGAAAGCATCAGATGGACATTCCACGGGCTAAATTTGGTCTACAGATATGGGGACCTTACACCAAATGAAATAAGCCAGTCACAGAAGGATAAATGGTGTATTATTCACTTAGATTTGGTATCTATAAAGTAGTCAAATTCATAGAAACAGGAAGCAGAATGATGGTTACTAGGGGTTGGGGGGAAGGGGAAATGGGGAGCTGTTGTCTAATGGCTATAGTTCCAGTGTTACATGAAAAAGTTGAACACTCCTGAACTGTATAGGTAAAAATGTTAATTTTTTTTTTTTTTTTTTGGCCACAAGGTTTTATAAAAAGCACAAGTGATGTCTGCAATAATTGAACACCACAACCAACCAACTCAGGATTGCACTAATGGTGCCTTTTGCAAAGCTGCTGGAATTCCAGTGTCTGAACAGTATGTCGTGGGAAAGCTGCACTTCAGTGGCTGCCAGCCTGCTCAAAATTCAAAATCCCAGCTCAGTCAACTTACCTGACAATCTATGGAGATCAAAGTTCCCTCCTAACTCAGTAATGGCCTTTGAGTGGTCACAGTTTACCTGTGAGAACTGAAAAAAAGAACTTGCATTTTAGGGATCCATGCGTGCCCCTCGCCAGGCCGAGCTTTCAGAATGACCCTCTAGGCAGTCTGCGTCAGTTGAAGCTGCTGTCTGCAGCCGGCTGCGGAAAGCGTTTTCACAGCAGCTGGCCGCTGCGACTGATCGTTCGTCTTCCTCAGATCAAAGTCCCCTTTCCAGACACGCTTGAGCAGGTGTTCTGTCTGGTATCAAGCAGAAAGCCTATTCTGGAATCACAGAGTCAATTTTCAAAGCGAAGAGAAAGGCTTGTGGAATGAATGGCCCCGGGTTTGTTCCGTAACTAAACAAGAAGCGCCGGTTGGGCAAATTGGCCATTCAAGGGATTCTCCATAGCCCTTATCTACTGCCGTTTCAGCTTATCTGTAATTGATTGATTGCCTACCGGGAGTCTTGGCCCACAGCGCCCAAGGCCTGCGGCCAAGACTTGCCCTTATAAGGGACGCTGAAGGCTCCATTCCCCCCTCCTACGGAGCCCACCTGACCTAAGCAGGGTGGGTGAGAAGCGAAGCCTTTAGAGTAGGTCCCACCGGCAGGGATTTGCTTCAGATCTGGGCTCTCCTCCGCTGCCATTCATTATCCCTGTGACCCGGTGCCAGCGGCGCCTGAGAGCGTTCTCCCGTCTCCGAAATGGAGCTAGTTCATTTCTGCTTTCCCTCCTCCCGGAGAAGGGCGTGCCCTGAACCCTGGAAAGCCTCCCGGGGCCAAACCCTGCCCACAAAAATCGCAGCCGTGGTCCAGGGTCTTGCACGCCCAACCCGGCCGGGGGCGGACAGCTCGCCGCACGTGACCTCGCGGCCCGCGACTCCAACCCTCTGGCATTGGGGCGTGGCCTCGAGGGGCGGTCGAGCGGCGATTGGCCGGGAGGTGGGGCCTGCGGCGTGCGCGCGGAGGGAGAGGGGGATGGGGGTGTGGCCCGACAGGCCGGAGAGGGCTGCGATTGGCTTGAGGCGCGTAGGGGGCGTGACCACGGGCGGCAGGCCGCGGGTGGGGCCGGAGGCGGCGGGAGTCCAGGCTGCGAGCCGTGCACCTGAGAGCCGACGCCCGGGTCCGCGAAGCTGTACTCGCTGCTGTCCACGCCGCCATGAACCGCTTCAAGGTGTCCAAGTTCCGGCACACGGAGGCTCGGCCGTCCCGCCGCGAGGTAAGCCCGGCTTCCGTCGCCCCTTGCCCGGCGGCCACCCTCCCCCCGCTCCTGGCCCCGCGCGGGGACCCTCCCGAGCCCGCCTGTCCCGGGGGCGCCCCCTTCAGGCCCGGGTCAGGCGTCCA
This sequence comes from Cervus canadensis, assembly GCF_019320065.1. Taxonomy (NCBI): domain Eukaryota; kingdom Metazoa; phylum Chordata; class Mammalia; order Artiodactyla; family Cervidae; genus Cervus; species Cervus canadensis. The sequence continues at coordinate 36,283,318 of NC_057417.1, forward strand.
GGCCGCCCTGTGGCCGCGCGGCGGTCAGAGCTTGGCGCTCCTGGGACACTCTCTGGGCTCTCGTTGAGCACCGAGGTCCTGCCTCGCAACGGGACCCCCGAGGCGGCGCCGCCCGCCCGGTGGGGCCGAGGCCTGAGGCCTACGAGGCTGCCTGCCTTCCTGGCTTCCGGTCGGCCTCGCCTGGGAACCACAGCTCCTCCTCCCCGTCTCCTCGATCGCCCCTGCCCGGGGCTGGGGTGCGAGGGAGATGCCCCTCTGTCCTGGCCTTGGCGAATCCGGGTGTGTCACTGGAGAGGGGGAGCTCCTCGACCAGAGACGCGCCCTTCCCTTGGGTTTCCGCCGGCGCTTCCTCTCGCGGCTGGCTTGAGTTCTTCCCCTACTCAGGGTGATGCTGCCAAAGCCTGGGTGGGGCGTGGGAAGCCGAAGCAGGTGGAGGCGAGAGAAAGAGCTGAACCAGGTGGCGGGGGAGTCCCCTCGGCCCCCCGGAAAGGCAGCAGGCCTGATGAGGGGTGTGCTTCAGGTCGATGCCTGCCCGGGTCTGCAGTGAAACATTATTTGGAAGGCCTGGGAGTGTCTTCCAATAATGAAGAGGAGAAACTGACCTCTGGTGACTCCATCAGAGGCCATCTCCCATCAGGACAGCCTGAAGCAGAAGCCTGGTTCTGATCCCCTGGACAGTGTTTCCTGGGCATGTCCCACGTGCATGTCCAGCTGCTGGAACCACAGTGGTGAACACAACAGCAATTTCCTCCCTCTCTGGTGCTTACAGGCTCAGGGGAGAGACAGCAAGCATGCAGGCAGGCAAGGGCAATGCAAGTTTTAATAAGTGCACTGGGGAACACACACGGTGGCGCTGGTATTAAGATGGAGACAGACCTAGAGGTGGAATTAACCTCAGTAGGGTAGTCCAGGACGTCAGCTGGGAGGAGGTGACGTTTAAGCTAAGGCAGGAAGGGTGAGAAGCAGCTGGGCATTCGGGAAGAGTGGGGTGAGAAGGAGCCTGGTGGAGGAAGGAAAGTGGGGCAGGGTGGTTGGAGGGCAGTGAGAGGGAAGCATGATGTCAGATTAGTCCAGAGTGGGCCTGCAGAGCCCGAGAGCCCCAGGAAGAAGCTGGGTTTTCTTCTGAGTGCAGTGGGTAGCCATCGAAGGGTTGAGGGGTGGTGGCAGAGAGGTTCTCATGTTTGAATTTAAGACCGTCACTCAGTGTAGTCAGTACTGCTTGGAGCGGTCTAGAGTGGACTTGAGAGGCTCAAGTGGACTTGTTCCTGGTGGACCTCAGTCCAGCAAGGCGAGCAGACAGGTGTGGAAGTAGAGATAGTAGAGAGAGCTTAACACTGTTACACGTTAGGGAGATGGGAGGACAGGTGGTGTGTTCTCTTTGTCAAAACTATTGTATTTCCTGTCACTGTATTTGTACAGTAAACACGAGTCCGGAGGGAAGAATAATACTGGATGATAACATTCTACCCCAGCAGGTGAACATTGAAATAGAAACTAGGGTGCTGGGGGTGGTTTCCGGGATGCTCTCAGCGGGTGGGCTGGGACATGTGGGTGCTCGACGATCGTCAGGGATGCTGTGAGCTGCTGATACAGGAAACACTGGGACCTCACTGAGCTCAGTCTTAGAAAAAGAGTTGCTCCGCTCTTCTGCTGGGGGTGTTAACATCATTGTCTATTTGTGGGGGTGCGTCGTTCAGCTGACTATAGGACTTCGTGGAAAGGCCTTGACTGTCCCCTTTCTGAGCTTGTTGTATTCCCCCCTCGGAGGAGACGCGTACTTGGTGGAGGCCTTCAGTAATGCGGTTGAGGAAGTTGAGTCTGTCTGTCTTAGACGCTCACTTCTCCTTTCTCTGCTTCTCTCTCCCTTTTAACATCAGTCCCCACCCCCAACCAACACACACGCGGCGCAGTTAGCCCCTTGACTTCGTTCAGCCTGAGCTTCCTTCAGACATTTTCCTGCCCCTTATTAGAGAACTTATTTAATACTCAAAATTGACCCCCTTATGACAGGTTGTTATTTCAAGGACATTTTTTGTATTTTCTAAGGGACTGTGCGTGGGGACAGGGTTTGATTCAAAGGCCTGCATCTCTAATGGTGCAGCTTTAAGGTAGAGTCTTCCTCCAGTATGCCCTACTCCTTGCTTTAGGCAGAGCCCTAGCCAACCCTTTTTTTTTTTTTTTTTTTGGTTCTCTATTTTCAGGCCTGGATCAGTGACATTCGAGCAGGCACTGCCCCCTCATGTGGGAACCATATCAAAGCCAGCTGCAGCTTAATTGCATTCAACTCTGACCGTCCAGGTAGGGAGGTGAACATGGATGTGGAGAGTCAGATGTTGCCACCCTACCAAGGGCAGAAGGACAAGCTCGTTGTAGGCCAGAGGCTTGGAGGGACCTCTCGGGGTTCAGAAGTCAGCACCATGAGGGGCCTTAGACCCCTCCAAAGCGGTCAATGTGCAATAAGCAGATGGACTTCAATTTGGGCATTTTACAGAACACGTTGTATAAACGTGTTGGCTGTGGTCTTCAAGAGCTTGGCCTGGGGTGGGGGTTGGGGGCTGTCGCTATTGTTTCCAACAGTCCCCATATGCAAGCCACTCCTCATGCGGGGGCAGCTGGAGTCAATAGGGAGGTAAAAGCTCCCTGTGTTAGTTGGGGCTCTGAAGGTCGCTAGTGATGACTCAGACCTCAAATTGACTTAAGCAAGAAACAGATAAAACAGTTACCGTTTGGTTTATATAACTAAACTCCAGGGGGTTCAGGCAGAGCTGTGTCTCACTGTATCCTGTCCCTCAGTTCTGCTGCCCTTGGGTGATGGCTTCTTTCTCAAGTAGAACCGGGAAGGTGGCAGCTGGTGGCCCCAAGCTGACTACTAAGGCCAAACAGTGCTGTAAAGAGACAACTTGTGTCTCTGCATAGTCGATGTCACGGAAGACTCTTGTGCGGGGCAGGAACTGAACCCTGGCCAACCGCTCCATCCGGAAGGATGTGGTCTTACCGTTGGTGGAGGCTTCAGGAAGGTCTGAGGCCAACCTCTTGGGTCTCATGTCCTCTGGGAGCCCTGGGCAGTAGATCCCCCGTTAGGCCTGAAGTCAGAGCCCCTGTGTGTGTTTGACAGGTGTACTGGGCATCGTGCCTCTGGAAAGCCAGGGAGAGGACAAGAGACAGGTGACTCACCTGGGCTGCCATTCAGGTGAGTGGGGACGGAAACCAGGACGCCTGGAACTCACCCCTCCAGCCCTGGGGCCAGGGATTCCTATTCACCTGGTCCTGCACCCCCGTGGTTGGCTGGGCCCCTCCTGCCATCCCCACTGTGGGAAAACTTGCTGGTTGAGAACTCCAGCCTGGGCAGAGAGGAGGGAAGCTGGTGCTCCAGGTGGTCAGACTGGAAGGAGGAGGGTATGCACCGGCCCATGCCAGGCTCCAGGCTGCTGATGGCTCCCTGTCACTGTGGAAGACTCAAGCCCGTGTGATTCTTAGTCCTGTGTGCTCGTCTGGAGCCCAGCAGATCACCTCTCACAGCAGGCATCCTCCCAGCCAGGCAGGCTGCTGAGGGCCCTCCAAGGAGGGGGCTGGTTGGGCTGCAGAGCCAGAGATGGGCCCTCACAAAGAGAGCTTTTGTCCACCCCTGCAGCTGCTTCTGGGGGCGCCCAGCAGTCCGCCTGGCAGCCTGCCCACGTCGAGGGAACAGTTTGGTCTTCTCAGGCTGCAGCAGCGCCTCTTCTTTTCCCGTCCAGCTGCGGTGGCCACGGGCCCAGACCCTCTGGCCTGTGTTCCTGGCCGCCTGTTGGGCGGCCTGGGGTGAGAGAAGGGTGCTGATCCTTCATCCCCAGTGTGGGTGTGCAGCTCAGCATCTCGGTCCTGATGCTGAGGGTGGCGGTTAATAAGATGACGGTAGTGAAGAATGATGGAGCTTTCCGTGGGCGCTCAGCGCTGTCTTCGTTTTCTTACCCCATCCTTGCTTAAAACTTAAAACAACTTTGTCAAGGTATCATTTACATACTTATAAACATTGCTTGTTTTATATGAAGAATTCGATGCCTTTTGTTAAAGTTACAGGGTCGGGTATCCCATCATTCAGTTTTAGAGCATTTCCATTATCCTGAAAAGACCCCTCATGCCCCTTCGCAGTTAATGTGTTTGCCTCGGGCGGTGAAGTCTCAGGCATTCATGGATCTTTCTGCCTCTGCAGCAGGGGCTTTGAGCTACTGTGTGGCCAGAACTGGCCTGCTGCCTGTCTTTGTAAATAGTTTTATTGGAACACGGCCACGCCTCTTCATTGACTTACGGTCTGTGGCTGCTTTTCCCAACAACTGCAGAGTTAAGGAGACGGGTACCGTATGTCCCTCGGAGCCTGAAATGTTTTCTGTCCCAGCCTTCACAGAAAACGTTGGTTGATTTCTGCTCTATGGACTGGCCTTCTCTGGATGTTTCACATAAATGGATTCATGTTATATGTAGCCTTTCAAATCTAGTCTGTTTCATTCGGCATAATATTTTTGCGATCCCTCTAACGTAGCCCATAGACGAATTCTGCTTTCTCATACCTTTCTGAAGTAGGTTTCTGTTTTTATTTTTTATCTGACTGTGCCATACAGCTTGCAGAATCTTAGTTCCCCGACCAGGGATTGAACCTGGGACCACGGCAGTGAAAACACCGGGTCCTAACCACTGGACCACCAGGGAATTCCCAAGAAGTAGGTTTTTAAATAACCGATTTTTCAGCTAAGAAAACCAAGGCTCAAAGGGATTATTAGGAACTTAGCGATGTTGGCATTGCTGCTGGCAGAGCCAGAGTCGGAACCCAGGTATTTTAGGCACGGTGCTGTTGGCCTTGTGATTCTTCTTCACAGGGAAGTGGCTCCAAGTTGGAGCTGCATGCAGGGTGGTGAGACCCCTGTTACTGGCAGCTGGACCGGGCTTTGTGGTGGATGATAGCCTCTGTGTGGCTGCAGCTGTCCGGCGCCTCTCCCCGAGGGAGCAGCCTTGCCCGGAAACTGGTCCTGGGGGCGCTTCACTCCAGCTCCTCAGAACTTACCCTTGGGGCACCAGGCACTCCTCTCCCCTTTGGGTGCTGGTGGAGGGTGGGGGGTCTGCAGTGATGGGTTTTGGCTGCTGCTCTGACTTCGGGTGCACCTGGGGCACCTTCTGCCTCTCAGCTCTCGGGTGGCCCTTTGGTCTGGGGAGCAGAAGGTTGGGCAGCATCTGGAGACCGTTTCTGCAGGACTGGGCTGGAGGGCAGTGACCAGCGGCCTGCTCTGATGTGGGAAAGGCCGCGAGCTGTTGTGCTGAGGATGTAGGTTCTGAATCTGGGCTGACTGCCCGACCCTCAGCCTGGCCCCTTCTTAGCTGTGCAGCTCTGGGCAAGTGACTTAACCTCTCTGTCCTCGTGTTCTCATCCTCCACTTGGGGATGAGGCCACAGTGCCATCCTGAGGGTTGTTGTGAGGAGTTGGCGAGATGAACCGTCAGGCCACAGTCCTTCCAGCACTGCTGGGCACCCAGATTGGCCGCTGCTCGTTCCCTTGGGGAGGCCAGAGTCTGCACCCAGCCCGGGCCCTGCCCTGTCCTGTCAGGAGCCCGCAGGGTTGGATGCAGGGTTCTGTGGTCAGGAGTCCAGGTTGGGGTTGTCCCAGGAGTGCCTGTGCCCATCCAGCGCTTCTCTTCCTTGTCTTATGGGTCCGCTGGCCTGGGAGGACAGTGTATTTGGTCGGCCCTGCCGGGGAGACTGGCAGGAGGGTGGTCACTGTGCTCCTTGCTTTGGTGACTCAGGCCTGGCTGTCCTGCTCACATCCCAACCAGCTCTACACCCAAGTCTCTGCCTGGCTGAAGCCCCCAGTCTCACCTCCCTTCTGGGCTCTGGCTCACTCCGTGTACCCCACCCCTCCTCCTGGTTCCCCTAGAGCTGAGCAGTTCAGGTTCTTCAGTTGCAGGGATTTGAGACCAACTCCAGCTCTCATAAGCCACAGAGGGGTTTACTGGGAGACTCTTGGGGAACTTCCAGAACTGAAGAAGCACATGGACACACAGGCTTTCGGAGGGTCCTGCCCAGAGCTGACCGCCGCCTCCCGGCCGGCTGCTCTCCACCCAGGCCAGTCCCTAAGGCGCCCTGTCACTCGGCCTCCTGTTCCCGGTCTCATTCCCTTCAGAGAGAAGCTGGCACCTGGGCTTGGGGCGGGTGCGCTCCTGCAGGTGGGCCAGCCCTGGCTTGTCGGGGGGCAGAGAACTCCTAGGTCGACAGTGTCACCCCTGACCCATGCCACCCTCAGTGTTCTCCGGGGCCCGCTGTGCCTCCTCCAGGAAGCCCCCCTCCATGCTCAGCCCTGCTCTTGGTGCATCCGCAGAGAAATGCGTGTCCCTGTGGAGGTGGGGAGGGTTCTTGAGCGCTGCGTGGCCTGTGGTCTGTCCTGTTTGTGATTCACGTGGGGGCTGGCGCTTGTGTCCGTTCACCCGAACTGGGCTCTGGATTTTGGGTGAATGCAGGTGCCTGGTGACCTGGGGAGCTTCCTACCCATCCTGCCAGTCTCCCGATGCTGGGCCCTTGGCCACCGGGGGCCAAGTCTGAGCCTGTGTCTGGCAGGTGGGGACCTGTGGTGTTGGCCTGCGGTCTCTGAAGGTGCTCTGCCCTTGAGGATTTCCAGGCTGCCATCGTGTGGGCAGAGGGTCAGCCGGGAGGCCCTGGGCTGTGGTTCTGGCCTTGGGAGAGGGTACAGTGGGTCGGAACAGGACATTCATCCTTGTCAGGCCATGTCAGCTGTTTCTCTCCCACAGACCTGGTCACGGACTTGGACTTCTCCCCCTTCGATGACTTTCTCCTGGCCACAGCCTCAGCCGACAGGACGGTGAGCGGAGCGGCTGGAAGACCTGTTTGCGGCCTTCTGAGAGCCCAGGGCCCTGCTGGTTCCCCCACATCAGCTCTCGTGCACCCCCGGGAACTTGCTCTGAGCCAGGGCCGTGACCTGTGCCCTGCTGCTCGGCTCCTGTGAACAGCAGGGCCCGGGTGGTGGGAGGCCTGGAGGGGACAGAGCAGAGCGCCGGCTCCCCCCACTCCCACGTCTTCCCCTCGGCCCCTGAGCCCGCCCCCTCCCTTCCCCTGGGGTGGGGGCACCGGGGACAAGGCTGGACGGAGGCAGCGGGATGCCCCCCCGCCCCCACCAGCCCTGGGCTCATAGACTCATTCTCTGCAGGTGAAACTGTGGCGACTGCCAGCGTCTGGCCAGGCACTGCCCTCGGGACCTGGGCTGCTGCTGGGCCCCGAGGACGCCCAGGTGGAGGTGCTACAGTTCCACCCCACTGCCGACGGTGTCCTGCTGAGCGCGGCGGGCAGGGCTGTGAAGGTCTGGGACGCTACCAAGCAGCAGCCGCTCACAGGTAGGGCCGCTGCGACAGCCCCTCCCCGGGCAGCCCCATCTGGCAGCACTTTATGTCTGTTTGCAATTCTGGCAACGTGAGTTTCAAGACACATGTCAAGTTTCACATGCATGTGATATATATGTATATGTAGTTACGTGTGTATGTGTGTGTATGTATCTGTGTATTTGTTTACCTGTGCATGTATATATGATACATAATTTTACAAGACTTGTTAGCAAGCACCCTGTCCCTCCCCAGTTTCCATAAACATCTGTTTTCATCTCATTTGGCTGTTTTTTCTGCTTTCTCCTCCATATGTCTAAATAACTTCCTTATACTGTTATTTCTTGAATTGTGTGTCATTTCAGTTTTGAAAGCAGACTATTAATTCCTCCTCTAGGAGATGAGAATTTTGCTGTCTTCACCACTTCCCCCTTCCCCCCACAGTGCTGCTTCTCTCATTTCCCCCAGTGTAGTGTCCTGGTCCATTGGACTGCTACAGCAGAATCCCACAGACTGGGATTATAACTGGGTTGTAAACAACATTTATTTCTCACAGTTTCGGAGTCTGGAGGTCTAACCAGGCACTGGAGAGGACCTGCTTCCTGGTTCGCAGGTGGCCATCTCTTCACATGGAGGCAGGGGTGAGGGAGCTCTCAGGGGTCTCTCTGATAAGAGCACCGAGCCCTTTCATGAGTTTGACCTTATCGCCTCCCGGAGGCCCTGCTGCCAGATTCCATCCCAGTGGGAGTTAGGTTTCAACCTGTGAATCTGGGGGCACACCAACATTCAGACCACGCATAGGGAGTGACAGCTTTGGGCCATATTCTTTAGTGTTTGCATGGTTATGACCCACCACGGAGCCCAGGTGTTTTCTGCGGCATCGTCACCAAATCCTTTCTGCAGAGTCCTCCTGGACAAGTTCGTCCCCTTTGTAGGGGAAAGACATGAAGCTCAGAGAACTGAAGGACGGACTTTCTCTGCAGGGCTGTGCAGGCTGTCCGGGGTTGTGCAGGGTCACCATGGTGGTGTCCCCACCTCGGGCAGGGACCAAGGGCCAACAGCATAACGGGGTGTCTGAGGGACCTGCCTTCTGATAGCATCAGTTCCCAAGAAGTCACTCGGTGTTCACCATGGAGCCGTCTTGTGCCCCAAGGGACCTGAAATTCAAGGTGCAGGCCTCGCCCCCAGCGTGCTCCTGGTGCAGTGGAGACCAGCCCGACCTTGCAGTGGTGGTGTGTCATCAGGGAGTCACCGCAGCTGTAACTTCCGTCTCAGGCCCTTCTCATCTGCCCAGCACTGTGCTGGGGGCTTCACACAGGGGGCTGTTGCCGTTCCCGTATAGTAGCTGAGGTTAAATAACGTGACAGAGGTCACAGCGCAAGTGGGTGACAGGGCTGGGATTAACTTGAGGGGGTAGACCTTGGCATGGTAGTTACCTGGGGCTGCAGAGAGAATTACCCCCAAACCCAGAGGCTCAAGAGAACTGAGAACATTTCTCATCGCCAGGGGTTTGAGAGCAGTGTATCAGGGTGTCTCTGGCCTGGGATTTCTCGTGAGGCCGGGGTCCCCTGTCAGCTGGGGCTGCCGGCACCTGCAGGCTGAACTGGGCCAGGAGGACCCACTTTCTGGATGGTTCACTGTCACGGTGCAGGCTGTGGGTAGGAGGCCTCAGTTCTCCGCTGTCGACCTCCCTGTGGGCTGCTGGATCACCCTCACCACACGGCAGCTGCTTCCCCAAGGGACAGTCCCAGAGAAGCAGCGAGGAGGAGGCCACGGTGCGGTTTATGCCGCAGCTTTGGGAGATGCATGCCTTCTGCGAAAAGCGGGTCACCAAGTCCTGCTCACACTCAAGAGGAAAGGACTTGGGCTGCACATTTTGTTCATGTATATTTTACATTTATTTGTTTGGTTGCACCAGGTCTTAGTTGTGGCATGTGGGATCTAGTTCCTTGACCAGGGATCGAACCCAGGCCCCCTGCATTAGGAGTGCCCAGTCTTAGCCACTGGACCACCAGGGAAGTCCCTGGGCTGCACATTTTGAAAGGAGGAGTTGTTAGTTTCCTAGTGTTGCCATCACCAGTTCAGTTTAGTCGCTCAGTTGTGTCCGACTCTTTGCGACCCCGTGAATCTCAGCACGCCAGGCCTCCCTGTCCATCACCAACTCCCGGAGTCTACTCGAACTCATGTCCATTGAGTCAGTGATGCCATCCAACTATCTCATCCACTGTCATCCCCTTCTCCCCCTGCCCCAAGTCCCTCCCAGCATCAGGGTCTTTTCCAGTGAGTCAACTCTTCCCATGAGGTGGCCAAAGTATTGGAGTTTCAGCTTCAGCTTCAGTCCTTCCAATGAACACCCAGGACTGATCTCCTTTAGGATGGACTGGTTGGATCTCCTTGCAGTCCAAGGGACTCTCAAGAGTCTTCTCCAACACCACAGTTCAAAAGCATCAATTCTTCGGCACTCAACTTTCTTCACAGTCCAACTCTCACATCCATACATGACTATTGGAAAACCCATAGCCTTGACTAGACAGACCTTTGTTGGCAATGTAATGTCTCTGCTTTTTAATATACTATCTAGGTTGGTCATAACTTTGCTTCCAAGGAGTAAGCGTCTTTTAATTTCATGGCTGCAATCACTGTCTGCAGTGATTTTGGAGCCCCCAAAAATAAAGTCTGACACTGTTTCTACTGTTTCCCCATCTATTTTCCATGAAGTGATGGGACCAGATGCCGTGATCTTAGTTTTCTGAATATTGAGCTTTAAGCCAACTTTTTCACTTTCCTCTTTCACTTTCATCAAGAGGCTTTTTAGTTCCTCTTCACTCTGCCATAAGGTTGGTGTCATCTGCCTATCTGAGGTTATTGATATTTCTCCCGGCAATCTTGATTCCATAATGGAGTACCACAAATTGAGGGGCCTAATATAACATTTATTAACTGGCAACTCTGGAGACCAGAGTCTGGAATCAAAGTATTGGCAAGGTTGGTTCCTTCTGAGGCTGCGCAGGAGACTCTGGACCAGGTTCCCCACCCAGTGCTCCGTGGCTTCCAGTGCTTCCATGGCTCCCGTGCTCCACGGCTTCTGGTGCTCCCACGGACCCCATGCTCTGTGGCTTCCACTGTGTTCGTAGCGTCTTCTCTCTGTGTATGTTTGTCTCCCGGTCTGATTTCACAAGGGCACCATTCATACTAGATCAGAGTCCGTCCTAGCAGTAGCAACTTGATCATCTGCAAAGACCCTATTTCCAAATAAAGTTGCATTTACCTGTGCTGAGGATTGGGACATTGACATTTTTGGAGGGTAGACACAATTCAGCCTGTAACTGGAGGGATATCAAAGAATTTGTGGATACATTTTAAAACTGTCATGCTATGCAGGGAGGGAGTGAGGAAGGCCCAAGCAGGTGCCCAGGGCAAGGGTGCCTGTGACACTTGCATGGGCGGTGTGGCCCACTGCAGGGGGATGGGGAGGCATGTTGGTGACTGAGCAGAGCGAGGTGACCCAGCAACAGGGAGCTGGCTGGGGGCGTGGCCTGAGAAGGGTGGGGCTGAATGACACCCCGCCCCCAACCTGGAGGCCCTGCTGCTCTGGCTCCTGCACCGGAAGGCACCCTCGCAGTGGCTGCCCCTTTCCCAGAATGACCCCCAAGCCAGGCCCGCCTGCAGCTGCTTCCCTGAGACCCTCATTGCCTGGGATGGGGTGGGGGGACCCTGGACCCCTCCTGACCTTGGCTGCTTCTCTGCAGAGCTGGCGACCCACGGGGACCTAGTGCAGGGTGCCGCCTGGAGCCGGGACGGAGCCCTGCTGGGCACAACCTGCAAGGTAAGGGTGGGCGGTGAGACGAGAAGGTGTCTGCCAGGGCCTGAGGCATGCCCAGCTCTGCCAGGGCCATCCCATCGCAGAGCCCAGGTCGCCCAGGTCGCCAGCAGTACCTGTCAGGCTCCGAGGTACTTGGGGGGCAGCAGAGAACTGAAGCCAGGGTGGGTGTTCCCCTCTGCTACCCTCACTCCTCCGGCTCATATTTGTCTCTCGAAGCCCCCGCCCCACTAAGGAAAGCCCCGCACTGGCCCTTGGGGGCTCCCGTCACCACCCTCAGCCAGCCCCTCCTGGCTGCTGGCCAGTTTGTGACCGTGGGGGAGGGTTGTGTCAGGCAGCATCCACAGCAGGGCACTGTGCCAGCCCCCCTCCCCCAGGCAGTCAGCAGGCCTCAGGGTCCTTGGTGACCTCAGGTCCTGTGCCCACCGGGGCCCGTGCTGGTGGGGGCGGCCAGTGTAGGTCCCGGGATCATGTAGATAAAAGGATAATTGTGACGCCTGACGGCGACCCAGGCTGTTAGAGGGACCAGAGGTGCTTTGAGTGGTTGGAGAGGCCAGGGAGGCCTGGTCTCCAACGGGAGGCTGGGAAGGGAGGGCTCCTGGTGTGGGGCTGGGGGTGCGGGCTGTGGCGGAGGGCAGAGCTGTGAGCCCACCGTCACGCTTGTTACTGTAGAAGCAGCTGGAAGGCAGCGGAGTGTTTAAAGGCAGACAGGGTGGGGGTGTGAGGGGAGCAGGTCTACACCGTGAGGCTCCCCGGCCACAGTGTGGACAGGGCATCTGGACAGTGCGGACAGGGGAAGGAAGGAGGGGTGTCCAAAGCCGAGGTGGAGCGACCTTCGCGGGAGGGAAGGAGGAGCCTGCCGCGCGGGGTGCGATGCAGACAAGGCACAGAGTACCCGAGAGGGCTGGGGTCATGAGGCCAGCTCCCGGGTCGCAGGCTGGAGGAGGGCCTGCCCCCGAGCCCATGGGGTCAGAGGCCCCCGGGACGTCCCAGGGATGCCCGCTGAGTCCAGGCTGAAGGTGGGGGCCTGTGTTCATGTGGCACCCGCAGAGGGACAGGAGGACTGACTGGGAGGGAAGGGGTGAGAGGAGGGACAGAACCTGCGAGGAGGCAGGGAGCCCCCGCCGGAGGGGAGGATGCGTCCGGGGAGGAGTCTGCGTGGAAGCAGCTGGCAGCGTACCCGGGACTCGAGTCTTGCACAACCTTCAGGAGCCTGTGGGGTGTCTTCTGCCTGAAGCCCCCCGTGAAGGAAGCTGGAGGCAAGGAAGGAGCCTGCACAGGCTCTTCTGGGAAGTGTGGCTCGGGCTTCCCAGGGACAGTGAGGTTGGGGCTACCCTGCTGAGGAGGGGACAGGTGTCCCAGGCAGAGGAACTGACCTAGACACAGTCCTGACAGATGCCGAGAGAGACACGGAGACAAGGAGGGAAGGGCATTGTCACAAAGTGTTTGCTTTTGATCACCCAAATACAGTATTTTGCTAAGTCAGTTCAGTCGTGTCCGACTCTTTAAGACCCCGTGGACTGTAGCCCGCCAGGCTCCTCTGCCCATGGGAGTCTCCAGGCAACAATACTGGAGTGGGTTGCCATTTCCTCCTCCAGGGGATCTTCCTGACCCAGGGATTGAACCTGCATTGGCAGGCGGCTTCTTTGCTACTAGCGCCACCTGGGAAGCCCAAGTATAGGGTTGAGTTGACCAAAACGTTTGTCTGGGTTTTTCCGTAGCATCTTTTTTTTTTTTCCCCCTTAGTATTTGTTTATTTATTTGGCTATGCTGGGTCTTAGTTGTGGCATGTGGGGTCTTTAGTTGGGGGCTGTGGACTCTAGTTCCCTGACCAGGGATCGAACCGAGGCCCCCTGCATTGGGACTATAGTCTTAGCCACTGGACCACCAGGAAAGTCTCTCTGTACATAGTCTACACATTACTCTACCCTATACTTTTTTGTCCAGTGTAATAAACTTTTTTTTTTCCAGCTTATCAAAAATTTAACAAATGTCACAGGAAACATTTTACCACATAGTTTCACAGTTTGCCTAGTGGAAGCTTGCTCTTAGAAGTGTGGATTACTTCCACTTCCAGTCACAGTGTTACAAGCTGTAACATTTGGATATATGTCTATAGAGGGTTGTTTCCCTGTGTTCTGTGACTTCCTTAGCCTGGAGCAGGGACAGACTTTTTCCGTGAAGAGCCTGGTAGTAGAGACTCCAGGTTCTGCAGGCCAGACTGTCTCCATCAGCGCCGCTTGGTAACAAAGCAGCAGCCGTGGGGAGTGCATATATGACGTGAGAGCTGCAGCCTCGTGGCCAGTCCAGCCTGTGGCCTCTGCCCCACGTCCCCTCGGCTCCAGGCCCCCACCCCAGCCCCAGGCAGGGTGTCTGGGGAGCAGGTGTCCAGGGGCTGGACATGGGTCATTTCCTGTGGAGCAGGCAGAGGTGCCAGCCCTCCCCAGAGCTCACAGCCCAGCTGGGCCTGGTGTGAACCAGACCCCAGTGTAGTTGGAGCCCCCAGGGGGTCATAAATGAGGCTGCAGAGGGATTAATTGGGAGGCAGGCGTGTCTCCCGGGGGTCCTGCCATGTTCAGAGGCAGCCAGTGAAGGCATGCGTCCATGAGGAGGGGAGGGTGGGCTGAGAGCAAGTGAGGATGTGTTTTGAAAGGCAGTAGGCATCCTGGCTGGGTGTCCAGTATGGGGGTGACCTGATCAGATGGCGCTGTGGGGGTGGGGTGATGGTGAGGACCACATCGGCCTGAGAGGAGGCAGAACGGTGAGGAATGACTCCCTGGGGAGGGCCTGCTGGAGCCCAGGAGAACCTGGAGAACCCGGGAAGGGGGACAAGAGCCTCTGGTCTGAGGATTGTGTGCAGAGGGCTCGGGGGCTGCATCATAACTGTTCCTGTTGAGACAAGGGGCTGGGCCCTGTCCCCACGCTGACCGTGTGCATGGCTGTGGGCGGTGGTGTGGGAGGGGTGACCACTGTGGGCCCTCAGCATCCAGGGCTGAAGGCCCTCACCACCCCGCCTGCGGCCAGGCAGCCCTGAGGTACCACCCCCGGTGCTGGGCTCCTGTCCATACTGGCCGCCTGCCTTGGGAGGGAAAGTGTAGAGAGAAGATCCATCTAGTCACAGAGCCCCACTTCCCTATTGGGTCCCAAGGTGATGTCTCCTTGCCTGCTGGTGTCTTCGTGGGGCGGATTAGTGGAGCATCCAGCTGCAAGTCCGGTGGAACTCTGACCCTCTGCACCCAGAGCCCAAAGGCACAGGGACAGGAAGCAGAGATTTCTGAAGGGCATCACCCAGGGTGGTGCCCAATGGAGGCCCTGCGGCCCCGCCCCCTCAGGTGCTCTGCCTGTGGGGCTGGCCCGCAGAAGCCGCTTCCTGCTCCCCTCCCAGCTGCTGCCGCCGCGGGAAGGGAAGGTGGCCGCTAGGGGGCGCGCTGGCCCCACAGATGGCTGGATGTGGCCAGCTAGGCCCCCTCTGCGGGGTGGGCTGAGCCCGTGAGCCCAGCCCTGCAGCCCCCACCGGCGCCACGCCAGCCCCCAGTGCCCTGTCTGAACCCTGGTCTGGACCTGACATTGGGATTGTACACTGCGTGGCCCAGCTCCCCAGGTGCCTCTGACCTCTGAGAATTGCTACCGTCACCCCCAGCCCACCCAGGTTTTTCCCAGGTCACGGAGCACGTGAGTGGTGAAGCTGACGTCCTAACCCTGGCCCTTTCGTCTCCACAGTGTGGGGAGTGGCCTTTGCTGCCAGGAGGCCTTCTCTCTTGCCTGTCACCTTTGAGATCAGTTCCTGCCACTGCTTGACCCACCCTCTGTCTGCCCTGTCTCTGTCCTCAGCCTCCGGTGGTTCTTTCCTGTCCCCTGCTGTCCTTTCTGTGTCTGCTGCTGTCTCTCTCTGTGTCTCTGTTTTTCCCCATCCTCTCTGTCTCTCACTGTTCTTTCTGCCTCTGTCCTGTGTCCTTCATTGGCCCCATCTGTCTAATCTCTGTCTCTAAGCAAACTTATCCCGAACCTGAGACTGTGGAGTGGATGGTGCCTCAGGGTTAATCCCTGGACTCTGCCCGGCGCCCCCCTGAGCAAGGGCGCAGTAAACTATAGCCGCAAGGCTTTGCCGGACGAGACCCGAGAACCCTGGGACCCTGCCAGGTGTCAGGAAGGCCTGGCTTTCGAGGACTGTCCAGACTGGGCCCCTGCCTTGTCCATCTGTGCATTTGCCCAGTCCCCCCCTTTTCTGCCATGCCCTCCCCGCAGGACCTTGTCTTCCCTGCATGCCACATGCCTGCAGACCCCCGTCTCCCCATCTTTGATCGTGCTCTGTCCCCTTCCTCGAATGCCTTTCCCTTTCCAGCCCAAGCGCCGCTTGTCCTTTGGGCTCAAGTCAGGTCTAGTTCCTCCCCAGAGTTACCTGTGATCCCCTCCGAGTGGCAGACACCAGCACTCTCTGCATCCCAGGCACCCAGGAGGGACGGGCAGGCAGGGCCGGGAGTCCAATAGCCCCCTCTATCCCCGCTCCATCTTGCATCAGTGAGGGGCGCTTGTTACAGTTAAACCACTGTTGCTACAGTAACTAAAGCCCACAGTTTACATTAGGGTTCACACCACGTACTTCCTGTGGGTTCCCACAAGTGCATGACGTCATGCGAGCCTCCTTACAACATCACGCAGGATAGTTTTGCTGCCCTAAGAAAGTGCCCCGTGCTTAACCCGTTCATGCCTGTCTGCCTCTTCCCAGACCCCCGGCAACCACTGATCTTTCTGCTGGCTCCATAAGATTCGACTTCTCCTGGATGTTGAGTGTCACACAGGTGGAATCATAGAATGTAGCCTTTCCAGATTGAGTCTTTTCACTTACTTAGTAATATGCATATATGTATGGGTCTTCCCTACCTTTTTGTGGACTGATAGCTATTTTTAAAATTTTGACATAAAAGTGCATATAAAGTTTTCTATAGTAGCCATTCTAAGTATAGAGTTCTAATATTAAGTATTTTACATTGTTCTGAAGTTGAAACTCTACACCCATTGAACAACTTCTTTTTGCCCCCTTTTCCAGCCCCTCGTAATCGTTTTACTTTCCATACCTAGGAATTTGGCTACTTTAAACACCTCATGTGAGTAGAATCACATGCTGTTTGTCTTCCTATAACTGACTTATTTCATTTAGCGTAATGCCCCTCAGTAGTGTTAGTTGCTCAGTCGTGTCCGACTCTTTGTGATCCCGTGGACTGTAGCCCACCAGGCTCCTCTGTCCATGGGATTCTTCAGGCAAGAAGACTGGAGTGGTTTGCCATTTCCTTCTCCAGGGTATCTTCCCAATCCAGGGACTGAACCCAGGTCTCCTGCATTGCAGGCAAATTCTTTACTCTGAGCCACCAGGGAAGCCCGTAATGTCCTTAAGCTTCATCTATATTATAGCATGTGACATAATTTCCTGTTTCAGACTGAATAATGTTTCATTGAATGCATTTTGTTTACCCATTCATCAATCACTGGACCCTTGGATTGCCTCTGGATCTTGGATATTGTCAATAATGCTGCTGTGAACATGGGTGTGCAGATATTTCTTTGTGACCCTGTTCTCTGTTCTTTTGGGTTTACACACACAAGTGGAATTGCTGATCATATGGTAATTCTATTTTTAATTTTTTGAGGAACTGCTCGACTGTTTTCCTTATAATCTGTACCATTTTATATTTCCACAAATAGCACATAAGGGTTCCAACTTTCCACATCCTCACCAACACTTGTTATATTCTGTGTTTTTTTAATTAATTAATTCATTTATTTTTGGCCACACCCAATGGTGTGTGGAACTTTCCCATCCAGGGGTCAAAGCCATGCCCCCTGCATTGGAAGGGTAGAGTCTTAAACACCCGACCACAAGGGAATTCCTATTCTGGGTTTTTTGACAGTAGCCATTCCATTGATGCGAGGTGCAAAATCTTAACCATGATTTTGATTTGCGTTTCTCTGAGGATTAATCATGTTCAACATCTTTTCACATGCTTGTTGGCCATTTGTGTTATCTTTGGAGAGATGTCTATTCAAGTCCTTCGCCCATTTTTAATTGGGTTGTTTGTTTGTTTTTGTTGTATGAGTTCTTTATATTGTCAAACACAAGGTCACCTAGGTTTTCTCACATGCTATCTTCTAGAGATTTTATAATAAAGGTTTGCATGCTAACGTTTAAGTCTATGACCCACTCCTAGATGATTTTTGTGAAAGACGTGAAGTCTGTGCCTAGACTGATTTCTTTGCATGTGGATACCCAGCTGCTCCAGTGCCGTGTGTTGAGAAGACTGTCTTTGCTCGTTTGTTGAAGACCAGCTGGCTGTAACTGAGGGGGTCTTTCTCTGTTCTGTGTTCTGTTCCGTTGATCTGTTTGTCTGTCCTTGTGTAGATCCACTGTCCTGATTGCCATAGCTTTAGGGTGTACTCCAGAGCAGCAGTCCTCCACCTTTGTTCTCCTCTTTTTCTGCTGTGTCGACCATTCTGAGTCTCTTGTCTGTCCACATAAAGTTCAGAGTCAGTGGGTTGATATTCACAAAATAACTCGTCGGGATTTTCATTGGGATCATATTGAATCTATACGTCAAGTCGGGAAGAACTGATATCTTGACAATACTGAGTGTTCGTGACTGTGAACGTGGACTAGCTCTCCGTTTAATTCTGTGATTTCTTTCATCAGAGTTTGGTAGTGTTGCTTGTGTACATCTCATACATGTTTTGTTAGATGTATAGCTAAGTATTTCCGGGTTTTTTTTGGGGGGGGGTTGCTGATATAAGCAGTATTGTTCTTCATTTCGAATTCCAGTTGTTCATCGCTGATTGTTTTTTGAAATAAGAAAATACGAACCGTGCTGATTGAAACAAAGGGGAGCCATGCTAAGATGTAAAAAGGAAAATCTGACCACCCCTCACCTGCCTCCACCCTGGTCCCAGTGTTAACACACGTCCCGTGCCTGTCAAGACCTTTCTCCTTACTCAGCACTCTTGCAAAACATACAGGAATGTGGTCAGACAAATGGGGGTTTTGTTTATTTTTAACCACAGTCAAATCATACCACCACGTATTACTAAGCATCTTCCCTTTTGCATTTAGCAGTTCATCACCGCCAAGCCTGTAAATAGTCGGTGGATATAGATTCTCTTCCCACCCCCCCCAGTTCTTTATGCATGTGTGTGTGTGTGTGTACACGTTCACACACACACATGCAGAGAGATTATTCCACAGAAATAAAGCTGTTTAAAACATGGACATTTTATTTTGGTATTTTTTTTTATTTTTCTGTCTGTTCCCATCCCCACCCTTGGGTATTCTGAACTAGTAACTGCATGCTGAGTGATGGATGGATGTGTAAGCTTGCCATCCTGGTTAGACGCCAGGTTCAGTGTAGAAATGATGTTGTCCTGTGAGCCCCTCTAGCCTGGACAGGCCCAGACACGTGTGGCAGCTGGGAACCTTGAGTTTTGGTTCTGGGCTTTGGTTTCTCTGTGACGGGGTCGTGGGATAGGACAGCTTCACGAGGTGGTTAGAGATCATACGCATAGTAGGTGCTCGGGAAATGTGAACCCTTGTCACTAGGTTCTCCGTCATGGGTGCCTGAGGCTGGCAAGGGGGCCTGCCCCCTGCTGTGAGGAGGAGGAGGAACCCGGACAGGAGAGGGGTTGTCTGGTGGGTTGATGCTTACCCTGTGTACTGCGGGGCAGGACCATCAGAGCCTGGGGTTGGGGGAAGCCGGCCTACCGGCCCCCAGAGACCCTCCCCGCCCTAACTGTGCTGTTTTCTCTTCTCGGCTTTTCCAGGACAAGCAGCTGCGGATCTTCGACCCCAGAGCAAAGCCCGAGGCCGCCCAGGTGAGTCGTGTGGGCAGCAGGGCTGGGTTGAGGCTGCAGCAGGCGTGGGCAGGGCAGCCGGCCTCTGGCACACAGGTTCTGCCACACCTGTGCCCTGGCCCAGGCCCAGCGGGCACATGGGGGTCACCTGGGCGGTGGTTCCCGCTGCTCAGGCTGTTTCTGGGAAGCATGTTGGGTCTTGGGAAGGTCCAGCTTTGACCACAGGGCAGGGCGCAGCCACGCTGCCCACAGACCTTCGGTGGAGCCATCCTGTGGCTTCAGGCAGCTAATTTGAGATGCCAAGTTCCTCTTCTTTGAGACCCTCATCCCCACCCAGCTTTCCTGGTACTGTCAGCAGAGGTTGGCCACAGAGGAGCCAAAGAGACCCAGCCCTCGCCCTCTGCACCCCTCCAGTCTCCCAGCCAGCGCTGGGGGGGCGTGCTCAACCCGTGGGCCCCGGGCCCTGAGTGTGTTTAGTCCATGTTGGGCTGTGCCCAGATGCGTGTGGCCCCTCAAGTTCCGAGCAGGGAGGCCGGGCCGCGGGTTCATGCTGCAGGCATCCAGCCACCAGGGACTCGTTCAGTCATTCAAGGGCAGCCCGCTGCCAGGCACGGAATGTTCCACAGTGAACAACACGGGGCAGTCGCTGGGGGCTTCTCTTGTGGGAGCGCCTTGATGCTTTCCCGGGGAGCTGGCTCGGGGCGGAGGCTGGAGTGATGCTGCAGGCAGCCTGGGGCGGGATGGGCTGGCCCACGAGCCCAAGTGAGGGGCCTGTCACCTGTGTCGTGGAGCCGTCGGGGTTATAAGGCAGAAGTGAGGTGCATGGCTTTACATTTTTCAAAGTTTTTCTAGAAGCTGAGGTGCTGTCTTTCCCGAGGAAGGTGCAGTACAGTTCAGGGTCCTGGCACCCTGGTGGGAAGAGCTCCCCCGAAAGGCCCAGGCCCAGCACAGATGCCTCAGCTCCGTATCTAGGACCTGTTCCCCGCCCGAGGTCGAGGCTGAGCCACCAGTCTAACTCCAAGCGGCAGTAGCCAGGGGGCTACATTCCCCTGACCCAGTACGTATGTGCGTACAGACACACACACACACACACACACACACACACACACACACACACACCCCCCTCCTTCACACAGCCAGCTGCAGCTCTTTGCCCAGGACAGGGCGGTCAGCTCCACCTCCAACTGGCCAGGCACCTAAAGGAAGCCCCATCCTGGCAGGTGAGCCAGGCCCAGCAGCAGTGGCTTTGGCCCCACCCGGCCGTGCTTCCACCCACAAGGCCAGCTCCTGGTCCTTTGGCCCCATCGCCCTGTGACTGGTGGGCCAGCCGTTTGAGCCTCGGGGCAGCCTCGGCAGGCCTCCCAGCAGCTTTCTGCGGCACACCTCCAGTGTTTGCCCGGAGAGAAGGGCCAGGCTCAGCTCGAGGAGAGAGACAGGCGTGCCGTCCGCTCGGCTTTCTCCGGTCGCCCTCTCCTCGCCAGGGTCCATGCAGGCCCCGGCGCCGGGCACCTCCATCCCAGCCCCAGCCAGGCAGCACCCCCGGCCCGTCCCCCAGCTGAGCGCTTTCCTCCCCTCCGTCCCCCGCAGCGAGGGGGAGGCGGGTGACGGCGCTGAGGTGGAGATGCGGTGGCCGCCGTCCAAGGGCTGCGAGTTCAGCGAGGCGGGGGAGCCCCCCTGAAGGGGGTTTCTGGGCCGAGCAGACCTGGGAAGAGCGTGGGTGGCTGCCGCCCCCTCCCCGCTCCTGGGCCGGTGCCTGTGCTTGGCCCCTCAGCCCGCGGGCGCGGGGGCAGCGGGGCCTGGAATGCCGCTCTCCACCCGGCCCTGCCCCCCGCTTCCGCCGGGGCATCTGGCCCGCACCTGGCTTCCATTAGGAAAACCGCTGTTGGCGGCCGGGTCGGCGTGAGCCGAGGGGCCAGCTCGGGGGGAGAAGCCTTCTGGGAGCACCTCCTCTCGGGACCCTCCTCACCCACCGCCCACCGGAGTGGGCACTGCCCTCCCTCCGGCCTCTGCCCTGTCCCCCCCGCACCCCAGGCTATCTCCACAGGCCGGGACTGGGGGGCTCCTCCCCCCACTGTCTCTTCTGGGCTTGGCCCCTGGCAACCGGAGCTTGGAGCAGGAGACGCTTGGGCAGCTCCCTCCTGCTCACGCCCCCAGCTTTGTTTTTTGGTTGCCTTTATGACGGATTACTGTGTCCCAGGCCCTTGGCATGCACAACCTCCTTCCACCCTCCTGAGCATCCTGTCAAGTCAGCCCACTGGTCATTTTTGTCCCCAGGGTCACAACAGCTCACGGCAGAGGCAGGTTCGGTCCATCTGACTCCGGAGCCCTGGGGGTCCAGAGCCCCTTCACTGTGCCAGGGCCCCAGGGGCCGGGGAGAGGGGGTGGCTGAGGCCCTGAAGCCACGGCTGTGCCAGGGAAGGTAGCCGCCGCGGTGAGGGGGCACCCAGGGATGAGGAAGCTTGGGTCAGCCGGTCTGGGCAAGAGCAGTCAGAGGACCCCTGGTGTGGACAGAGGTGGAGCTGTCTCAGGCAGGCCTGGGGGCCGGCATTGTGACTGAGGAGGGGCGCGGGTGGGTGATGGGGGGTGGGTCTCACCGCCGGAGGAGGTCCCCTCAGCCCAGACCAGCTCAGGGCTGCTCCTCCAGCCGCCCTGCCCCTCACAGGAAGCGTTGCCGTGGTGACAGAGAGGGGGGTTTGGCGGCACCGCAGCAGCTGGAATGCCGGGTATGCGCCAGCTCCTGGCGGCCCGAGCTGGGCAGGCGCTGCCTGGCTGCAGCCCTCCTGTTCTCTCCTTGGGGCCAGGTGTGGGGGAGATAGGGACAGAGGAGGGGGGACTCCTCTGCCTGCAGGACACCCAGCCATTTGTGAGAGGGGAGCCCCAGGGCTTGGCCCTCAGGCTTGGCTCACCGTCAGGGGCTCCCTGTGACAAGGCTGGGTCCACGCTGCCGCCTGCCCTCTGCCCCAGGAGAAGGAGAACCTGGGGATCACCAGGGGAGGCTCCTCCTCTCAAGTCCCACTGAGGTCAGCGGAGCACTTGGCAGGTTTGGAAATGAAAGTCACTTCGATCCTCTGGGATGGAGGCCTCTGCTAGTTGCTGGGGCTTCCTGTGGTCCCCGGGCAGGCTGAGCGGGTGTACCCACAGCAGGCGCCCTGGGTTCAGGCCGAGCTCCGACCTGGCCTCCGCTTCCTGGTGCTGTGCCCTCTGAGGCCCGAGGCGGGGATGGGGAGCCGCGGGGCGAGCCGGACTGGCCTGTCCACAGTGCCCTGCCCGTCGCCGCCTGCTTCCCCAGGGTGACAGCTGGACACCCAAGCTGCTTGGCGAGGGTGGCCGGCCTGCCGGGCAGCTCCTGGCCTAGGCACTGTTGCCTCTGGTCGGGCCTGTCCCCTCGCCGGCCCTCCGTCAGCTCCTTCTACGGAGAACAGGAGAGATGGTGGGTGGACGACTGCCCTGCTGGGTCGCTGGGGGCAGATGGCTTCCCCTGTCTGTGCCTGTGGTTTCTCCAGGCCTGAAATATGAAGGTGGGAGACACAGGCCAAGGAGCATTCCGTCCAAACCTGTGGCTCTGGAGGGAAAAGGCTCCCCCGCTGCCCACAGGCTCTGCAGGCCCTGGGCACCGCAGCCTCCTCCCCCTCGACCCCCCTGCCAGCCGTGCCGGCCTCCTGAGTCTCCCCCACCCTTCACAGATGCCGGTCCCCATACTGGCTCGTGCCCATTGATCCTTCATATCTTAACTCAAGTGTTACCTTAAACCCACTTTCCTCAGTTATACTCCATTGTGCTTCATGACCATGCTTCTGAAAAGCGCACATTGCCGTGTGCCGGACTCACCCCCAGACACTTCTGCAGCAGCAAATCCGTTACGGTGCTCAGGTCAGGAAACTGAGGCACACCCTGTTGGCAGCAGGGCTTTCCCCCAGCTAGTCTGACCCAAAGCTTGCGCCCTAACCTGCTGACGTCGTTACTTCTATTTGGTTCACGCGGGCCCTTCAGCCTGCGCATTACAAGTGTGAGGACCCTTTTCTGTTTCACTGTGTCCCCAGTGCCCAGTGTCACGTGTAGCTCAGATACTCACGTTACAAAAGAACAGATGAGTGAGCAGTCCTGCCTCACCCAGGACGTGACCGTCCATCTGAGACGTGTCCAGCCCCACCGCCAGCACCCAGCGCGGTGCCTGGCCAGGGAGAGGCTGTTGAGTGAACGAAGGGTGTGCAAAGCTGTGCAAGCCGCCTGCACTCCTCACACGGGATGTTTGCACACCGGTGAGAGGGCGAGAGAGCCCAAGTGACGCTGACGACTGACCCTGGGGTGCCGGTTTCAGAACTGACCCTCGCCCCGACCCCTCAGCCCCTCTTGCGTGAAGCGAGGGACATTGGGCCCCAGTTCTCAGGCTCCAGTCCTGACTTCCTGTGCCGACTCCCGCCGGGTGGGAAGGGAGCAGTGAGAAAAGCTCCTCGAACGACACGGAGCCATTTCCGACGGGCTCCCACGCTGGGGTCGGCCTCCGCGGGCTGGGGAGGGGGCGCCGGGCCAGCTCCCCTCAGCCGCCTCCCTCCCTCATTCATTCCCAAGGAGATCGTGGGAAGCCTGGAGGAAGCTGGCCACAGTTTGGGGTGAGCTATTTTTGGTAACAGGGTCTTTCGTCTCAGGCTCCAGGGGCCAGGGTGACTGGGAGGGAGCTGTTTGCATTTCCTCTGGCCCCCTCGGCTCCCCCCCACACACTGCCTGGGCCCCGGGGACAGGGCCGCCCGCGGTGTGAACCCGCCTCTCCTCCCTGGGCCCGGGAAGCCTGCCTATTGGCAGCCCCAGCACCACGGGAGGGCCATGCTCTGCCCCCTCCAGGGACTGTTCCCTACGCTGGGCACCAGGCCCTCTCCCCGGCCCCCTGGCAGTGTCAGGAGGCAGCAGTAATTCTTGTAATCCCCCGATTTGCACGCCGCTTTGTGGCAGGGCTGTTCCTATCACATGTGGTCTCAGTTGATCCTTGCGACAGTCCTGGGAAGCAGGCAGCCTGGGCCACGAGCCGGGAAAATAAAGTTCCAGGGTCCCAGAGCCCGAGGACGGTAACTGGCAGAGGTCGGTGACCAGCAGCTGAGTGCCCCCTCTGGGGCACCTGCAAGGGCAGGGACGTGCCACCGAACCGAGCCCCCTGGCCACGGCAGGAGGGGCCTTGGCAGGGCACAGGGCAGCCAGACAGAGAATAAGCCCGAGCTTGGTGGCCAGGTCGGGCCTCTGGGTGCGGAGCTGGCCCCAGCTGGCCGCTCCTGCCCTCTGAGGGGCCCTCAGGTGGGTGGACCCCGCAAGGAGGGCCCTGGGGCTCAATGCCATCTTTTCTTCCCCCAGAGCACGCCGGCCCATGAGAACAACAGGGATGGCCGGCTGGTGTGGACGGGCACCCAGGAGCACCTCGTGTCCACTGGCTTCAACCAGGTAGGGCTCCTCGTGGCCGAACTGGACATACACACCACGAGGGCGGGACAAGCCCCTCTGGGAGGCAGGGGCTGCGGCCGGCTCCAGGCCTGTCCATATACGGCCCTGCCCCGCGTGCAGCCGGGTCTCAGAGCCCCAGGGGACCGACGGCCGCTGAGAACTGGCAGATTCCATTTGCTATAGCTAAGCCTGACCCTGGGAACTGTGGTGAACACCCCCAGAGACCAGAGTCCACAGAGGGACCCACCCCCTTG
The DNA here is from genome assembly GCF_019320065.1 of Cervus canadensis. NCBI lineage: Eukaryota > Metazoa > Chordata > Mammalia > Artiodactyla > Cervidae > Cervus > Cervus canadensis. The sequence goes on from NC_057417.1 coordinate 36,308,001, forward strand.
TCACCTATGGGTTCTTAAAGGGGCAGGACATGAAAATCCAAATCCTCCCTCCCTGGCGTGCCTCACACCGCCCCCCCCCCCGCAGTGACTGCCCTCCAAGCTCTGCTCTGGGGCAAGTGCCCCTGTACCAGCCCATGTCCTTGGCCCCGGGGTTTCTGGATGGGCCCTTCTGAGCCCCTCTCTGCCCCTCGTTGCAGATGCGAGAGCGTGAAGTCAAGCTCTGGGACACCCGGCTCTTCTCCGGTGCCCTTACCTCCCTCACCCTGGACACCTCTCCCAGGTAGGAGTGGCCGGAGCGTCGGGTCGGCTGGTGGCTGTCGAGGCCCCGTGATGTGTACAAATGCGCGCCGCTGGTTGGGGGCGGGCTTCTGCACGGGGCTTGTGCTGCTGTGTTTTGGCCTTTGGGAGGAGACTGTGACTCGGCAGGTGGGGGACAAGGGACATGGGGATGCGCTCGATTTTGCTGTGAGCACTCTGATGGGGCTGAGGACTGGGACACCGAGGCTCTGATCGAGAGGTGGACATGGGGTTACGTGGGGGCTGGAGGCAGGCCTTGGACCCGCAGGCTCAGTGAGACCCCAGCCCAGGCCCCACGCTGTTGTTGGTAGTCCTGGGCCGGTCGGGGGTGCGAGCAGTCACTTGATCCTCCCACCCTCCTGCAAGTGCGTGCAAGAGGGTTTACAGTGGCGTCCACGGGGTCCTGGCCAAGCCAGCTCGGTGCCAGGACTGCCTGGGCCTGAGGAAGCCGGCTGGGGGAGGAGGAGGTGGAACCTGGCCCACGAGCTCTGACTCAGGGCAGCTTGCTGAACCCACTACCCAGGCAGGGACCCGCAGAGGTCAGAACCAGGTCGGGGCCTTGGTCCTTGGATGTCCATCCAGCCCCCTTCCTCTTCCATTTTACAGCTGGGGAAACTGAGTCACAAAGGGCGCAGTGCTCCACCCAAGCTCCGGGAGCAGGGAGGGCTGTGAGGGGCAGGCTGAGTGCCCGAGGAGCTCCTGCCAGGGTGGCCCTGCTGAGAGTCCCAGGGAACGGGAGACGGTCGGGGGGCAGGGACCCTCCACTCACGTCCTCTCTCACAGCACAGGGAGAGGACAGGGGGCTGGAAAGGCCCGTTTGCAGATAGGGGGGCGAGGGTGAGTGAGGTCCCCCACCATCCTTTTCAGCGCACAGTGGGCATGAGGCCTCTGCCTGCTCTTGGCCGTGGGGATCCCAGGGGGTACTACCAGGACCCCCTCCCTGCACGGGAGGACTCAGGGCTCCCAGGCCTCCTGGCTTCGTGTCCAGCAGCCCCTCCCCCAGCCCTGATGCTGCACCAGTATCTCATCCCCCAGGCCTCCCCAGGCCAGACACCCCCTTCCCTGTGGGCCCCCCAGCAGAGGGAGGGGACTGGCTCAGCCTGGACAAGGGAGTCAGCGCTGACCATCAAGGGCTCCTCACCCACCACTTCCTGCCTTCTAGACTCCGCCCCTGATCTGTGCTGGTTACCCACCCCCACCCCGCGGAGCAGCCCCCGCCCAGCCCCAGCGTGGCCCCTGGGGGAGTTAACGATGCCCAGACCCCATGGTGCCACTGGCCAAGGCTGACCCTGTAATTATAGCAGTTAAGAATAGCCTCGCAGGCCAGCGAGGCCTGGAATTTCTCAAATCACTCCCAGATGGGCGGCCAGGCCAGTGTCCCGCCCCCTTCATCCCCCAGTCCTGGCCGCTGCCCCACTGGGCCCACGCCCTTGGCAGAAGAGCTGGGACTCTCCAGCCCTCTGCAAAGCCGGTGGACGCCAAGGCTACATGCCAGCCTCCAGGCCAGCCTGAGAGCTGGTGGCCCCCTACCCCCAGGCTCCCCAGAAGCCAGAACCCCACCGGGGCCCCCTGGGGCATCGGGGGCTGCTGACGGGGCTGAAGCTGGGAATCATGCAGGGTGTCAGCTGCGGGCGCCACCTAGGCCTCCACCGCACCCGCTCAGGTTATATTGCAGATTTCCCACCTTCATTTGGGTAGGACGGTGAGAACTACGGAAGGCCAGGGAGGGGTCAGGCACATGCCCCTCCCTGCCCCCTCCCAGGGAGGACCCAGGGCCCCACCCTCCCAGGGGTCTCTGTCTCTGCTCCCACCTGTGCCCTTCCCCGGGGGCGGCAGGTCCTATCCCTAAGGCTGGGCCCAGGCAGACAGCCACCCCGACTTCTGTGCAGGGTGGAGGCTGGGGTTACCGTCGGGGCTGACCGAGCAGCTCGCACTCTGGCCCTGCAGAGGCAGAAACCCCACCTGTCCTGGGTGCCCTGCCCCTGGGCTGGGCGAACAGTCAGCAGTTACCCGCCCCGGGTGAAGGCGAATGGAGGTTTTTCTCCAGATGTTACCAATGCATAAAAGCTGAAGCCAGAGAAATCGATCCTCTGTTGAGGTCACCCTGGGAGCCAGCATAGGGGTGGAGGCTGGGAGTGTGCTCTGGCCAGAGGTACCCGCCCCACATCCCAGCGTGTTCCCTGGAGGCCTGGAGCTTCTGCAGCCCCTCCCGGCTCCTGGAGGCAGGAGGCTGACCACCCCTCGAGGGCCAGGGAGCAGGTGTCAGCTCCTGTGACGGGCAGCCCGGTAGCCTTTCCTTAGAGGAATTGAAGAGCCCATGTAGCCCCAGAGTCTTGAGGACCCGGTTGGGGGCTGGTGTTTGCCCACCCAGGGTCACCCTGGTCGCGGCTGCCTCCTGGCTGTGTACCCCACTTGGTACCCAGTCCCCGCTTCCTCGCCCAGCCCCTCCTCTGATGGGAGGCTCAAAGACCTTTTCTGGGGGGGCTGGCATGAGTGCCCTGCCCGCCTCCTGCGGGCCCTGCCACCCACCCGCCTTGCCGCCCCATTCGCTAGGTTTAGCTTTGCAGCGAAAACATCCCCTCAGCAGCCACTGCGCTGAACAGCAGCCCACAGGCCCACAATGGCTCCTTTGACGGGGCCACCCGCTGGAGGGGAGGGTCGGCCTCGCCAGAGCCGTTCCCCTAACGGGACCCAGGCCCACAGGAAACCCACCTGGGCCGCCATCGCCGCCTCTAGGAGAGGGCCCCACCCTGGCCCCTCTGCCCACTGCGGCCCCCCTCCCACCTCTGCCCTGCTCACGCCAGAACCCGCAGCAGTCGATAATTGAATCCAGAGCCTCTCGTGGCCGGCGCTGACATCAACGCCCAGAGCCGCAGGGTCTGTTCCGCAGGCCTGGCCGGGCTGCCTCCTTCCCGCCAGGGTGAGCCCGGGGGCCGGGGGCCATGACCTGTGCAGGGCGGTGGGCAGGGGCCTAGGGGAGGCTCACGCGGGCTTCCGCAGGACCTCTATGGCCCCAGGGCCACCTCCCTTCTTGCCGGAGGGTGACCGGAAAAGGTGGCGGCGTGTGTGTGTGTGTGTGTGTGTGTGTGTGTGTGTGTGTGTGGCTGGCTGTGTGTGTGTGTGTCTGTGTCTGTTCGGTTCCTCTCCCCAAGCTCCCAGCACCTGGTCCAGCCAGGGCTGTGCACAGCCTCCCTGGTCCTCCCCCGCCTTGGCTGGTGGCTTCCAGGAAAACACTCGACGTCCAGGGTTGTTTCTGGGAAGCCTGGGTACCCCCCCAGTGCAGAGAGGAGAGGGGCGTCTTGGGTCTGCAGACCTCCTGCCTGAGGGCGCCGCCCCTCACAGCCCTGGCTCAGCCCCTGCCTGCTTGCCTGCAGTTCCTGCCACTCAAGACCTCGCTCCTTCCGCCACGGCCCGTCTCTGTGGCTGGAGCAGAAAGCTGGGCCGAGGTCTCCCCGTCTGAGCCCACGTGGAGGGGCCACGGGACCACAGGCAGGGCTGGCCCCGCCTGCCACCTGGTCCAGGGCCGTTGAGGGCCTGGGGTGACATGGCTCAAGGCACCCCTCCACAGATGAGAGCAGGCAATGGTCAGACCCGTCCGCGAGGAGGGACCCCTGGGGGTCTGTGTCTGCCGCGAGCCTCTCCCCAGCCTCTCCCAGGAGCCTGGCAGCTCCTGCTGGCAGATGACTGGGCCTGGGGAGGGGAAGGCTGCCCTCAGCATTCCCCTGCCCCGAGGCTGAAGTGGCCCCTCTCCCACCCCTGCTCCCACCTGGTCCCCCGTCTCCCCGGGAGGCTAGACTGGGCAGCTCAGGTGAGCTGGACAGCCCAGGGCATGCCGACTGGGGCCCTGCACCTGCTGAGAAGCAGGGTCCCGGCTCCCAGCTCCCCGCTTTAGGCCGACCCTGCGAGCCATCAACCTCCCTCCACGCAGGTACCCTGGGGCTGTGCCGAGAAACACGCATGCTGCTTTTCATCTTTTATTTTTCTTAGAAAAGGCCTTCATATCATCATTTGTCTTAAAAAAAAAAAAACCAAAGTCCTTGTCTCTGAGTTTGAAAAACATTTTCCCAGAACAAATGGGAAAGGATCTTTTATAAATACATTTAAAAAAAAACAAAAGCAAAACTTGTTCCTAAAGCTTCTTTCTTTCCAGTTTCTTTTGCTCCTTCGCTCCCTGGGGCCGAGGCAGGATCACCCGCCCCCATCCCCAGTCCTACTCTCCCTCTGCTCTTTTCCGGGGGCTTCCTTCACTGTCCCCCCAGAGTCTCCTTGGGGTGGGGGGCTTGGCAGCCCCAGGCCCGTGTTACCAGCACACAGCAGGGCCGGCCCCACCCCAGGGGCTGCACACTGCAGAGGATGGGGTGACACCATCCTCCAGACACTTGGGCAGGGGGACCCTCAGAGGGTCATCCCTGGGTCCCAGCGTCCCACAGGTGAGGAACCCAAGGTCCAGAGACGGGCAGGGATGTGCCGTGGTCACCCAGCCCAGGTCCTTACGTGTCCTCCTCGTCCGGATCTGAGAAGCTCCTTAACGTGGCAACAGGAACCGGACCTCCTGGCCGGTCCCAGTGGGCCCGAGGGCCCGGCCCTGGCGGTCCATCCCTCCCAGGCTTAGATGTAGGGCTTGGCTGGGAGGGGCCCCTGCGGGCCCGGCCCCGAGTAGCCCATGAGTGGCACCTCGCACTCCAGCCCGCCAGGCGGGGCCTCCCCACCACCCTCCAACGCCTTGGGATCTGGCTCCAGGGGGGCCTTCACCCCCTCCAGCTCCAGGGGCCCGGCCCCGGGTCCCACTTGCCCTTTGCCCTGTGCCACGGCCGCGGCGGCCCGCCCCCGCCGCACACAGAAGGCTGCCCCGACGGCGGCCAGCACGGCCAGGAACACGGCGGCCAGGGCAGGCGCGATCAGGAGCGGCAGGTTGCCCTCGCGGGCCTGGGTGACCGGGGCGTGGTTGGAGCGGGCGGCCGGGGGCGTGCGGGCCTCCCCGCAGGCCTCCTCGCCCTCAGGCACCCTCCCAGCCCCCAGGGCCCGGACGCAGATGGAGTAGGTGGCGTTGGGCCGCAGCTGGGTGACGGTGTACTCAGCGAGCGAGGCGGGCAGCCGCAGTGTCACCGGCCGCTTGTCAGGGCCCGAGAGGTTGCGATAGGTGAGGCGGAGGCTTCTCAGCTGCAGGGAGCTGCCCTGCTGGAAGCGCTGGAGCCCCACCCGCAGGGACGTGGGGCTGGCAGGCTCGATGCCCAGGGGCAGGGGCCGCGGCGTGGCCGGGGCGGGGCTGGGCCTGGGCCCCGGCCTCACGCGGCCCTCACAGTACAGCCCCGTGAAGCCCTGATGACACAGACACTCCAGGTGGCCCCGCGCCCCCAGGTGGCAGGTGCCCCCATTGAGGCAGATGGACGCCGGGCAGTCCCGGGGCGGGGACACAGGCCCCGCAGTGGGGGGTGCAGGGGGCGGCCGGCTCGGGGCCTCGGTGGCCAGCTCCGTGGGGCGGAGCCGGGTGGGAGCCGGGCTGGAAGGCGGGAGCGTGGGCTCCTGTACGGGGGCCCTCGTGGTGGGCGCCGTGGCCGTGGTGGTGGTGGCCGGGCAGCCGAAGTCGGCGTAGTCAAGGTCCAGGAGCAGCCGGCCGGCGTTCTTGGGTGGGAAGTGGCAGCGCGTCTCCTCGGGGCTGGCCAGGGTCAGGTGGCTCTCCCGGACCCAGGGGCCGAACCAGCTGAGGGGGCACACGCAGTTGAAGGGATTGCGGGCGGCCGCCAGGAGCCTCAGGCGGGGGAAGAGGGCAGAGAGCTCGTGCGGCAGGGCCTGCAGGCTCAGGTTGCTCAGGTCCAGCTCCTGCAGGGCCGCCAGGCCGGCCAGGTCCTCTGGCCGCAGCTGGGCAATGCGGGTGTTGCCAGCCAGCCGCAGGCGCGTCAGGCCCCGCAGGCCCCGGACGGCAGGGGGCACGCGCTCCAGCTGGTTGTCGGCCACGTCCAGGTCGTGGAGGTTGCGCAGGCGGCTGAAGAGTCCCTCGTCCAGGTGCCGCAGCCCCAGGCCGGCCAGCCGCAGCGCCTCCACGTTGGCGGTGTCCAGGATGCCGGGCTCCAGGGCTGGGAGGCCGTTGTGGCTGAGGTCCAGCAGCAGCAGGCGGGGCAGGCGCAGCGGGGGCAGCACCCGCAGCTCGTTGTCCTGCAGCTTGAGCTCCAGGAGGCGGTTGAGTGCGTCAAAGGCACCGGGCTGGATGTGGCGGATGCGGTTCTTGCCCAGGTAGAGGCGCTCGAGGCGGCGCAGGCCTCGGAAGGTCTCGTTGGTGATCTCCCGGAGCCTGTTGGCAGTCAGGTCCAGGTTGCTGAGGTTGGCCAGTGGCTGGAAGACCCCCCCGGGTAGGCTGGCGATCTGGTTTTGCGACAGGTCTAGGAGCTGCAGCCCTGGCAGGCCGGCAAAACTGCCTGTGTCGAGCGTGGTGATGCCGTTCTCAAAGACGTACAGGCCCACAGTGTCGGGTGGCACATCCAGAGGCACGGTGGTCCCCTGGCGGGCAGTGCAGAAGACGGTCCGTGGCTGGTTGCACTGGCAGCCAGATGGGCAGCCTTGCACCCCGGGCCCCAGGGCTGGCAGCAGCAGCAGCAACGGCAGCAGCAGGCACAGGGGGGCCCTGGAGCGCATCTCTGGTCCCTGGGAGCAGAGAGGGAAGCGGGAGACCGTGAGTCAGGGGCCCCGGGGGACAGCCACTCCAGGAAGGGTCAGGAGGGGAATTCCCAGCCCCCCTCCGCTCCCCACCCCCAGACCCGACAGCACACAGGAGCTATGAGTCAGGTCCCCTGAGCCGGGGCCAGGCTCCTGGCGCTGCCCCGTCACTCCCTCGCTATGTGACTCTGAGCGGTCACGTGGCCTCGTCATGGTATCAGTTGCCATTTCCTGCGCTGACACCAGTGTTCGGTGGGCTGACTGACGCACACAGAGGGGGCTCGGCCCCCAAATGCTCAGTGACCACGAACAGCGCCCCACCCCCCAACTTCTCCTTAGCTCCAGTCCTCCAGCCTCTCTGCAGCTCAGAGAAAACATGTATTGGTCAAAAAGCATCAGGCTCTGTGCCCTCCCCTGAAACCCCCCCAAAAACATCTCTGCGGAGGCAGACGGGAAAGGAGGGAGAACGGAGGTGCTGGAGTGGCAGCCCCTCCCGCAGCATCTGGGAGAGACGGGGCGGGCAGGCGGCCGAGCGCGTAAGTAGAGAAGCTGGCTGCCCCCGGCCGCCGCCGCCACGCTCCACGTCCTGCAAGTGAGGAGAGACCACAGCAGGAAGACCTCATGTGGAAACTATGGGATCGGTGTTTTTCCACTTGCGAAGTCAGACCTGCCCAGGACACGGCCAGCAGGAGAATTCCTGGGGAGGGGGAGGCAGGGAACCTCGGCCTCCAGGCGTCCCCATCTATGAGCCGTGATGACAGAACTAAAGGTGGGGGCCCTGGCCTCCTTGGAGTGGCCCAGGGTGCAGGCTGGGGGACGTGGTCTGCATGATGGCCCGAGAGAGAGCACCAAGCCTGGAGATGCTCCAGAGCGGATCCTCCGCTATTTCTCGGGATTGGCTCTGGGCCAAGCATGGAACGCTGTCCCCACGCGCCAGCGGCAACGAGCATCCGCGGTCACCGCGTTTGGTCGCCCAGCAGCTCCTCCAGGTGGGAGCTGTTCTCCACGCTCCCAGACAACAGGAGAGGGGCTCCCGGAGGCGCAGGCACTTGCTGCCTTCACGCCGCCGGGAAATCTGAGCCGGAGCCCAGCTCCTTAACCACGTCCAGGTGCGGCTGGGCCTGCCCTCCTGACGTGGGGCCCAGTCCTGCCCGAGCGGGGGTAGCTCCCCCAGCGGCTCAGCTCCCACTCGTAGCCGGAACTGCCTGAGACAGGATGGGGCCACAGCACGGGCTCCCTTCAGTTAGGCTTCTGTGGGGAGCCGGGGGCCACCCCAGCAGCAGTCCCCCAACCCCGTGGGCCTCTAGACCCCCTGAGAGGCCGGCACGCGTCCCCTCCAGGTGCCTCCAGCTCACACAAGGGCCTTTTGTGCTGAGGTTCAGCCTCCCCTCCCCCACACCAGCCAGCCTTCCAGCCATGCAGGTAACAGGGCCCCCCGGCCGGCATGCTGCCCACTGCCATGCATCGGGCCGCCTCCCCGGGGTCGTGGGCTTCTGGACCTGAGTCCAGGAGGGGCAGGAGGTCCCCCGGAGGCCACGGTGGTGTCAGGCCAGCTCTGGGTAAAAGTCCGTCACCAGGTTGGGCCTGCCTAGAGCTGCCCACCTGCAGGGTCCCCTCTGCCCCTCGGTCGTTAACGCTGATGACCGCCGTCTGGAGGCCTGGCCCCGGCCTGTGCCCCAGCCTTCGCTCCCTAGGTCCTGCAGTCCTCTCCCCGAGGGGTGGCCCCGTCAGCTTTTGCTTCCCTGCATCCCAGAGAACATCTCTGCTGAGTGAACTGCAAGGAAGCTCGGCCAGAACCCAGAGGCCCGGCGCGCCCTGGCCCCGCTGGCGCTGTCCCCAGGGGGCTCTGGGCCGCACCCAGCCTCCTCCCCCGCCTGGGCCCGCTCCACCCGTACTGACTCAGAGGGGCGGGTATGGCCTGGCCACCAGATGTGCTGGGAGCGACCACCGCCCCCTCACCCACGTGGCGGGTGAGCCGCCTCCCCCTGAAGTCGCCCTCCTGGCAGGGGGCAGGCAGGGTCAGGACGGGAGCAGGCAGGCTCAGGGACAGGAGGGGGCCCTACCCACGGCCAGCCCGGCCACCCCTACAGCTTCAGCTCCCCCCGGGCCTTACACAAGGTCACAGCTAAAAGCCCACACTCTAGTCTGGCAGCCCTGGGCCAGGGGTGCTTGAGGTGTGAGGTCACAGACAGCAGGCTCCTCCCGGCACCCCAGTTTCCCCATCTGTCTAGCCAGGCGTTTCAGAAAGGACACCTCCCAGGGCTGGGGTGCTTGGCACTGAGGGGCCAGGCGTGGTCTGTGGGGGCCTGGGATGCATACTGGGGGTGTTTCCCATTCTTCATTGAGGAGGGGCCCGGCATGGACTCTGAGCTTCCCTCTATAGTCTGCTGGCCCTTTAATCAGTGAAGTCCTCATGGGCGGGGGGAGGCAGGGATGCTGGGGGTCTGTCTGGCCGAGCTGGCGGAGGATAGGGAGTGGCATTCTCTGCCGGGGAGACCCCACAGGCAGCAGCCACCCTGCCTCCCAGCCCTGGGGTGCAGGGCTGAGTGTTTTCACCTGAACCCCACTTCCCCCATCCAGAGAGGGGGTGGCACTGAGGCATGGGAAGGTGACAGCTCGGGGCCATCCGCTCTGGGGGCTCTGCCACCAGGAACCGATGAGAGGGCCCCAGAGGGTAAAGGCTGACCATGGAGGGGCGGTGGTGGGGCAGCCGAAGGCCAGTTCCACCCTACACAGGTTCTGAGCCCCCTCCTCACCTGTGGGCTGTGTCTCCCCAGCCCTGCTTCACCTGGACTTGGCTCTGAGCACCCAGGGTTGTGGTTCCATGTCCTCCTGTTTGTTTGAAATGGGGAAGTTCCTTTAACAAGTTCTGGGAGCGATTCCACCCATCTGGGCGCGTGCTGGTGTGTGTGTGTGCGTTGGGGGCGGGAGCGTCTCCCCGGGGTCACGGCTGCCCTGGCCCTTGCAATTTCAGCAGCTCCGAAGGACCAGGGCCCTGCGCTTTGATATTTGATCTGCTGACTCCAGCAGGGCGGCGGGACCTCTCCGTCTGCAGAGGGTGTGTGGGGGTGCTGGCGACAGCCCTGGGGTGGGGGGCAGAGTGTCCTGGGCCTGGCCCCACCACAGGCCCCACCAGGGGACCGAGATGGGGTGGGGCTTTGGGGTCCAGCTGCCTGTACTGGTTGCCTGGCCCCAGCCCTTCGCAGGGCTGAAGCAGGGGGCGTGGGGTGGGTACAGCCCCTGAGTCTCAGGGCTCTTTAGTTTGTATTTGGAGAACGTTCTAAGTGGTCTCTAAATAAGTGGGTCGGTAAACATTACCTACTAAGGGTGTCACCCGTGAAACCTCTGCACGTGTGGGGTGGGGGAGCCATGATATGTACATTTCAGCACAGACAGGAGGTCCCCTGGACCCAGGGTGGGGCCTCCACACACGGGCTGCCCACCGTGCTCAGGCATGGAAAAGCGTGAGAAGCTGGGAAAAGCAGGCTGGGGTGGTGCTGGGGGCGTGGGGGGCATCTTTCGTTCTAGAAGGGGGTGGGGGGAAGTGAGCTGTCCTTTGGCCGGCACTTGAGCATGTGATGGGGGGTGGGGAGCAGGAGGAGGGACTCTGTGAGTAAGAACGTGGTCATCTCAGCTCTCGGGAACCCAGAGTGTCCCCACCCACCCCTTAGCATGGGACACACCTGCGGGCACCTACCCACACGCAGGCCCTGGGTCAGGCAGGGACCAGTGAGTGGGCGGGACGCAGGCTCCAGACCTGAGGCTGGAGCGTCTCCCGTGCCTCTTCAGTGGGCAGGGGTGGGTACAGGCAGACAGCAGCAGGCACACGCCCCTTCCTGTACCCAACCCTGCGGAGTGGGTACCCGGGGTCTGGGCTGCAGCTCTGACCCCGCGGCTCCAAGTACCGGGCGGCCGGGCCTGGCAGTAGCCCAGCCCAGGAGTCTGCCAACCCCCTGGGCAGGCGGGACCGTGTCGGCAGCCAGGACGGCTGACTCCGGTTTCGCTGACGTGTCTGAGGAGGCTCCGGGTCCGGGTCGGGTCCACCCGCCTCCCCATCCCTAGCGGGCAGCAGCCCCTGGCCCAGCAGGCGGGGGTCTCGATCCTGGGCCCTGGTGGAAGGGACCGAGGGGACTGAGCCTCAGGTTCCCCAGAGATAGCCCTCGGGGTGAGGGTGGGGGGTCCTCACCCTGCCCTGTGATTAAGCTGGCGGGCCCCCACCACTCTTAGTGTCACCACCTCCAGCCGGTTCTGTTCTTGCTGTGGATGGGGCCTGACACGCCACGCCATGACTTATCCATGTCCCTTCCCTTCCTTTCCCTTCCATCTCCCACCTATAGGGCATCTCAACTCCAGCTGCACATTGAAAATCACCAGGAAGCTTTAGAAAAGTTCTAGTGCTCAGACCCCACCCTCCCCCAGGCAATTTAGTAAGACTTTCTGGGGTGAAAACCAGGCAGAGTTGTGTTTCAGAGAAGCTCCTTGGGTGGGTGGGTCTCCTTGCCTAGCCCGGCCTCACAGATCCTCGGGCAGAGGGTCGCCGAGGCAGGCAGTCTATACGGCAGCCTGTCTCCCTGACCCCGGAAGCCTTGATTCCTGAGCCGGCAGCACCGGAAGAGCTGGGCTGGGCCCCCTCCCTGCCCCACTCCACGGCAGGAGCTGCTGGCTCCCGGTGGGTGCCGTCTGGGGCACCGTGGGTGACTTGGTAGCCGCCGGACCTGTCAGCCCAGGGCAGGGAGACCAGTGACTAAGGCTAGTCGCCAGCTGCAGGGAGCCCTCGGGGCAGCGAGACGCACCTTCTCGGTCAGCGCAGGTGCCACCCAGCAGGACACCTGCAGCCCAACTCGGAATGGGCTGGTCCAGATGCCACAGTCGGCACGAGCCAGTGTGATGCCACCGGGGCCGGGCTCAGAGACGGGGCCTCCTCATCGCCCTGTCCCCACCCAGGGCCAAGACACCCATCAGGTAGGGCCCTAACCCTGCAATTAACCCTGAATTTGCCAGGGGAAGACCTTAGTCACCAAGGGAGGCCGCCAGCCCCAAGCGAGCTGGGACCGGGCTGTCTGCAGCCTAGACAGGGTGTGAGAAGGAGGCAGAAGCCCCCCCACCAGGAGCGGGGCTTGCTCTTCTGATGCCCTCATGCCTGGGCTCTCGGTCACCCTGCAGCAGAGGAGGCCCTTTGCAGGGTCTGTGAGCTGGTCGGTGGGCAGGTGGCGTCAGTCGGGGTGGGGGGGGGCCACGACCCTGCCTCTCACCTCTCACTGCTGCCCATGCGGGCCCCAGGGCCACCCCAGCCTCTTCTCAGTACAGGCCAGCTCCCTCCTTCTTCCTTAATTAAATCTCTTAGGCAGCCTCCAAGGAATGTCAGAGCCTTATTGCGATCCCCGGGAGGAGACTGCTGGGGGCTGTCCCCCACCTTAGAGAAAAACTGGCCCCTCGCCTGCCCCCACTTCCAGTCCTAAGGTGGCCTGGTGTGTGTGGGGGGGCGCCCGCTCCGGCCTCCTCATACCCGGGGAGGCTGGAATGAGGAAATGCGGGGGAGGCCCACGGGCCTGGCCGGCCAGGCGGCCCAGCCAGCTGAGAGAAAGCAGTCCGGCTGCCTCTGGAATGTGGAAACCGATAAAAGGAAGGAGGCCGAGCCCCCGCCCCCCCTCAGGGCACCCCTGCCTGCCCCCAAACACAGCCGTGCTCCGGTCACGCGCGCGCGCAGACACACACCCACGCCAGACACACGCCCACTGGGCTGTGCTTTGAGACACACACACACACACACACACGCCCTCCCCCTTCTCCAAGAACTCTCAAATTCCACAGCAGTGAGGGGAGCTGGTTTTCTTGGCAGTGCAGAGCCTTGGGCTCCCTGGCCCAGGGAGGGGACTCGGAGGGGGGCTCCGGGAGGGATCATTAACCCCGTGAAGTGGCACTGCTGTCCCTCCCATGAGCTCAAGGCCTGCCAGTGTCAGGGTTGCTTCTGTGGGCAGAGGGCTCACCCAGCCTTCTTTCTGGTCACTTAGGAGAACTGGCCGGCTGGCCTGCTGAGGTGGGAGCTGCCTCCAGGGCCCAGCTGAGACCCTGCTCCCCTGATGCCAGGAGCTGCCCGGCCCAGGGGTGGCGTCCACTTAAAAGTCCCCACAAGGACTCAGCTCTCTTTACCTGGGACTTGTCCTAGCTCCCCCACCAGTAGAGGTGGCCAGGACCCCTCTCCTGCCCAGGGCATCTGCCTGGGGCAAGCACAGGTGTGGGCACTGTCTGAGGGACTTTCTCGTGTTGAACCCCCTCCTCCTCCACGTCCAGGGTCTGGAGAGCGTGGTGCTATACCAGCAAGTGCCCTGGGCCACCCGCCCAAAACTGACCCCCTGGACCCTCAGGTCCCAGTCTACAGCTACAGGAGGCCAGGGGAGGTAGGGACAGTCAGCGCTCAGGCCCCCAGCCTGGCACGCGTGTGCTCATCCTCCCTTCCTGGGTCAGGGGGTGGGGGGGCAGATAATGGTCTGGAGGGAATCCAGCTGGGCTGCTCATTACCAGAGCCCTCTTCCTGCCTCTGACACTCTGTTTACAGAAGCTCTGGGGGCTGATTCCCTTGGGAGAAGACCTCAAACTCAGGGGACTGCTCTCCCATCCCCCTGCGCCCGCCTGCCTCACCCCTCTTGGGCCTTACCAACAGCTGGGCCCATACTGGACATCATGGCCCGCTGAACCTGCTGACCCCACTCGGAGGTCACCTGCCCAGCCACCCCTCTGTGCCCCCAGTGCCCAGAGTCTAGCCTAGTGGGATGGGACATCGAGATTTAGTTGAGTCCCCCCCCCCCACCTCCCCGGCCCTGGAGGCTCTTGGCTTGGAGGGGGGTGGGCTCTGGGTCTTGGTGCCACACTCCGTCCAGAGCCTCACCTGCCCTTGGTGCAGAAGGTGAGCAAAGTGACCCTCAGGGCCACTTCCTCCTTCCCACCTTTCACACTCCACCCCTCAGCCCCAACGGGAGGGGTAGTCAGCGACCCTGGTGTGGTAATCGTTAACGAATGGGGGTGAGGCAGGACGCTTGGCACCAATCGGCTGGCCTGCCAGTGACCACAGGGGACCTCGCAGCCTTCAGGCCCCAGGGCTGCCAGCCCAGGGACACAATAGATTGGGCTGGCTCCAGGCCACTGGGTTCTCGGCCTGAGCAAAGCCCCTTCCCTGGAAGAGGCAGTGATGGGGCACCCTAATACCTGGAGTATGACCCCAGCTGGCCAGGCAAGGTCCATACCCTGCTCCAATGGGGCTCCATGCCTGTGGCCCCCTTGCTCTGCCCTGAGTGACAGGGGCCCTCAGGGCCGAGCCCAGGCCGTGGATCTGCACAAGGGGGCGGGGATCGGGGCTGGGGGTTATCTGTGACCAGAACCAGACCTTCACTCCAGGAGGTAGAAGTAACCTAAGACTGTGTCTTAGCCATCCCCTCAAAGGGGTCTGATTCGTAAAACTGGTCATGCCGGAGGGCCCAGCCGTGGGAGGAGGAAGCGAGGGAGGGGGTGTTTATTTTGTCTGCTCGCAGCCCCGCATGCCGGTGAGCCGGGTACGCGCGCGCGCGCGCCCTCACCCCACACTGGAGCTGTCGGCGCCCGAGGACTACCAGATAGGGGGACGGGTGGGGGGGCGCACGGCGAGTTGGCCCAGGTGATCTTGCAAGGATCGGGGACCCGCGTGCCCGCCCTGAGTGTGTGTGCGCGCGGCGGATGGGGTGGGGGTGGGGGGGCGGGAGATCCGCGCGCGTGATCGGCGCGTGTGCACAGCCTGCCCGGGGCGCCCTGCGTTCCCACCCCGCAGCCCCCAAACCCGGCAGACACTCACCGGGCGGCGGCGGCGGCGGGAGCCGGGCGGGACGTGCCGCTGCCTCAGTGCTTCCCAGCCCGGCTACCGGGGTCCGGAATCGCGCGGTCCCGAGGCAGTCGGCGTCCGTCTCTCCCTGCCCCGGGCTCGGGCTGCGGAGTCGCCTGGCCGGAGGCGGGTCCCGCCTTAAGAGCTGGGGGCGGGGCCGCCGCGGGCGGGGGCGGGGCCGCCCCCCATTGGCCGGGGCGGGGCCGGCGGAGACCCGCCTCCTCTCGCGGCCGAAAGGGTCTTCAGGCCCGGCCGCCCTCCCGACCAGACGACCGGGAGAGAGTCTTAGGAGTCCTGCGGTCCAACCCGGTCCAGTTTGCAGAGCCCTGTGTTTTGTGGGGAAAAAAAAAGCGAGCCAATATCGAGTGATGGGGTAGGACACACGAGGCAGGTGATTTAAACTCAAGGAATGCCCCCCACTCCCCCGGAGCCTCTGGACACCTAGGGAGAGCAGCCCGGATGACCTGTCCCAGCCTTCCAGAACTTGCGATTTTTCAGGGAAAACTGGAAATCTGCATTTTTAGGTGAAATCTCTTCAAGTGTGCTGTTGTTGGTTGCTAATCCCAATTTCAAGAACTCCTGAGTCCACACACACAGAGCCCTTCTGCAAGCCTCATAAGCACAGCCTCGATATGCCAAATGTGAGTCCTGGGGTCCTCTTGTCCGACCTTTGCTCTGGACTGCTTTCCCCGTGTCTTAGATGGCGGGGCTGAGACACAGGAAGAGGACATGACAGACCAGCCACAGTTACCGGCAGCATCAAGGCCAGATGTGCTGGGGGGTGCTGGGCTGAAGGGCCAGGTTGGGCCTCACTGTCAGGAGGTGGGACCTGGGTGCTGCTGACAGTGGCCCTTTGATGGGGCAGAAGGGGCGGGTGCCAGGGGCTGGACTAGTCCAGAAAAATTCCCTGCCTTGGAGGCTTCCAGGAAAACTCTCTGCTCTGCCCTCCCCCCGCCCCCACCCCCTCGGTGCTTGTGGTCAGAATTATGCCTCGGAGCCTTTGGGGACCAGCTCAGCTCCTGACTTGAAGCCAGGCTCCAGGACACCCACCACCCCCTCCAGCCCAGCCTGCAGCCAGCGCCTTTGGCTGGGCCAGCTCACATCTCGGGGGGCCTGACGGCTTATCCCAGCAGATGGCCACACCAGTTCGGGAGGGGGGCGGTTTGAGTGGTCTTTGAAGAACTTGACGGCCCCCAGAAGGCAGGATGGCCTCCCATGTCCTATCTCTAGCAGGGCTAAGCAGGGTTCAGCCGCAACAGTGACCTCCCAGACTTTTCCTTCTCAGCTCTCTGCTCCTCCTCAGAACCTCTCCCCCCACAGGGCCACCTTCCAGGATGGACAGGGGTCTGCACCCCTCGCTTTTGTTGTTTTATGTGGATGTGGGGTGTGCCTTGCAAACCTCTGAATGTCCGCTCCTGGGCCAGTGTGCAGGCCCTCGGGTGTGTTTCATTTGACTCACATGGGACTTTTTCAAAGTTGGAAGCTACTGGCAATGCTGAAAAGTCCAATGCTTTCACATT
The DNA here is from genome assembly GCF_019320065.1 of Cervus canadensis. Lineage (NCBI taxonomy): Eukaryota > Metazoa > Chordata > Mammalia > Artiodactyla > Cervidae > Cervus > Cervus canadensis. Next base: position 36,324,318 of record NC_057417.1, read on the forward strand.
AGAATGGAACTTCCCCGCTTGCCTTGAGAGGAAGCTCTCAGCTGAGGCTGGGTGGCCACTGCTCCCTGTGACCAAGGCCCGGACTCACAGGTCGCCCCCGTCCACTCACCCCACCCTAGGCTGCTGCACTCCCCCCGCTCCCTGCAGGGTTTGAGTCTGCAGTCGGTATCATGGGGCTCTGCGTAGACTGTCCCTGTGCCTCTGCCCTTGGGCCCCATGTGTCCCCTAAGGCCCTCAGGGAAGTCCAGCCCAACGCTCCTAAAGGAACAGGACTAGCTGACAGGTTCGGGGCTTCTCGCCTCTGTGACCTGTTCTTGCTGGTAGTGAGATACCCCCTGCTTAAAGCGTCCAGCCCCTGCCCTGATCCCAAGACTAGGCTCACACTGGCCAAGCTCCTGTCCACACAGAAATCGAAGGGAGGTTCCAGGAGATGCCACCCCCCCCCCCCCAGTTTGTCCATCCTGTCCTCTTTCGGCTTCAAGGCACTACTCTGTCTTAGGACCTAGTTCTAAGGGAGCAAGGGAGTGGGGGTGGGGGTCAGGGCTTGCTTCTGGGAGACCCCACTGGGCAGCCTGGGTGATCAGAGCAGAACCCAGGGACCTGGACTGCTTTGGACCAGTGGCAGTGCCCGGATGCCTAGGTGGTGGGTCTGAGTAGAGTGATGGTTTAGCGGAGAGAACTAGAGAAGGGTTCTTGAAGCTGCTTTTCCTGGCAGGCTCCCTGTGGTCCTGCCTGTGTTATTTGTAGCAGCGTTGGGAAAGCTGGTGGGATTATCAGGGGCTGACCCCTCCTGACTCAATGGACGTGAGTTTGAGCAAGTTCCGGGAGATGGTGAAGGACAGGGAAGCCTGGAGTGCTGCAGTCCATGGGGTCACAAAGACTGGGACACGACTTTGCAACTGAACAACAGCAAGCCCTCCCCCACAGGACCCACTTGATGCCACCCTTGTTCTCCCATCTTTTAGGACCTGGGCTCAGAGGTCGGGGGCAGATCCAGGCTTTAGACTTCCCATGGCTTTGGGTCCAGAGCAGACCCCCAGACCCAGGTCAAAGCCATTCCCACTGGCAGGCCCAGATGCCAGCCCTCCCCTGGTGCCACAGCATCAGGAGAGGTGCCTGTGCCAGCTCTCATGCCCTCTGGCCCCATGCCAGGCTGGGGCTTGGTTCTGCATTCCAGATCCAGACTTGGCTTGGCTGTCTTTACAAGGCCTGGGGTCAGGCCCGTGCCAGCTGTTGGCCAACCCTCGGGGCTGGGTGCCGTGACCCCCTTTCCTGGCCTGTGTGACAGCAGGGGCAGGATGCTCCTGCCTGGCAGAGCTGCTCAGGTAGCTCCGCCCAAGGTGAGGAAGACTGGCCTGACCTGTCAGAGAAGCCAGCCCTGCCCTCCGCGACTTCCTGCCCCCGCGCCCCTAGCATCTGAGTCAGTGGGCTGGCCAGCCGGGCCTACGGGGCTGGGGTATGGGGGTGGGGTGCCAAGTCGAGCCTCTTAAGGAGGTCGGTTTAGAGCACCAGTGAGCCACCGATGCCCGGGTGGAACCGGCAGGCCACTCCCTCATTTCTCGCCAAGGCAGCAGCAGGATGGCAAGAGTCCCTGCCTAGCCCACTTGGTCTCAGACTCTTGTTTTCATTCCTCCTACCCGTCTCTACACTGTGACCTCTGCTCTGCACAAATCTAATCCTGCCTTTCTCGAGAGGTGTCATTTGCTGCTTTGTTGCTCACCTGATGGAGGGAGGCTGAACTCCCTTCCTGATGCCCCAGGCCTTGCTCTGGGTGGCCTCTGCCACCCCACCCTGGGCCTCAGACCCTCCCTCACTGCCCAGGCCACCAGCCAGGTCATCCTACTTCCTGTTCTTCAAACAAGGCCGTGTACCCGCCTGCCACAGGGCCTTTGCAGGTGCTGCCGTTTCTGCCTGGAACTCCCTTCTTAACCTTTGGGCCATACGGAACACCCTCCCCTGTGGCCAGCCAGAGTCAGGCTCTTCTTTCCTCTTGGCATGTGTCCTCAAAAAACTCTTCCTTCACATGTTTGCCTGTGGAATTGTATCTGCTTATCACCCAGGTCAGTCAAACCATGAAATTAAAAAGACACTTACTCCTTAGAAAGAAAGTCATGACCAATCTAGATAGCATATTACAAAGCAGAGACACTACTTTGCCAACAAAGGTCCATCTAGTCAAGGCTATAGTTTTTCCAGTGGTCATGTATGGATGTGAGAGTTGGACTGTGAAGAAAGCTGAGCGCCGAAAAATTGATGCTTTTGAACTATGGTGTTGGAGAAGACTCTTGAGAGTCCCTTGGACTGCAAGGAGATCACTCCTGAGTGTTCTTTGGAAGGACTGATGCTGAAGCTGAAACTCCAATACTTTGGCCACCTCATGAGAAGAGTTGACTCATTGGAAAAGACTCTGATGCTGGGAGGGATTGGGGACAGGAGGAGAAGGGGGCAACAGAGGATGAGATGGCTGGATGGCATCACCAACTCGACGGACATGAGTTTGAGTAAACTCTGGGAGTTTGTGATGGACAGGGAGGCCTGGCGTGCTGTGATTCATGGGATTGCAGAGTCGGACACGACTGAGCAACTGAACTGAACTGATCCCCCAGGCCGTGAGCTTTTGAGGACAGAGGTGGGGGCCTGTTACACTCAACTTCCGTCACAGCCAAGATCTGGGCACTGACCAGCTCAACCAGGGATGAATGATGTGAGTGAAAGTCCAGTTAGAGTCACTGAAGGGACCTGCGTCTGCCCCACTGGATCCGGTGTTAGGGCAGGGGACGTCCGAGATCACTTTGTTCCCCTGCTCCCCCTTCCCCCCCACGGCAGGCTGTGGTCGGATCAGGTCAGGAAAGGCAGTTCTAAGCCCAGTTCACCCTGCAGAGCCCGAGGTAATTAGAGGCCGCGTTGCTCACAGCTGACCGGCCCCGGGCACTCAAGGAAGCTGTTGGAGACACCCAGGGCCCCACCCAGCTTCCCAGTCTGCCCTGGCTCCCTTCCAGCGAGGGCGGGGGCAGGTGGGCAGCTAGCTGGCAGGGGAGCAGGTGGGCTGGGCCCTTTGTTGCCTGGGTGAGGGCCAGAGGCAGCTGCCACAGCTGGGCAACCTCTGACCGCTGGGACCACCGCGAGGGCGGCGGGGTTCCATCTGAGGGTGTGTCGGTGTCAAGGTGGGGGCTCAGGAGCGGAGAACAGAGGAAGCTGCCTGTCCGAGTTCTCCCGGGTGTCCCCCCGCCTTCCTCCCCCCAACTCTGGGCCTGGAAGGAGGCACTCACAGGGCTGGGGGGCTGCCGGGGACCCTGCAGGGCCCAGGAGAGAAAGGGGAGTAAACCCCTGGGCAGGAGAGTGGCAGGGAGGCTGGGGGCTTCCAGCCTGGCCCCTCTGCCCCCAGCCTCTGCCCTGCCCCAGGGCCTGCCTGGGGAATGGGGGGGTCAGAGAACGCGGAGGCCGGGAAGCAGGGCAGGAAGGAGCCCTTGCCCTCGGCCCCTGGCTCAGGCTCGGGCACAGGGGCTCAGAAATGCTGCCAAGGGGGGGTGCCTGGCCTCTACGATACCATTGAGGCCCAGGAGCTGGGTGACTGAGGCGATGGCCCTAGTGCAATCTGGGAGCGCCCAGCTGACTGTGCTGGGTGGGGATGGAGGGATGGAGGGGGTCCTCAGCTCCAGCGCCTCCCCTGCACCTTCCCTGGCCTGTTGTCTAGGCTGTTGCAGTGAGACCACAGACAAAACCTACTTGGGGGGGGGGTCTTCCTTGTGCTGCTGAGCATGGGAGGAGAGCAGGGCTGAGGTGCTGAAGGGGGGGCAGTTCCCTTGCGCCCAGGGCCTGGCACAGTCATGGGGGGAAGCAGCTGGGCAGATGGAAATAGTGTCAGTCACATCCGACTCTGTGGCCCCATGGACTGCAGCCCACCAGGCTTGTCTGCCCATGTGAGTCTCCAGCCAAGAGTACTGGAGTGGGTTGCCATTTCCTCCCCCCACAGGGCTCGAACTCAGGTCTCCTGCCTTGCAGATGGGTTCTTTACTGAGCCACGAGGGAAGCCTTGAGCAGACCCCAGGAAAGAAAGGCTGGGAAGCATGGGCATGTCGGGAGCACGGGGAGAGAGGGTGGGTGGAGGGTCCCCAGACACCAGCGTGGATGCCGCTGCACCCCTCCCGGCCACGGTTGAGTTTGGCCTGAGCCCCTGTCTAGGGTTGCAACACTCTCAGCCCTGCCGCCGCCCCTCAGTCACGGGGACTTGGCTGTATTCCCACGACCGGCCGTCTCTCTCCCCCAGGTCTCTGATGCCCCTGCTGGACCCAGACTCAGGGCTCCTGGTCCTGGCGGGAAAGGTGAGGAGAACCCACACACGTCGGGCCAGACCTGGCCTCAACTGGCAAAGTAGGGAGTGTAGGATGCTCGTCGCCCCCATACAGAGGCGGGGAGCTGGGACAGTGCTGCCCGGGCTCCGGCCCTTGCCAGGGGCTGCGGGCACACAGTCAGGGTCACAGCCTAGAGTGTGAGCGAGCTCCCCGAGGATAAGGCTGGGAACGGAGCAGACAAGCACCCAGCAGGCACTTGTGATACTGATCGCCGGGGGTGGCACCCCAGCCCGGCTGGGCGCTTAGTAGGCGTCTGCCGTGGTGGTGCTGTGACTCGGTCCTCGGGGAGGGACGGGGCGGCCGGAGTGGAGCCGGGCAGCCCAGACCGCCAGCACGGTCAGCGCGTGCTCGGGTGGGCTTCGTTGCAGGGAGAGAACCAGCTCTACTGCTACGAGGCGGCCCCCCAGCAGCCAGCACTGAGCCCGGGTAAGCCCTGCCCCACCCCCGCCCCACGCCCCACGCGTGCCATCGCCCCCTTCCTCCCCTGGCCCGCCCTGACCTCTGCCCGCCGTGTCCCCGCCAGTGACCCAGTGCCTCCTGGAGAGCGCGCTGCGGGGGGCGGCCCTCGTGCCCCGGCGGGCGCTGGCCGTCATGGGCTGCGAGGTCCTGCGCATCCTGCAGCTGAGCGACACGGCCATCGTTCCCATCAGCTACCACGTACCCCGCAAGGTGAGCGGTCCTGGGGGACGGGTCGGGAGGGCCTGGGTGGGGGGCCCCGAGCTCACCGGCCTGCCCCTGTCTGCCGCCAGACCGCGGAGTTCCACGAAGACCTGTTCCCGGACACCGCAGGCTGTGTGCCCGCCTCCGACCCCCATGCCTGGTGGGCAGGGAGCGACCAGCAGGTAGGGCCAGGGCCTGGCTGACAGCCCCTCTGGCCATGGTTGGCACTCAGCGGCCCGGTGTCCGCCCCCTCCCCACCTCCCTGGGGCCCCACCTCTCCTGCCTCCACCACGGACCTCTCCCCACAGGTGCAGAGGGTCAGCCTGCACCCCGCCCGCCGGGCCCACCCCAGCTTCACTTCCTGCCTGGCGCCTCCTGCAGAGCCCACCCCTGCCACGGCCAGGCCCGCGGGGACACCTGTGGGCGACTCGGACCCCAGCGTGAGTATCAGCAGGGGGCGGGGGTCTGGGCAGGCCGGAGCATGTGGCCTGCCCAGTGGGTGTCAGAAACTCGAAAAGCAGAAGCAAAGAACCCCAGTGTTTTCAAAATTGTGCAAAACGCCTAAGAAGTGAGACTTTCACACACACAAAAAAGAAATTATAGATTTCTAGCCTCTCTTCAACGATCCTGACCACTCCAGGCCTGCCTTCCCACAAAGTCAGGAGCCGGCAGCTGCCACCCGCTGCCCCGTGTACTAAAGCCCGGCTCACCCCCGTGTCGCCTCCTGCCCCGTCAGTGACTGCGTCTCCAACCCCGCATCCCGCGGTGGGGATTCCCACCTACCCCGGTGTCCCAGGGTGATGACCCTGGACCCTGGCGCGTCCCCCTGGCAGACCACCCACCCACCAGGGGCCGCTGGCTGACCGGGTGCTTCTCCCCCAGGAGGGCTTCTCCTCCCCGCCCAGCTCGCTGACCTCACCCTCCACGCCCTCCAGCCTGGGGCCCTCACTCACCAGCACCAGCGGCATCGGCACCAGCCCCAGCCAGCGGTCCCTGCAGAGCCTGCTGGGTGAGCGTGACCCCCTAGCACGGGTGCCCTGGGCCACCCCCCACCCCAGCCACCCTCCTCTGCACCCCAGTCCTGACTCTCCTCCTGTACCAGTCACTATCTTGTGGGGTGAAGGGAATCTCGATGGCCTGTACGTTCTGAGATCTTGGTAGTTGAGTTGGTTGGACCAGCAGAGGCTGGGGTCCTTTGCCAAGGGGAGCAGGCAGCCCAGATTTAGGGCTGGCCCAGGTGCCCCTGCAGGACCTCCCAGGGTGGGCAAGCCAGGGACCCTCACCTCACGTGGCTCCATGTCCCTGCTGCCCGCCGCACCCAGGCCCCAGTTCCAAGTTCCGGCATGCTCAGGGCACTGTCCTGCACCGAGACAGCCACATCACCAACCTCAAGGGGCTCAACCTCACCACTCCTGGCGAGAGTGACGGCTTCTGCGCCAACCAGCTGCGTGTGGCCGTGCCCCTGCTCAGCAGCGGGGGGCAGGTGGCTGTGCTGGAGGTGAGGGCCAGCCCCGCCACACTGTCCCCATGTCCCCCTGAAGGATGCTGAAGGCATTGAGTGCCCACGCCAGCTCACCTTCTCTAAGCTCAAACCATGTGCCAGGCACCCCGCCCAGTACCCCGTGCTGGGGGTGCCACTCTTATCCCCGTCTTACAGATGAGAGTGGTGAGGCACAGAGAAGCTAAGTGACCCGTGGGGTCACACGCCGTGTAAGTGTGGAGCTGGGAATCAAACCCAGGCCCCCTGAGCCCCGAGCCTGAGCTCTTCCCACCGCCCCAGCCGCCCCCCTCACTTCCCACGGGCCTCATGGTTGGCACGGGGCTCAGAGCACAAGGTGACTGAGCAGAGAGCTTGGGCATCACCCCGGGGGGGTCATCGGCTGCAGAGGGTGAGGCCCAGGCATGCCGCTTGCCCTGCAGCCACTGGGACCGGGCTCTCTTGCCTGTTACTGATGGGCCTCGGGGTGGGGGCACCTCCCACAGCTGCGGAAGCCCGGCCGTCTGCCCGACACTGCACTGCCCACTCTGCAGAATGGGGTGGCCGTGACTGATCTGGCCTGGGACCCCTTTGACCCCCACCGCCTCGCCGTGGGTAAGGAGGCTGGGCTGGGCTTGAGGGAGGGTCCTGGGGCCCCAGATGGGGTCAAGGGAAGTCTGGGGACCTTGGGCCAGCAGTGATGAGCCTGTGCACCCCACAGCCGGGGAGGACGCCAGGATACGGCTGTGGCGGGTGCCCCCCGAGGGCCTGCAGGAGGTGCTCACTACGCCTGAGGCTGTACTCACAGGTGAGGGGGGCCCGGGTAGGGGCTGGGGGGTGGGCAGAGGCTCTTGAGGGGCTCAGTGTCACCCCACGCCTCAACCCCAGGCCACACAGAGAAGATCTATTCTCTGCGCTTCCACCCGCTGGCGGCCGACGTGCTGGCTTCTTCCTCCTATGACCTCACCGTTCGGATTTGGGACCTCAAGGTCGGAGCCGAGCGGCTGAGGCTGCAGGGCCACCGGGATCAGGTAGGACAGTTCTGGGGGGCAGGTGCCCAGCCATGGGGTGAGAGGCTGCCTCTCACGTTCCCACCTGCCCCCAGATCTTTGGCTTGGCCTGGAGCCCTGATGGGCAGCAGCTGGCCACTGTCTGCAAAGACGGGCGCTTGCGGATCTATGAGCCCCGGGGTAGCTCTGAGCCCCTGCAGGTGAGCAGGATGGGCTGGGGGCGGCCCTCAGACCCGGTGGGGGTTCCGGCCGAGCCTCATATGCTGTATCCTAACAGGAAGGCCCAGGGCCCGAGGGGGCCCGTGGAGCCCGCGTTGTGTGGGTGTGTGACGGTCACTATCTCTTGGTGTCAGGCTTTGACAGGTGAGGACTCTGGGATCACCATTCCCATCCCCAGACCTCAGCATCCACTGCGCCCCGTCCCCAAGATACACATACACCTGTCAGATGTGCAGAAGCTGTCCCCACCCTCACTTACTGGATGGATGGTTGGGTGGACAGATGGATGGATGGATGGATGGGTGGATGGATAGATGGATGGTTGGATGGATGGGTGGGTCAGTGAATGGATGGTGGGGTGGATGGATGGGTGAATGGATGGATGGATGAGAGGGAGAGAGATGGGGAGGAATCAACTGGGGGCCCAAAGGGATGAGATCTGTCCCAGGTGCGAGGAGCCCATTCCTGGTGGGGACCAGATGAAGCACACAAAACAGAACCAAGCCTCCTGGAGAGATCCAGGGGATGGGCATTTGGTGCTCTGGAGGGAGGATCGGGGGGTGGGGGGCTTCCTAAGAGAGGTATCTCTGACCTGGGTCACAAAGGGACTGGTAACCACAGATCCAGAGGAGAGGGCAGTGGACTCTGGGTGGAACGGGCTGGAGCAAGGGCCCTAGAGCAGAATGCTGGGGAAAGAGCCCAGACGTGCTGGAGTCCTTGTCGTGCCTGCCCCGGGCCCCTCCCGCTTTGAGGACCTGCTTCTGTTCTCCTGCAGCCGAAGCGAGCGCCAGCTCCTCCTGTACTCAGCCGAGGCCCTGGCTGGCGGCCCCTCCGCAGTGCTGGGGCTGGACGTGGCTCCCTCGACCCTGCTGCCCATCTATGACCGGGACACCGGCCTGGTGCTGCTCACGGGCAAGGTGGGCTGGGGCGCACAGGGGGCTTTGGGCAGGTATGGGGGGGAGGCACCTGAAGCTAGCCGCTTCACTGCCGCCACCCCCTAGGGCGATACCCGCGTGTTCCTGTACGAGCTGCTCCCCGAGTCCCCCTTCTTCCTGGAGTGCAACAGCTTCACATCGCCCGATCCCCACAAGGTAAGCCGGCCCGCGGACTCCGGGTCCGTCCCCAGGTAGGCCCGCCGGCTCTCCGCCCTCTAGTGGCCATGTGGGCGAACCGCACAGGCCCCTAGGACCTGCGGGTCGCCCAGCCGCCTTGGGAACTGGTTGTTAAACTCACCCATCACTGAAAATTAAACTACGTAAGGTTAAGTTTTATGAACCCACAAGTAAGTTGCATTAAAGACCAAGGCAATAGATACTTAATTTATCACTTCGCAATTATTCGCAATAATTTCACTGTTATTTATGCTGTTTAGGTTACTTACATCTGTGGGCCCTTGTCTGCCAGAGATCTATCACGAGCTGTTATGGCACTTCTCTTCCCGTATCTGCATTCCCCCAGTCACATTGCTGGCGTGAAGCTGGCCAGGCGGGCAGTTTTTACACCATGGAACTAGGCAAATGCTACAAACCGGGGCATTTTTCCTCCCAAGAGCTAGTTTTTAAACATCACACCACGGTCCAGGGCTAGGCCTTGCTCCTGGAGGTCCTAAGTGAGGGGTACTGGGGGTCCAGGTGCCAGCGAACTCTGGACTCTAGCGTCAGCCATGGCTCAGCTGGTAATCAGTCTGCCTGCAGTGTGGGAGACCTGGGTTCAATCCCTGGGTTGGGACGATCCCCTGGAGAACAGAAAGGCTGCCCACTCCAGTATCTTGACCTGGAGAATTCCATAAACTATACAGTCCATGGGGTCGCAAAGAGTCAAACACGACTGAGCAACTTTCACTTTCTCACACTCCCCTGCCACCCCAGGGATTCATCCTCCTGCCCAAGACAGAGTGTGATGTGCGGGAGGTGGAGTTCGCCCGATGCCTGCGACTTCGCCAGACCTCCCTGGAGCCTGTTGCCTTCCGGCTGCCCCGAGTCAGGGTGAGTTGGGGATGAAGCATGCCAACGCCCAGCCCCCCCACTCCCTGGCCCCTGTCAGGGGCTTTGGGGCCTGGCTCGTCTTGTCACCAGACTGCCCCACCCACTGCTCTGTGGGGCATCTGCACCCCTCACACTGCTGACATTCTGAGCCCCATAGAAACCTCAGATTGGGGTCCTGGGTCTCACCATGCCCCCCTCCCAGTGGAGGCCTGTGTGCCCTGGGCCTCTGCTCAGCGCCTCAGAGCAGCCCCTTCCTCCATCGCTGCAGAAAGAATTCTTCCAGGACGATGTGTTTCCCGACACCGCTGTAAGCTGGGAGCCGGCGCTCAGCGCTGAGGCCTGGCTGGGAGGTGCTAACGGGCAGCCCCGGCTTCTCAGCCTGCAGCCCCCCGGCATGACCCCAGGTAGGATGAGGGCTTGGGCGATGGGGGAGAGGAGGGTGGAGGGGAGCAGGTGGGGGTTGGAGAAAGGGGCAGAAGGTCCAAGTCTGACCCTCCACCCCTGCTGGCACTCAGGAAGCTCTAGCGTTCCTGGGGACAGGTGGCTGTGCTTTGGAGTTGGTGTCTGAGCCCCTAGAGGGTAGGGTCCAGGGTCTGTGTTTCTATCAGAAGCCCCCCGCCCCAAATACGCATGAGCACATGCACATAGCCTGGTGCCGAGGGCAGGCCACGTGAACCAAGGGTTGAGTAGTTGTGAATGCCACCTCTGGACTCTGCCACGGAATCCCCTACGGGCTGGAACCCAGGGGTCGGACCAGGAAGCCTGGTCCCAAGGGGCCTCTCTCCTGCCTGATGCTTGTCCCTGGTCCCGCCCCAGTGAGCCAGGCCCCCCGTGAAGCCCCTGCCCGGCGGGCCCCCTCCTCAGTCTACCTGGAGGAGAAGTCAGACCAGCAGAAGAAAGAAGAGGTAGGCGGGGAGAGGGCTGGCGGCAGCGGGGGAAGGGGTCCTGGGTGCACCTGGCTCAGCCTTTCAGCTCTCTAGTCTGACCCCGACTGGGCCAGGAGTCGGTGTCACCCACCTGTCAGTTGGACAGCTTGAGGGGGAGGTCTTCCAAAATTCTGAAACTGACCGGCGTGGGGGGATGGGGCTCAGGAAGCCAGGGAAGGGCGGGGAGAGGCCCTACCCTGGCCTGGCCAGGCTCAACCCAACCAGACCCAAGTGCACTTGGGACCTCCGTATGCAGAGACCGCCATTCACTTCCCACCTCTTGTTCCGTCCACCCCGTCCCCAGCTGCTGAGCGCCATGGTGGCGAAGCTGGGGAACCGGGAGGACCCGCTCCCACAGGACTCCTTTGAAGGTGTGGACGAGGATGAGTGGGTGAGTGCACTGGTTGGGGGGCCAGCATCCTCTCCCGTCCCTCCCCGACTTACACCTGCAGCCTGCTCACCCACCCCCGCCTCCCAGACTCTCCCAACTCCCCCCACTTCTTGGTTCATCTCCCCAGGACTAGCCTGCCCACCAGCCGCCTCTAGCCTCACCCTCCACTGCTGCCTCTGGGAAAGCCTGGTGCCCCTGCACACCTCACATCTCTCCCTCAAACTGGAAGCCACCTCCTGGCCCTGGCACACCTCATCCCAGAAGCCCTGGCTTCCTTTGAGTCTTGGGCATTTCCACGGCCTCTGGGCCCTGCTGCAGTCACCATGGATTGTCCGCATCTCTGCTCTTTCTAGGACTGGGCGCTTCTCCTCACTGCCTGCTAGCATGCGGAGCCAGGGGCTTGGGGGTTGGGTGGGGTGAGGGCTCAGGGGCACGTCCCTGGGTAGGCACTGGGCCCCTTGTCCCCCCTACTCTGACCTGGGCTGGTCCCAGCTTGGGCTGGCTTCGCTCAGCACCTTCAGTTATCACATGCCGTCCCATCTTGCCTGCTGCCCCAGTTCCAGTCAAGGGTCTAGGGGGCTGGCCCCCCAACCTGGCCATTGGGAGCAGCTCCAGCCTCAGGGGCCTGGGACCAGTTACCCTGCTCCCCAAGCTTGAAGCCAGGAGAAATGGGTGTCACAGAGCTAATAGCCCATTTAAGGGCATATGAGCCCCACAGGGACTGGCCTGCACGTGTCCTGGATGTTTTCAACAATTAAACTTTTCTAAGCTGGCCACCATGGTGCTGCTGTGGTCTCTGGGCTGGCTGGAAGGGGAGGGGAACAGCAGTAAGGGTGACGGTGGTCTGGCCCTGGGCTCCGCCTGGTCCCAGGCCTCACTCTGCTCCTGCTGGGAGTTCATTCATTCATCCGACACATGAGTACCCAGCCGGGTTCTCTCTGGATGGCAGCTCCGGTCATGAACGGGAGAGACAAGGCTTCTCAAGGCACTTGGCACAGCTTTAGTAGGCAAAGGGGAGCCGGACTCTGCTCAAGTTTGCAGATAGACAGTGTGCAGAGAACTGTGAAGTAAACTTCATGAAAGGGAGTCCCTGGGATGCTGAGGGAGACTGTGGTCAGGGTTTGAGAAGTGACAAAGCTAAGAGATAAGACCTAAGGGTCACAAAGCCATGGAGAGAGCCCTGAGAAGAACGTTTCAGATGAAAGGAAGGGCACTGAGGAAGACTGCGTTTGGAGACTCAGAGGAAAGGAAAGAAGGGTGGTGGTCCAGAACACTGTAGGAGGCAGCCGGAGGTTAGGAATCCATCTGCCAATGCAGGGGCCATGGGTTCGATCCCTGGTCTGAGAAGATTCCACGTGCCGTGGAGCAGCTAAGCCCATGCACCACAACTGCTGAGCCCACGCTCCAGAGCCCATGCTTTGCAGCAGGAGAGTAGCGCTGCTCCCCTGAAGTAGAGAAAACCTGCGTGCAGCAAGAAAGACCCAGTACAACTAAAAATAAAGCAAATAAGATTTTTTTTTTAAAGCCATTCTTAAAAAAAAAAAAAAAAAAAGAGCCATTTTTCCAGGTACTGATGCCCAAGAATAGAGAAAAGGAGAAAAGAGGTCTTGTCCACCAGGAATCCACATTCTAGTGGGAGGGAACAGATAAATGGTATGATTTGATAGAATGTGATAAGAGTTTCAGAAAAAGAAAAAAAAAGTAGGGATCAAGAATGGAGGTTTAAACCAGACACGTGCATGCGTGTTGAGTCACTTCAGTCATGTCCGACCCTTTGTGACCCTATAGACTAGCCTGCCAGGTTCCTCTGTCCATGGGATTCTCCAGGTAAGAATGCTGGAGCAAGTTACCATTTCCTTCTCCAGAGGATCTTCCCAACCCAGCGATCAAACCCACCTTGCTTCTGTCTCCTGCATTGGCAAGTGGGTCCTTTACCACTAGCGCCACCTGGCAAAACCATATAGTATGATTCCATTTTTGTGAAACACCCATAGAAAGAGGAGGCAGTGAGTTGTCACCAGGGACTAGGGGAGGGGGAAATGGGTAATGACTGCTCATGAGTGTGGAGTTTTAAGCAGGGAATGAAAATGTTCTGGAACTAGCGGAAATACTTGCATGACTCTTGAGTATGTGAAAAAGCACTGAATTGTGAATTTCGAAGGGGTGACTTGTATGGGGTGTGATTATCTTCTAATAAAGCTGGTAGTATTAGAAAAGCAAAGAGGAACTTTCCTGACAGTCCAGTGGTTAGGACCCCACAGTTTCACTCCCAAGGCCATGGGTTCAATCCCCGGTGGGGAACTAAGAGCTCCTAGGTGGTGTGGTGCAACCAGAAATTTTAAAAAGCAAAGGAATGGAGTACAAGTTGCAGTCCTGGTAGGGGGTCAAGGTGGCCTCACTGAGAAGGTGACTTTGGAACAAAGACTTGGAGGAGTGAGAAGAGCCCTCCTCCCCAGACAGAAGGAACCTGGAATGAAACCGGTTTTTCTTTTTTTTAAACGACTAGTTATTTTTTTTATAATTTGTTAATTAATTTATTTGGCTGTGTCGGGTCTTAGTTGCTGCACGTGGGATCTTTGTTGTCATGAGGGCTCAGTTGTTGCCTGGGCCTAGTTGCCCCTGTGGCATGTGGGGTCTTAGGTCCGGGACTGGGGATCGAACCCCTGTCCACTGCGCTGCAAGGTGGATTCTTAACCATTGGACCACCAGGGATGTCCCTTTTTTTAAGTTTTCTTGTCTTCTTAAATATTGGTGAGAATTTAGCATCTTACTCCTTATTACGTTTGTGAAATGTATGGTTATTTCATGTCTTTAAGTCCCAAATATTTTGGCAAAATGAAGGGAAGAAGTAGCTCCTCGCCCCGGATAGAACAGGTGTTATTCTTTGTTCCTAGCACCCCAGGGTAGTCACGGGCGGGGTCTACGTTGTCCTAAACCTCCGGAGGTTCCCCAGCGCGGGAGGCGGACGCAGACCCCGCCCAAAAACCCGCCCACAGACCTTAGGTTTCCGCCCACGCCCCGCCCTTTGGAGCAACGCGCATGTCCGGCGCATGCGCTCTTCGCAGACTCCCTTAACCTTTGACCCGCCGGCCGCCCTTGAGCCGGGGCCGCGGGGCCAGGAAGTCAGACCCCCGGGCCCGCGAAGCTGAGTCGCCGCCATGGTGAGACCCCCCGAGGAGGGGAGGAAAGGCCGGGAGCGGGGCCGGGCCGAGCAGCTCTGGTCGGGCTGCGGGCGCCGCTCGCCCCGCTCTGTGCCCGGCGGGAAGCCGAGACTAGGCGGGGGTCGCCGCCGGGCCTTCTGCGGTGGGCACTGGCGACCTCGGGGCTCAGGGAGAGCCTTCTGGCTGGAGGGCGGGGCGGGCCGGGGAATACCGAGCAGATGCGGTCGCCGCGTGCGCCAGCCATGTGCGGGGGGTCCTTGCTCGATCCCCGAGCTAGTTGATGGTGTCGCCCCATTATCGTTCCCATTTGAAAGCTGGTTAATCGGGCTCCGGGACTTCTCAGGAGCAAGTGGCAGAAGTGGGACTTGACCCTGCGACACCGATAATTGAGCGTATCTGGGGTACCGTTGGCATCCCAGCCAGCCCACAGATGTGGGCCACCCTGGCTGAGTCAGGCCACCTGGGGACCTTTACCAGTGCAGAGTCCTGAGGTCTGTCCCCTGATAGAGGATTGTTCCCCAAGTTATTGAGGCACTGGGTTTGAGGAACCACTTCTTAACTGATCGTGATAACGTGAGAGCTTTCAAGTGCCAGGCCCCGAGTTGATGCTTAGGTAGATTCACATTTAATGCTTAAGCAGATGCCCTCATTGTCCCCATCTTACAGGTAAACAACCTGGAGCTCAGAGAGTCTGACTTCTCCAGAGTGTCTCATCCTGGTTTTACCTGAGACTACACACGTAGGGGCACATTGTTCTTACCTTGTCATAGTCACTGCCTTTTCCTGAGGACCACTCCCCCCTACCCCCCAGCTGGGTCCCTCACAGATGTTCCTGCGTGTGACTCAGTCAGCCTTGAGGGACCGAGTAAAATGTGGCCCCCAAGGAGTTTGTACCTTAAAGGAGAAAGTCAACGAATTCATAAAACAGGACAATATATTAATGGAAAAAGAAAGATAGTACAGGATGGGTTGGTAGAAATGGGGGGAGCCTGGGAAGGTTTCACTCCAGGAAATGGAGGTGATGTGAGCTTTGTTTTTATTTTTGGTGGTGGCACGTGGGATCTTAGTTCCCTGACCAGGGATCGAACCTGTAACCCCCTGCATTGGAAACGTGGTGTCTTAACCACTGTACAGCCAGCTGTGTCGAAGCTAAATCTTGAAGGATGTTGGGGTTTGACAATATTAGCATAGAAAGGAGGGTATTCAGTGGGTTAGTAGGTATGGCGTTTGTTGGGGGCGAGATAATGAAAATGCTGTGTGCAGCTCATTGAAGATCCTAAAAAGTGCTGAATTGTGCACTTGAGAAGAGTGCCCCGAGGTGTATGAATTCAGAGCTACAGAGACTTTGGAGTAAAGAAGTAGGGGAACTGATCTTGGAGTCAGGGAGTAAAGGGTGTGGCTGTAGTGCGTGGGGTGGAGAGTGGTGAGGGAACATAAAACCAGAAAAGTCCTCTGTAACCAGAGCTGGGGGTGGACTGTATTGGCTGCAGTAGCAGCAGAAGTGGGGAGTTGCGTGTGTGTGTGTGTGTGTGTGTGTGTGTGTCTGTTGTGGGAAGGCCGGAGCCCTCCTTCAGCAGAAGGAGTGGGAGGCATTGGGAAGCCCTGTCGAGTGTCGCATTCATTCAGATATGTATTGGGCACCCACTGGTGCCCACCACAGCCCAGACCCTGGATGTGTCCTGGCAGATGTGATGGTCCTGGCCCTGAGCTCCTCCTGCCTGGTTGTGATGCCTGCAGCTGTTTGCAGGTGCCCTGGGCGAAGAGAGCCTCCTTTCTATCCCAGTGTGTCCTTGATAAGAGGGTGGGTCCATGCTGGCTCGGCTCACCAGCCCAAGGAGCTGTGTCGTGAAGGGAGCTTTGCACGTCAGTCTGTCCGGAGCCGGGCTCCCTTCTTGACGCACTTGACGTGGGACAAAGCGCGTCCCCGAGCGCCCCCCAGGCCCCCACGCCGCCTGCAGGCCTTCACCAGCTGCAGGGCTCCGGTCCCCAGACGGGGCAGCGAGGGCGTGTGGTGGTGCAGGAGGGGAGGTCCGAGGCCTGATGGGAGCTCCTGGCCAAGGGAATCCTTGGAACCACTGGCAGGCCTGTCGGCCTCTCTGTCCCTCAGGCAGGACCAGCTGTCCACCTCAGAGCCTCCTGCCCTACGTGGGAGAGGCTTCAGGCAAGCCGGGCTGGGGAGGAAGCCAGGTGAGACTCTCCCACCGGAAGCGCATCCTTGTTGGCCTTTTCACCTCAGCACCTGCAGCCCTGCCCTCCCTCTGACCACTGGCGAGTCTTCAGAGAGCTTTGCCTTTTGGTGTGAAATACGGGGCTTGTGAAATCCAAACTCCCTTCTCATTTGGCCCGGAACCACACCCACCTCACCCAGCAAAGGAGAGGTGGCCCAGCAAGGCCAGTTCCGGAGTCTGGGTTCCGCTGGAATCTGACAAGCCCGTCTTTGGCCTCTGAGTTGGGTCCTGATCCTTGCTGTGTTGTTCAGTCGCCCTCCCCGCCAGCCCTGCGTGAGGTGGGCAGCCTGGGGACAGCACAGCTGAGGGCACGGGCCGTGGGTTTTCTGCCCGTCTTCCTCCCGGGTGCCAGCTGTGTGTCCTCAGGTTGGTCACTAAACCCCTCTGTGCTTCGGTGTCTCGTGCTGTCGGGATCAGACGGCACAATAGGAGAGTGTGGCCGTCAAAACACTTGGCACCCTGGCTAAGTTCTTGCTGGACACACTTGGAGGCACCACGTGATCCGTGGTGACCCGCAGCAAGCCCTCGCCAGTGTCCTCCATGTGCCCACGTGTGTGCCGTTTCACACACACGTGCTGTCTGTCTGGTATCCCTGGTCACAGTAAGGTCTGCATGTTTCCTGTCTCAGCCACCTTCCTCGTCTTGCCCCTTACTGTTTCACAAGTCCGCCAGGCTCTTGGCTGCTCCCAGGCGTCCCCTGCACTCCCCTAGTGTGGGCTCTCCCTGGTCCCTCTGCCTGGAAAGCCCCTGTGTTACCATCGTGATCCTACCTGCCCGGGAGAAGTGCCCTCACCCTCCAGAGTCCCCACGTCCTTCCTGAGGGCTCCCTCCCTCCGTTGACCGTGCACACCTCTGGTCCTGCTTGATGCCCCACTCGCCTCCGTGGGGCACTGGACCACGTGGTCTCAGAGTGGAAGCCCCCCACTCTGCATGGCAGTGGGGGGATTCCCGCAGGGCTGGGTCCTGTGTGTTTGACGCCCTGGTGCTGACTCTCAGGCGGGGTTTGAGTGAAGCAGTGAGCCGGTGGAGGAACGGAGGCCAGGCCTGCTCTCCTTCTCCACTTGGTCCCTGCTGTGTTTGTCCACATGCCCACCCCGTGGGCTCTCCTTCTCGAGGGCGGAGGGCATTTTGCTCTCTTGTTGTGTCGGATGGAATGGACTTGAATAATGTGGGGAGAATCAGAATGGCCTTGCATCTCACCACCAGCAGGTGAAGGCTGGACCCGCCAAGCTCGGATGCAGCGGCCGAGCTGGCAGTGAGTCCAGGACTGACCCCAAGTTCTGGCTCTCTGGCTACGTTGCCTTGGCTCCTGTCCGCCTTGTCCGAAGGCTGAGGGAGAGGCCTGTCTCCCTCTGGGGGACTCTTTCGGGTCCCTGCCCCCAAAAACTCGAGACTGCTATCCTGTGAGCGTCCGATGCCTCCCAGAGCAGAAGCTTATATCAGGTGCTGGGAGGAAGTGGCCTGTGGCTGCCGCTCTAGGGTCCCTCACCTCTGCTCTCCAGCAGCCTTGGCACTCACCCAGCACCTCCAGGACTCATCTTGGGGGCCCTGAGAACGCAGTCTGCTGACAGGTGCCTCCTTTGCCTACAGGCCAAGTACCTGGCCCAGATCATTGTGATGGGTGCGCAGGTGGTGGGCAGGGCCTTTGCCCGGGCCCTGCGGCAGGAGTTTGCAGGTAAGCTTGGGTTCCTGTCTCCCTGGGCTGGGAGATGCTGCTTGGGTCTGATTTTCCCTGTAGCTGTGGGCCCCTCCCTCACGCTGGGCCACCTGTGAATGCAGGGACCCTCTGTGGGCTGTGTTCTGGCAGCTTGGGTAGCCTGGGACACTTACTGTTGGGGGCAGTGCTTGACCTTGGGACATTCCCAGAGAAGGGAGACCTGATGGACACAAGCATCCAGCCAGGAGTGGGCACGCTGGCCCTCCTGCCCGCCTGTTTTTGCAAATAAAGTTTTATTGGAACAGTCAGCCACAGTCCAGTAATTGCAGCACAGACTAATTGACCTGCAGAATCTAAAATATATTCTCTGACCCTTTAAGCAAAAGTGTACTGGCTCCTGAATCGAGAGGTCACCCGAGACGGCCTGCGTCAGTGGCCTCGGTGACCACGGGGCCGCTGGGTCTCAGCTGTGCTGCCACCCCTGCTTGCAGCCTCACTCTGCTCCCCTAGCAGCCTAAGCTCCCCGACTTGCTGCGTGCCCAGGGTGAGAGGGTGGGGAAGATGAGGGACAGGGTCATCTCCTGGTCTAGGCTGGAGACCTGACGCCAGGTTTGACCAGCCCCTGCCCCGTCCTCCAGTGGGGAAAACCTGTCTTCATTTGCCTACCCCACCCCCACCCCCAAAAATGCACTCCTGGAGAAGAGATGCCCCCCGGCCCTGCCCGTCTCTTCCCGCACCCCCCGACAGGGATGAGCTGCTCCCCGGGAAGGCCTGGGGCAGCCCTGGGCCGCTGGGAGCCAGGTGCTCACCCGCCTATCCACACAGCCAGCCGAGCAGCGGCAGACGCCCGGGGACGCGCCGGACACCAGTCTGCAGCCGCCTCCAACCTCTCAGGCCTCAGCCTCCAGGAAGCACAGCAGATTCTCAATGTCTCCAAGCTGAGCCCCGAGGAGATCCAGAAGGTGAGGCCCCCCGGCCGGCTCGGAGATAAGCCAACCACAGTGGGGAGAGGGTGGCAGGCTGCCAGCTGGTGGGGAAGGGAAGGGGGCAGGAGTGGGGCCCTGGCTGCGGCCGGCTGGGATTCGAGGCCAGCGTCATTTGTCGCTGTGCGGGCCGCAGAGGCGGAGGCATGGCCCTGTCTCACGGGCGCCTGTCCGCTTCTCTGCCCCTTAGCGGCTCCCAGGGTTGCAGCGCGCTGAGGGGCGAGCCCTTTCGCTTTCCTTCTTTGTCATCTCCTAGCTTCCCCCGCTTCTGTAACCAGGGACTCAACCGTCTCCCCTCCTCTGCAGAACTACGAACACCTATTCAAGGTGAACGATAAATCCGTGGGTGGCTCCTTCTATCTGCAGTCAAAGGTGAGCACAGGGGGAGGGCAGACCGGGGCCTCATCTCACCGGGTGTCCCTCACTTCTGGGCAGTTCAGAGCCTGGCAGGAGAAGGGTGCCCGGGGCTCGGGGGGCCCCCTGACTGCCAGTCCCTTGGGGCTGCCAGTGGGGCTGTGTTGACCTCGGCCCTGTGTCACCCTGGACGGTGGCCCCCCAGCAGCCATGGCCTCAAAGGGCCAGGCTGACCTGCCCACGGCCCTCCAGGAATCCGGAGCAGGACCTGGGGAGGCAGGGGGCGCCCAGCCTAACTGTTCGTGACCCCCTCCCCAGGTGGTCCGAGCAAAGGAGCGTCTTGAGGAGGAACTCAGAATCCAGGCCCAGGAGGACAGGGAGAGACAGCAGCCGCCCAAAACGTGACCACTTGTCTCCACCCGCCGACCCGCCCGCCTCTAATTTATAGCTCAGTAATAAATGTCTTTTCCTCATTTCTTGAGTATGCATGTCCAGATTCCAGAGGCAGGCCACTCTTCCTGCCAGCTGTGGGGCTGTGCAGGGAGGGGAGGCAGTGGTGTTCGCCCGCCCACGGTCTGGCCTCTGACACCCAGCGGGGCCGGGGCAGGCGAGGATTGCTGGTCACGTACCGGACGGAGGGGCCACTCCCATGCCGCCCTCAGGTCAGCCCCGCCCGCCCTGCAGTGAACCGGCCCCGGCTCTGCCACAGGCCTCCCTTTCCTGAGCTGGGTTGGGTGGTAGCCCCTCAGTAACCTGGGGGGTCAGCGCCGGGGTGCAGCCGAGGAAGAGGAGCCTTTGCCAGCCTGATGGCCCCGAGGAGGCCAGGGAGCCAGGCCCCTCCTAGAGCCAAGGTGCTCATAGTGGGTACGGCTGAACCCACGATGTGTGGTCCAGAACCTGCCGTCTCAGCACCGCGCATCCCATCCTGTTGAGCTCCCAGCAGCAGATGGAGAGCCTGTGGCACCCACAAGGTTGGGAGGAAGCCCCAGAACAGGGCCTCGGCCTGGGCGGGGGACCCCAGAGCCAGGCAGGAGGTGGTCTTCCCAGCATGGCCCAGCTCCTGACACATCTAAGACAAAGCATGTTTGTAACTCACTTTTATTCCGTTTCTTTATAAACTTCCTCTCACATGGAGGAATATATTGTTATAGTCATTAGCTTATCTCTCTTTTCTTTTTTTAAACTCTATGCTAACAGCAATGGAGCCAAGAGGAGGAAAAACATAAGCTACGATAGAAAGGCACTTAGAACCTGTTAGAATACTGATATCCTGGAATGTGCAACAACAGACGGACAACAACGACACGCACACCGGCCCCCTCGGGCCTGGTCTATCACCGAGTCACATGCTGAGCTAATGTCGCCTTCCTATGCCCTGCTCCTCTGCTCCTGGGGCTTGAGTCCAACCCCTCACCCCAAAGGGGACTTAAGGCCTGGGGCCCTTGTGGGGGTGGGGGGCCTGGGTCCGGGGGGGTGCGCGAGGGAAGGAGACCAGCTCCCTCCTGCTCTGCTTGTGGCCCCTTCAAGGGGCAGAGCCAGCACTGCGGGCCCGTCAGCGGGCCAGGTCAGGGTGACCCCTCTGGGATAGAAGGGCGGTCCAGGAAAGGGCGGGTGAGCAGAGAAGCGGCAGGGAGACCCCAGGACTGCATGGGGGCCAGTGGTCCCCCTGCAGCCCCGCAGCTCCCCCGTCCTGCAGCTGGGACATGGAGGGTGTGGCCCAGGGCAGGGCCAAGGCCAGGACCTCCCAGACTGAAACTGGGCCCCCGACTGGAGGGAGCACGAGGGCCCAGGGCGGGACACGAGACGAGCTGCTGCCCCGTCAGGGCCTGGTGGGGAGAGCCTGGCTGCTGGGCTGGGGTAGCAGTGTGGGCTCCAGGGGCATGTGGAGCCCCCGCACCCTGGGCTCCCCTGGTTCCCAGAGTGGGGACATGGAGGGCAGGGGCTCAGTTCAGAGAAGCCAAAGGAAGCAGGCCACACGGCCAGCTCTCCCCTCTGGCTTCCTCTGCCTCCACGGCCTCCGTTGGCTGCCTCGCTGCCCCACATCCCTTGTCGAGCCCGGGTCCTTCCGTCTGTCTGTCCATGGCCACTGGGACTCTCCCATGCCTGGCACCGGCCTGGAGCCCCCTCCCCTGTGCCGGCTCTGCCTTGGCGCCCCCAGAACAGAAGCCATGTCTCGGCCCGGGGTTGTCCCTAGCCAGCCTCCCCGCTCTAACTGCCCTGCAGGCCTCCACTGTCCCCGGGGCAGGGTCCCAGGCCAGGCCCAGCCCCGCCTGTTCCCTGAGCTGGGCACCTCTCCCGACTCAGGGCTCCCTGAAAGCAGAGGGATGGGGAGGCAGACAAGCAGCCAGCCAGCTCAGAGCAGGGACCCCCACCTCAGGCAGTGTGCTAGCCACCGCAGACGGCAGGCAGTGGGGGGCAGCTGGTCGAGCGGGCCTCCCTCCCTCAGCTGGGAGGCGCCTTGTCATGGGGGGAGGTGGCTTCTTGCTGTGGCTTAGCCGCGGCCTGCGTCTGTCTTGCTCTCCCTCTGGAGGGTGGACCAGAGGAAGAGGGGTCGGGAGCCTCCAGAGCAGGGGCCCAGTGAGTAAGCAGGATAGGGTGGGGCCTCGATCCCAGGGGGCTCCTCCCAGCTCACCACTGAAGGCGGTGGGAGGGAGCCTGGGGCCAGCGGGGAGGGCCAACACCACCCCCAGCCCCACCCCCATGGCTGGGTCAGGGCTGGCAAGTGGGCAGGGGAGAGAGGGTGACCTGCCCAGCTGGCCATGGGATGAGGGAGACAACCAGAGTGGGTAGGGGGAGGGCAGGCGTGGGCCGGAGATGAGCCAGGCCTCAGCTCCCAGGAGCACGGCTGTCCGCCGGCCAGCAGACCCGGTTCCCCCACCTCAGGAGCCTGGGTGCCCACAATGCCCTACTAGCACCATCCTTGCTGCCCAGGGGTGCCCCCAAGGCAGGAGGACATTATTGCTATTTCGCAGAAGAGTTTCCGTTCGTCGTCGGGGGCAGGCAGGCAGGGCTGGGAGCCACCGGCTGGGCTGCAGGTGGTCCACGTCCACCGAGCGGGTTCAGTTCACCACGGCCGGTTTGAGCAGCACGGAGCCTGGCGGGATGACCACCCAGCCGGGGGCGAGCGCCTCTGGGCTGCTGGCGGCTGAGTTGACGCCCGTGGACAGGTCCAGCACAGTGCCCGGCAGCAGGGGCAGGCCGTCGGGGCTGGGCCGGGAGCGGCTGCCCTCAGTCCTCTCCAGGGGGGTCTTGCGGCCCTCTGAGCCCAGGGCCCTGGCCTGCACGGCCCCACGCCCCTTCTCCCCCTCGGCCTTGCCGCCAGCGGAGCCAGCGAGGAGGGAGACCACGGGCAGGCCCAGTCCGCCGGCCCCAAAGGGTGAGGGCAGCAGCGGGTTCTTGGCCAGGTTGAGAGGCAGGACGGGGCCGGGCAGCCCAGGGCCCATGCCTCCCGCACCCCCGGCGCCCCCGCCGTTGCCACAGGCCAGGGCACTGAGGTCGAGGGGGCCGGGGGCCAGGGGCAGGGGCAGGCCGGGCAAGCCGGGGCCGCCGAAGAGGGCAGCGGGGTTGGGGATGATTATCTGCGCCCCGCTGACGTAGGGGCTGCCGTCGGGGGCGGGCAGCGGGGGCTTGGGGGGCGGGCGGAGCTGCAGGAGCTCGTGCTGCTCGTGGGACACAAAGTGGCCGTGGGCCTTGATGTGCTTGCGCAGCGAGCTGGGGTCCGTGTAGCGCTTGTGGCAGCCGGGCATCTTGCAGTAGTAGGGCTTGTCCACGTAGTGGGTGCGGGTGTGCTTGAAGCGGTCGCTGGAGTTGGAGTAGCGCTTGTTGCAGCCCTCGTAGGGGCACACGTAGGGCTTCTCGCCTGCGGGCCGGGGCGGGGCCTGCGTCAGGGGCTTCCGGCCGCCCAGGCCAGCCCCGCCCGCCCACTCAGCCACCAGCCGAGACGGCCCGAGAACGCAGGCCCCAGCACCTACACAAGCTCTGACTCCGGTGGCCTGGCTGTATGTACCCTCGGCCTTGGGTCTATGCTTCAGGCTGTGATGACAGCGACCCCTTTCGCAAGTAATGACATAGAGACCCTGCTGGTGCCTGGCTCACAGTGAGCTCACAGGGGTGCCCTTGACCCTGACTCGGCAGTGGCCCCAGGTTTACACCAGGGCTTCCCTCGTGGCTCAGACAGAAAAGAATCCGCCTGCAATGCAGGAGACAGGGGGTTCAATCCCTGGGTCAGGAAGACCCCCCCAGAGAAGGGAATGGGAACCCACTCCAGTATTCTTGCCTGGAGAATCCCATGGACAGAAGAGCCTGGTGGGCTACAATCCCACAGTCCCCATGGCGGGGTCCCAGAGTTGGACACGACTGAGCGACTTAACACTTTCACTTCACTTTCACCAGTGGCTCCAGGTTTAGTAAAGGGCTGTCCCCGCCGACCAGGGCTGGCCAGAACCCCACAAGGCTGTGAGCTTTTGAAAGTGCCTCGAGTATAAAATATACACCAGAGGGACTTCCCTGGTGGTCCAGTGGTTAAGAACCAACCTTGCAACACAGAGGACGTGGGTTCGATCCCTGGTCGGGGAACTAAGATTCCCACATGCCTCAGGGCAACTAAGCCTGCGTGCCACGACTACAGAGTCCGTGCGCCGGCAACGAACAATCTCTCACGATGTAATCAAGACCCGTGGCAGTCAAATAAATTAATAAAATATACCCCGGAGTCTGCAGACTTTGTAGGAAACGAAGAATTTCAGTGTCCCATTGATGTTTTAATATTAAAATGATTGCATTTTGAATATACTGGGCTCAAGAGAATGTATCATCACATTAATAATTCATCTCACCGTGTATTTCTTTGTACCTTTTTTTCTTGCGATGTGGGTGATTCGGAAATTTAAAATTAGGCGTGTGGCTCTGCTGGCCAGTGCTGGCCCTACTGTGCATGCCGGGGTCCGTGAGGGGCGAGAGGACACGCCGCAGTCAGAGGGGGCACAAGTCGACAGCCACACGAACACAGTGCGGAGTGTGACGCAGGAAGACGTGTCTGTGCCCCAAGAGCATGTGGCGGGTCTCCCCCCCACAGGACAGGTGCCCCCACCCCCAGCAAGTGGTGCTCGGGAAGGGATGGCCACAGAGTGGGGTGCGCGCCCATCCCCTGGCTGCGGAGGGGCCCTCACCTGTGTGTGACCGGTTGTGGATCTTCAGGTTCTCCAGGCGGGAGAAGCTCTTGCTGCAGGTGGGGCAACGGTGCGGCTTCTCGTTGGTATGCGTGCGAATGTGGATAAGCATCTTGTACCTGCTCCAGGGGGCGGGGCGGGGGGGAAGGGGGGTGGGGAGCACGGCTCAGCCGCTGGACACTCGGGCCCCCCTTCCCGCCCCCTCGCCCCCCCTCACCTGGCATTGAAGCCGCGGCCGTGGCGGGCGCAGCCCTCCCAGTGGCAGCAGTAGCCCGCGTCCTTCTCGGGCTTCACATGGTAGTCGTTGACGTGGTCTACCAGGTCTTGGAGGAGCTCGAAGGGCTGGTTACACTGCGAAGGCCAGGAGTGTGCTGAGCCTGCGAGGGGGCCGCCCGCCCTGGACCCTGCCCCGCCCAGCTCCGCCTGGCTCCCCGCTCACCTTGGCCCAGCGACACACCAGCTGCTTGGGCAGGGGCAGCTCTGGCGAGAGGCACTTGTCCTTGGGGGGCGTGAGGAAGGAGGAAGCAGGCAGATGCAGGGCCCCCCCAGAGCCCAGCGGCAGGAAGAACTGGAAGGAGCTAGGGACACCGTCCAGGTAGCGCAGCGGCTGGAGGTCCTGGGGGAGGTGGGGGGCAGAGAGGGTCAGCAGCTGCCCGCGGGCCCGCTGGCCCAGATCCCTGCCCGCCTGGCCCATCTCCTTCTGTCTGGGGGCTGAGCGGTGCCCCACACGGGACAGGTCCCATCCCAGCCTCTGGTGCCTGTGCATAGGACCTCTGTGGAAAGAGTCTATGCAGACGTAAGTTTAGAGAAGGTCAGGCTGGCTAGGGACCCTAAACCCAGTGACCAGTGTCTCCACAAGAGAAAGAGGGAGATTTGGAAACACACACAGAGGGGAGGAGGCCATGTGATGACAGAGGCAGAGAGAAGAGAGACGAGTGACATGGCCACAAGGCAAGGAGCGCCTGGAGCCGCCAGAAGCCAGAGGTGGCCCGGGAAGAGCCCTCCAGAGCCTTGGGAGGGCGCAGAGCCCCTTCAGCACTGTGATTCTGGACTTCAGCTTCCAGAATAACACACTGCTGCCATTTTAAACCACGCAGTTTGTGGTCCTTTGTAACACTGGCCCCAGGAGGTAACTGCACCGTCTCGAGAACGCATGGCTCCCCCTTACCGGGCCGGCGGGCGCGGTGGGCAGGTCCCCATTGCCCTGGCGCTCGGGGGACAGCGAGCTGCTGCCGTTGGGGGAGTCCAGCCCAGACGGCGGCGACAAGCTGAGGTCCACCAGGGGAGCTGCTGAAAAGCGTCCCTCCACCTTCTCGGGGAACTTGGGGTTCAGCAGGAAGCCTAGGGCAAAGGCAGGATTTGGGGGTACTGGGGCCAGGAGTCCCGGCAGGCCAGGCCCTCCTGCCCGTGACTCCTCCACTGTGACTTGGAGCAGACGCTAGCCATGGCGCCCCCATCCCCAGACACCCCGGAACTCAGGAATCGGAGACTCCACAGCCAACAGGCATGACGTTCTCCAAGGTGGGAGCCTGGCCCAGTTAAGACAGGAAGTACTCATTTTCAGATGGGGGTGGGCTGGCACACAGGGTAAATAACTGAATATGAACTTGAATCCAGGGCCCCTGGCTCCCGTCACAATGTCAGGTAAGAACTTGACTCACTTTCCCCCCGTTCCCTTTCTGCCTCAGTGCCCCCTTCTGTAACATGAAAGGTTTGAGCTGGGTGGCCCAGCTCAGATATGGTAGATCCGGTTTTCAGGGTCCACATTCAGAAATGGAGCGGAAAAAAAAGAAAGAAAAAAAAAAGAAAAAAAGAAATGGAGCAGAAGACCTGAGCCTCAAGTAACCCCCCACCCAGAGAAGCACCTGCTGGGCTTGGTCCCCCGTCTGCCTGGCTGGCTGACCACACTGCCTCAGAGCCCAGACGCGGGGCCACAAGGCCTTCTGTTACCACCTGTGCATCCCCTGCTGCCCCTTAAAGCTCCCCCAAATCCACCCAGAGGCCTCAGTCTGAATACTAGCTCTGCTGAGCCAGCTTCGGGAGCTGGGCTAGTCAGTCCCCTCCTCCCAGGGACAGTGTCTCCTGCAGAGATGAATTGCTGAGAGGGTGGGCAGACAGTGTCGGGGGAGGGGGGCACCCTAAGTGAGGCTGTGAGGGGCTGCGACAGCGTCCAGGTGGGCCCATTGGGGGACGTTTTTTCCTATCACCAGGGCTCCAAGATCGCTGCTTCTGCCCGGGCGTGCAGTACCTGAAGGCGGGGAGCCCGGGGACCCGGGCGTGGGGCTGTCGTCCGCCAGACCGAGCTCCCTGTGCAGGGCTCGGTGCCGGGCTGCACTCAGCGTCCTCTCCCGCTTCTCTCTCGCCGCCCGGAGCTTGGTGATGCTCAGCTTCAGGTCGAGCGGCTCGTCCAAGGAGTGCATGGTGGTGGGGGCCAGGGGGTGGGGGCGGCAGCAGGCAGCAAGGGGCTCCGGAGCTGGTATTCAGGCAGGAACCTGAGAGCAAGCAGGAGCTGTGCTGTGACACTGGGACCCCAGACTCGTCCTCGGGCTGCGACCACTAAAGCCCACAGGAGCAGAGAGGCAGTGGGCATGGGGCAGTGTGAAGGCTGTCTCCCGGGCACAGAGACCCTCTCGGTGGCCCCGGACAGCAGATATATCAGAGAGAGCCAACCACCGACCTGGATCTAACGCGTTCACTTCCCACGAGGCTTTCTGGGAAGCAAAGCTCACAGGGTCCAAGCCTGCCATGAACGAAGCTTTAGCGACAGCTTCAAGCTGCAGAGCTAGGCAGTCGCACAGCCTTCAGACTCAAGGCCAGATCTTCTCCCTGGAACTGGCCGGGCAAGTCCCAAAGGTCATTTCTGACTGGGTGGGAGGTCATGCCTGGGATACATGCCTGATCTGAGCTGGAAGACCCAGAACCAGGCCAGAAGGGCAATGAGTGTCCTCCCAGGTAGCCCTCAACGGGCCTAGCTACTGACCACTGGGCCAACCCCTCTAGGCAGCCCCCTAGGCAATTCCAAGGGATTGAGACCCAGAGCCTGTCCCAGGCAAGCCTTGCAAAGCATGGCCTGGTCCCAAGGGCTGGGCGGACAGACGGGTGGCCTTGAGTTCCAGGGCAGAGGGCCCCACAGGCTTGGGAGCCAGAGGCGCTGGGCCACCACCAGGGGGCAGCTGTGGACCATGGCCCAGCCAAGGCCAGGGTAGGGGGAAGTGACCAGCTGTCTAGTGGTTAGTAAAACACATACATACATAATTTTTAAAATACTGATGATACTCTTATTTTGAGTGGTGCATTTTCACCGCTTCCTTAGAATTTCTCAACGGCGTAACATTCTTCACATGTAAAAAAACCCAAGAGGAAGGTCAACTCTTCATTCCAAATTCAAACATCATTTTTTAACAGCAGCACGCTTTTTTAACTTCACACGCTGGGAAACGCTGTTTCCTTGTGTTTGTTCATTGAGATGATTGCACCCTGACAATCTATCTGCCAAAGAAGATAATCCCTGCCGTTCACCAAATCCAGCTCTTCACAATTTTACACAGAACATCCCAAGACCACCACTTGGTAAAAAGACTCTATTTTTCACTAGTGTGTGTGCTTGCTGAGCTGCCTGGAGCTCTTTTCATGGAGCAGGGAACCATGTTCCCAGTCATCTTCTCCAGGACAAGCCCCGAGGCAATGCTAAACCAGCCTTGCCCCAGCTACAAGCCTCCGCTCATTCATCTCCCAGACAAGACCCTGTGTGCACACAGGTCACAAAGTCCTCACTTACAGCCCTCTGCTTCTGAGGACACATCCCAAGGCCCCAGCACATGGCAAAACAACGCTGGAGTCTCTGAGCCTGGAGAGGGGCTGCATTATCAGAGTATTGGTGGTTGGCCGTGGGACTGAAATCTGTGACTTGCCTTGTCCCTCCATCAGGTGGGAGCTGACAGGTCTGTGTGGATGAACCTGCAGGGCATGCATAGGTCGGGAGTTCTCAGTGATGCCAGGGGCTGGGACCACACTGCCACCTTGTCCCCTTTAGGACACCCCTAGACAGGCAGGTGGGTGGGTGACAGTGATAAATGGACCTGGGTCCCCTTCACTCTTCCTCTGTCTGGGCAGGGAGCTGCCCTCTGCCTGACCCCTCCCCCCCCACCGCCCCAGTGATGTCTGTCTGTCTGTGTGTCTGCCTGTCCCTCCACCTGTTTATTTTTAGACACAAGCCCAGTCCAACCTCCCTGAAGCTCCTCTGTGCTGGGAGCCTGGAAAGGGAGGGAGGAAGGAAGTAAATATTTATGCTGATTAAGAATTCAGGAGCCAGGAAGGGCTGGTGGCCTGGTCCTTCAGCTGGCCTAGGGCCACAGGCCTCCCCACAGCCTCTGTCCCCCGCCCCCCACCCGATCTCTTGGAGAAGACCACAAGGGCAGGATGGTTTGGGAACTGGGAATTCAGACTGACACTGACTCTCACCGGCGACACTGCTCAAATAACATCTTTCGGCACCTGCCTACTGCACCCCACCCCACGCCAGGTCCCCGCCAGAGGGGAACCAGGGAGGAACTAGAGACTTGCATAAGACACTGCCTCAGCTCAGAAAGAGGGAGGACCCCAAAAGGAGCTAGTCTCCCAGGGTGAGGCTGCGACTCCAGCACCCCCTGAATCAGCAGACCCAGTCCCCAGAGACCCCACCCTAACCCCCCCACTTCCTGCCACTGGTCCTGCCACTCCTAGGAAAGGAGGAAGGATCAGCCCCCCAAACCCACAGCTCCCAGCACTCCCGCACCCCAGGCTGTCCCCATCCATCCAAGGGAAAGACGCCTGTGACCCTCCTTCCTACTTTGACCGTGGCCAACCTGGAAGTGGCCCCTTTCACCCCCCACAGGCAGGGGGGTGGCCAGTTCTGGGCTCGGGCTCTGCTCTTTGTTCCCGGGTTGGATGAAGGGGGGCAGGCGAGAGCTAGGGTCACTTCTCTTGGGCCTCAGAGGCCCTGAGCGGGACGTACCAGTCCCGGGGTTCTGGCGCGGCAATCACCCCTCTGGAGGCCGGCCAGCCAGCCATCACCAGATTGATTATTGGGGGTGGGCGGGTGGACACTCGGTGTTTGTTTTCCGGATAAGGACTGGGACCCGCCTCGCCGAGAGCAGAGGCAAGTTCCTTAGGCAGCGCGAAGCCCAGAGAGGACCGGTGCCCAGCGGGTGCCGCTCGGAGCCCGGCTGCAGAAGCCCCGGAGCAGTTTCCCGCTAGTCGCGAGGTGACCCCACGAGCGCCCTGCTCCCGCGGGGTCGTGCGATCCCCGAGCGCTGGAGGGGGCGGTTAGGGAGGCGGCGCCGAGGTGGCCGCGCGGCCGGGCGCCGTAGCTCCAGCTGCGAAAGGAACTAATTAGGGCGGAGGGAGCGGGAGGAAGCGGCGCGGGGCGGGAGCACGCGGGGACCACCGGGGCGGCGGGGGCGGGGCGGGGTCACCCCGAGGGTGGGCCGCGCTGGCCCTCGGGGGGCCGGCCCCCGCCCCGCCGCGCCCGCCGGCCTGGCGCAGACAATGGCCGCTATTGTGCGCCCGCCGGCCGCGCGCAGACGGCCCCCGGCTGCAGCGCCCGCAGCGCTGGGCCGCCCCTACCTGGCGGCGCGGCCAGCCCCCGGCGGAGGGGCGGGGCGAGCGCTCGGCTGGCCCGGCCCCTGGGGAAACTGAGACCCGGAGAAGGCCCCGCCTCCGCCAGGTCCGGCGGCAAGGGGCGGAGCGCGGATCCTAAAAGGGAGGGGGTGTCTTTATCTACCACGCTCCCACCCTGTGCCGGGAGCCATCTCTGCGCCCCGAACCCTCTAAAGCCGCTTCTGTTGAGCACAGATGAGGAAACTGAGGCTCAAGGTCACCAGGCTAATAGGAGCCGCTGGCAGGAACCTGTTCTGGAGAAAGCCAGTCGTCCCTGCTTGGGAGAGGCCCGCTAGCTGGCCCCGAGCCGGGAGAAGGGCCGGTGTGGATGGAGGCATTGAGCTCGGCACACCCCACTGAGAGGCACTCGGGGTCTCCTTGGCAAAAATAGAGGATAGGGTCGGCTGTAAGATGGCCCCCACCGCCCCGCCCACCCACAGCTGCGAGGAGCCAGGTGAGTGGAAACCAGGATAGCAGTGTTGTCAGGCAACAAGAGGCACACCCCTTATTCCCGGGTGATGGGTGGGGGTGGGGGTGGGGTGTAGTCCTGACTCTGCCCTTTGGTCAGCCATGACCTGTCCAGCCTAAGACTTGGGGACAAGGGCCCAGGAGGCACTTCTCAAAAGTCCACGTGGCTTTCTTGCTATGAAATGAAAGCAGAAGCAAGTCCCTGGCTTCCCCTGTGCCCATCGGCTCCCACCTGCTCAGAGGATGTCCGTGTGTCTGGTACAGGGACCAAAACCATCAGTACAGGGGTCCTATGGGGGGCGCTGAGGGCCGGGAGGGGAGGCCGCTGGCCCACATTGCACAAGTAGGTGGCAAGCCTGGGACTGGAAGCTGAGGACGAATATCACCACCATCCGCCAGCTGTTGATGGTCGGGCAATGTACAAGCACCTGTTTAAGTCAGGTGCTGTTTCATCCCCATTTTACAGATGCAAAAACCGAAGCTTGAATTGTCCCGGGTCACACAGCTTCTCTCTGGCAGAGCTGAGTTTCAAGCCCAGGTGAACCCAGAAACCATGTTCACCCATCAGCCCCCTGGGGACCCCTGGATGTGGGAAGGGGCAGGCAAAGGGGTTCTGGCTTCCCACCCCCTGCCTGCCCAGGGGTTTGTGGGAGCTGCATGCCAAACCCCGAGGGGCAGCAGGCAGTGAGTGGGCACTGGAGGGGCCCACTGTTGGGGGGCCCAGAGGGAGGCTTGGAGAGCTGAGGGCAGACATGCTGCCAAAGCAAACGGCCCCACAGCCCCGCATTCCTGGGAACCGCTGCTGCACCCTGCTCTGGCCAAGGGCTCCGCCCTCCTCAGCCGCCCAGAGGCGGAAGCCGGAGGCAGGGGCAGGCCTCATCTCCTCCTCGGACCCCCGCTTCCTGAGCAGGCTGCAGAGCGGGGCTCCAGTATGGGTCCGACCACCCGGTCTCCAATTTGGCTCTGCCATGTCCTGCCCGCGTGAGTCAGGGCAAGTCACCTCCCAGTCTGGGTCTCATTGTCCTCATCTCTAAATGAAGATGATGATAATACTGCAGGGAGTGGCACCCCACTCCAGTATTCCTGCCTGGGAAATCCCGTGGACAGAGGAGCCTGGTGTGCTACATCCAGCCCATGGGGGTCGCAAAGAGTCAAACATGACTGAGCGACTAAACACACACACAACAGTGTAAGACGCCCCCCCCTCCATTGGATTTTGGGGAGAAATCAATACGATGATGCCCATCCAATGATTACTTTAGTGCTTCCCTGTTATATAATGTTCAGCACCTAGAACAGTGCCGGGTGCATAGTAGGTGCATAATTAAACTTGTAAATGAATTGTCACCAGCACTTGAGTCCCCCAAGTCTTTGACCAGTTGGGGAGCTGTGAGGACAGAGGGCACCGGCCCTCCTGCTGTACCCACAGACCTAGAGTCTCGCCCTCACCTGGGAGAACCCCTGCTTCAGCTGAGGACACAACTACACAAGCTTGTGCCCCTCAGAGGGAAGGCCGCAGGCCCTGCTGTCCCACAGGGTGGCCCCAACTGGCCCCAGTCCGTTTCCAGAACCCAACTGCATCAAAGAGAGAGCGCTGGGAGGCCCCGGACAGTCTCTGAGCAGCCCTGGAAGAAACAGCCTCCTCCCAGGAACCAGAGAGGGGCTTATCCTGAGGGCCCGTGCAGGTCCCAAGAGAAGGCCCAGTGCGGGGCAGACAGTACTTCCTGGAAGAGCGTGGGGTTTCGCCTTCCCCAGGAACCTCCAGATGGGAAAGCAGACCCTGCCCTCACCCCAAGATGGGCGCTCAGCCAGCACACGGATTGGAGGGGGGGCAGCTTCTCCAGGTCCCCTGGAGGCTAGACCCTGCCCAGGTGGGAACGCAAGGGCTCCCAGGTGACACAGTCAGGGCCAAGCTCTCTGCTCAGCCATAAAGGCCTCAGGAAAGCTCCCAGCTGGGCAGCTCCTGAGCAAGGATGCAGGCTGGGAGCCCCCACTTGAGCCTGTACCCAGAGTCACCTGGAGGAGGGCATGGCAACCCACTCTAGTATTCCTGCCTGGAGAATTCCATGGACAGAGGAGCCTGGCAGGTTACCGTCCATGGGGTTGCAGAGAGTCGGACACACGCACGCCCCTGCATGCCCCTGGGGCTCTTGTTAGTGGCTTATGGACCTTAGGGACCCAGAGTCTGGTTATCAGGTCCCAGTCTCCCAGCCACCACCCCTCTGCGACTTGGTTTCCTCATCAGGAACACAGGCGCCATGGATAAGGTGCCAGCTCACGGGGCAAGCTTGCCTGGCACCTGGCACACAGGCGGTGCCAGCAACTGGTAGCCCTGAGGATTCTTGTTCCCAACCCTGGGCTGGGGGGGTGGCCCACATAGTAACTCCAGGGTCACCCCGATGGGTCAGGCAGCACTGCTGCTGCAAGGCCAGCAGCTGGCTCGCCCACGCCCCTCCCCAGCTCCAGTTCCCTAGGATCCACACTTCCCTCCCCAACGCCAGCAGGGTGACACCAGGCTGGGGTGGGGGGTGCAGCTCAAACACAGACACACACAGACACACACACACACACACACACCCGTCCAGCTGCGGGGCCCAGCCTGGCACAGAGGCCTCCCCTGGCCGGGTGGCTCCAAGCCCATCAAGGCGGGCCCCCGCCCCCTGCTGCCTGCCCGCCCGCCTGCAGCCACCTTTGCACAACTATGTCTGGTATTTTCCTGTCTGCCCAGCTTGGGGGGGAGGTGGTGCGTGGGGCTGTGAGCACTGCCCGCACCTGGGCCTGGGCCAGAGGGGAGCCCGCCAAGCAGCCCCCACGCCCGGGGCCGGGGTGGGGGGGGGGCGCGGGTGCAGAGGGAAGGGCTGGGCCCTGGGCCGCCCAGATCCCAGGGAGGGGCCGGCAGCAGGGGAGCCAGACGGAGACACACACCCGGAGGCAAGGCTCAGGCACGGCCCTGGACCCTGCCAGGCAGCGCCGCTCACAGTAGGCGGGCAGCGCTGGGCGCTCGGCCAGTGCTCTTGAGGGCCTGCAGAGGCGTTGGCCAGCATCCCACGGGACATGGTTGGGCACCCCCAGACATAGAGGCACACGCATGTGTCACACCTGTGCACGCCGGACATGGCAGGTAACCCGCGTCAGGGTCCTGGACCCAGGACTCTGGGCTTGTGGGTGGGAGCAGGGGTGAGGCCCAGTCCCCACCGAGGAGGAAACACTGCGCTTCCCATACTGACCCTGGTTGCAGGACGAGCCCAGGAGTGCCTCCCATGTCACCCCACAGCCCCGGGATAGGGATCAGGCCCACTGGGAACAGCACCCACCAACTCACGGGGCAGGAGGCAGCCAGCGGGCTCTGGACTTCAGCCCTTCCCTCCGCTTCATTTACCAGCTACTCAGTTATGCATTCCAACACCAGGCCCTCCACTTGGTCCTGGGGGCCCACAGATGAATGAGAATGAAGGTCACCCAGCCTGCACAGAGGTGAACAGTGTCAGGAGGGGGCTGCTAAGATCCCCATGGACAGGGGGCGGCGGGCCAGGAAGGGCCAGCATGCCTCCTGTGTGCCATCTTGGTCCATCCTCAGGACCCTGGGAGTTAGGTGCTATCCTCTCCGCTTTCCAGACAGGGAGACCGAGGCTCAGAGTGGTTCTGCTATCTGACAAAAATCACAGAGCTTATCAATAGCACAGCTGGGATTCACCTCCAAGCTCCAAAGCCCACAGTCTGCACCCAACACAGAAGAGGCCTGGAGGTGTGGCCCCAACTGACCCACAGCAAGTCTCTCTGTCATTCAGCAAAGGAGGAAGCCCAAGAGAAAGGCCAGGCCAGTGGGCAGTGACCTGGAGGGCACTGGGGAGCCATGGAGTACTCTATACAGAAGACTGCCGTCTTCCTTACCAGCCCATCTTCTATCCCCAGACTCTCCCACTCATCACCTCCTTTCTCAGGATTCCCTGCCTCTTGCCAGCCTGATACTCCTGCCTTGGGTGCTAGCTCCTGCCCCACAACCTTCCACACTTCCATATTCTCCTCCAGCTGCTAACCTCCTCCGACCTCATCCAGCAAGTCTCCCCGGATTCACCCTCTCTGATCTTTGCCTTCTGCAGCCACACGTGGGCTGTTTTTCCAGGTGCCTGAGAGTTAAGCAAGGGACCTGCCTCTGTCCCCACACTGCTGAGGGCAGCCTCCCCAGCCTTCACTGCCTTGTGCTGCCTGGTACAGGTGCCCTGGTCCAAGTCCTCACTAATGCCACTCCTACCAGAGTGAACTGGGCAGCAGTTTAAGTGGGGTGTGCTGGGGACTCAGACCCAGAGAACCAGGCCTGCTCCTAATTTGATGTGGACAGGAATCTGGGCTTCAGTTCCCCCATCAGTGAAAGGAGGGGGCCAGCCAAGAGTAGGACTAGAGCTTGAACTTCCAAACCATCCCTCTAAGGGCACCATCATACCTGCCCTTCACTTTTCTCAAACACCTGGTACTGAGAGTTTGCTGAGGGGATGAATCCATTGGTGGTACCTACCAGCCGGGTGAGGTGTGGGGGGGCTTAAGGCCCAAAGAGAGAAGTTGCTTGCCCACAGAGGCCTCCTCCTCCTGGTTTGGGGCGAGAGACCCAGGAACAGATCTGGGTGGTGAGGGTAAGGCATAACCCTGGTGGATAACCCTGGTGGGTAACCCTGGTGGGTTAAGATGACCAGAAGGGCCCAGTTCCCCCAGCTTCATCTCCTGCCACCCCCTGACCCCTCCAGCCTTGGCACAGAGCCTCCCCAGAACAGCTGGCTTAGACCAGGCCCAGCAGGGGCTCCAGCACGAACTCTGGACTCCGCCCCCGCGCCCTCTTCCCAGCCATCCTGCCCCGCCCCTGCTCCCAATCTGGGTAGGAAAGCAAGTCCAGAAGCCAGGGGCCATCTCTAAACCCAAAGGGAACGCCCAGTGGGTGGGGCCGTGCCAGGCCTGGCCTGTTTCAGGCTCTTGGGGCCCAGGGCCCACGGAACCACTCAGGGTGTCCATTAGGTGTCCTGAACCAGGGAGTTGGGGGCTCGGCCTGGAGGAGGAGATAGCCAGCAGCACTGGAGTGGGGGGCACTTTGGAGCAGGCCGGGCAATGGGGGGCCCCACAGCCTGTGGGGAGGGGGACATCACAGCTCTGGGTCAGCAGCCGGGAAGCATGGTGATAGGGGTTGGATGGGGGGGTCGGGGGGGGTGTCCCGGACACAGGAAGGAGTGGCCCTGGGAAGAAATTGCTCAGGCAGGCTGGGACTTGCCAGGCAGACCCAGGTGGACCGTGGGGGGAAGGGAGAGAGGCTTCCTCCCGACACAGCTGCCCCCACACTGTGCCGAGGACGGGGGCAGCAGGGAATCAGGAGGGGCTCCTGGACTGAACTGACATTTCAGGGGCCGGGGCCATGCAGTCTGAGGCTCTGGCTCCCCTCTGGCCCTCTCTGACCCCAAGTGACCCTGGGCCAGGCCCTCAAGTCTCCAAGCCTCAGTGTCCGCCTCCCACCTCCTTGCTGCCAGAGTCCCAGTGGAATGCTAGCCTGTGACCCTCAGTCAGCCAGGCAGGAACGTCTTCCTGGAGGCTCCCAGGGCTGAGTCAGGCAGCTCAGCAGTCTCCTGGGGCCTCCACAGGTTCCCACCCGCCCTTGGCCGAGACTGGAGGAGGGGGCTGGGGGCCGCGGGCCGGGGCTGAGCCCTTCTGCAGACAGCCATCTGCCATGACTAGAGTTCCGTGGACACACGCAGGTCACACGCCAGGCCTGCCCTATGCAGGGGACTACCTGGTTGTCTAGCAGGAAGACAAAGGACCTTCGGAAGCTCCAGCCAACCGCACCCCCCCCCACCACTCGCGCCATGGTTATGTCCCTGGAAGAGTCTCAGCTCCCGCTGCCCATCCCCCACCAGGGGCACGTGGAGCAGATGGAAGCCCTCCCCCATTGGAATCACCTCCCATCTCTGCCCTGGAGGCCCCTCCCCGCCTGGCTACCAGTTAACCAGACCCTCCATCCATCAGAGGGGGAGGGGGAGCAGACAGCCAGAGCTCCCTGCCCCTCAAGGTGCCCAGAGCCAGGGCCTCTATCCGGCCCAGCCTGAGGAAGCTTGAAGAGACATGTCCCAGGCAGAAGGCAGGTCAGACTCCGGGGAGGGGGGCTGCCCGGAGCACCCTGGGAGGGTCCCACAGCCCCAGAGCTGGAATGGGAAAGAGGACTAGGGTCCCCTGCAGCCCTGGGCCAGGCCTCGGCTCCCCCATGGATAAGTCTGGAGCTGAGGCCAGGAGGATCAGTGCCAGGGAAAGGATGGAGGCGTGGGGCCCGGTGCATGCAGCTGCTATGGCCAGCTCGGGCTCCCCTCTTGTGCCAGGCTGGGAAAGTGGCCACCAGACCCCACCGCCACCCTCCAGAGCCATGGCAAACCCAGGAACTCAGGCCCAGACACCGTCAGCCCTCCTCCATCCTGTGCCTCGGTTTCCACCAAAAAGGAATCAGTGGGTCTCTCCAGGAGGCTCGTATAGCATTTCAGATGATGGATGTCAATGCCTGCGATGGCCACTGGAAGGCATCCTGTGGATTCTCTCAGGGAGCTGTTAGAGGCATTCCCCCACTGCAGCTCCATCCTCTGACCCACTTCACCTCCCCACCCTCACCCCCACCCCCACCCCCAGGACCTTAAGCTGGCATTTCTACTAGTTGGAGAGACAGCAGGGGTTTGTAGGGCCAAGTTGGAGCCTAGAGAGAAATCTGGGTCTACTCCAGACTGTGCCACTACATAAGACACCCCCCTGACCCAAGAAAGTCCTTTCCTGTCCAGGTGTCAGGTTCACCCCAACCGTGGTTGATTAGCAAAGCACGAGTGGTCCTGGTTGAAAGTGCAGGTCCCTGCCCCCAGAGTGGGGCTGAGGCAGCCACCTGGGAAACCTCGGGGGCAGATGTGCCTCAGGGGCCTTGCAAAAGTTGTGATCTCTCCCACCCAGGGCTGGCAGTATCCACCTCTGCCTGGCCCTGGCATTCTCAGAGAGCTCAGCCCGGGCTGCAGCCCATCTCTAGGACCCTTTCACAAGCCCAGAGTGGGGAGGCAATTTGGGTTGGGGGAGATCAGCATCTTTTGGCTGGCCCCTGAGGCCCCCCCCCGCCCCAGCAGCCATGGACACCTCCCACCTCTGAAAAGGGAGCTAATCGAAATGGAGGACCAGCCAGCATCTTCCAGGGGTCACCCCTCTGGCCTACTGTGAAATGTAAAATAACAATAACCCCAACAGAGGAAGACCCAGCCCCACTGCGCCCAGCTCAGGGCCTCTCCACTGCAATCCGAATTTCCCACTTGGTTAAGGGGCCTCCTCAGCACCGCCCAGGACACGGAACCTGGGGAGACGTAGGGCACTGGAGACAGCCCCCACCACCAGCGTTGCCTCTCAGCGCCGGGGTGTAGGGGCCCACCCCAAACACCTCCCAGAGAGCTCAGCTACACGCCCCAGCCCCGCATCTGGTCCCCCAGCCACAGCTGTCGTCACCCTCGCCCATCCTGGGATTGCCCCAAACTCTGCCTGGCACCCATCCCCGCCCTCTCGCCCAAGTGGGAAACTCAGATGCCAGGCAAGCCAAGCCAGGGTAGATGGAAACGCACATGGGAAAATGTTGTCAGGAAAAACACATTCTTCCTTCTGTACCGCAGCTCAGACCCTGGGAGAATTAGGTGGTCGATGACACTCCCACCACCTGGGCCAAGGCCAGGCCAGGAAAGGAGGGGAGAGGGATCCACAGGGTGGGGCTGAGAGGGGTCCAGGCCCTCTGACACGCCCCAGGGAGGGGCCCTGGCAGACCTCTGTTTTCCCCAGGCCAGGGTGCACCGTCGCCCTGTCACCCTCTGTAGGAAGGCGCTCCCAGCGAGGAACGGAGCCCGGGCAGGAGAAGACATCGCTGTGGCTACCCATTTGCAGTTGGGCTTTTCAGAAACAACAAAAGCCTTTGGGGTGGGGGGGCGGGACTCAGTTCACACGATTGTTTAAAATGAGGTTTCTGGATGTCTGTGGCATTTGGTTATTCATCCTGGCTCCACCCACAGATAATTGAGAGTTGGCTTTTGTTGGCCTTAGCCCCCCCTCTCAGTAGCCCCCCCCACCCCTAGGTCTTCTCGTGGACTCTGCAGTTCAGGAAGATCACCTTGTACAACCCTTTGGTTTTACAGATGAGGAAAGTGAGACCCAGAAAGGGGAAGAGTCTGGCTTGCCCAAGGACCCTTGGGAGTTGGTGGCGGAGCCAGAAGTCAAATCCACGACGTCAGACTCCCAGGCCAGGGGCTTTTCCCACTCACCCTCCAGGCTGTGGCCCAGTTCCAGTGAATCCCCCAAAGCCACTGACCCCAAAAGCAGTGGTGCCTGGAACCGGGGTGACTCACTGTCTGGCTTCCTGGGGCACCTCCTCCCCACCAGTGAGGAAGAGACTGGCAGGTGTCCCTGTATAGAGAGCCAGGAGCAGGGAGAGCCCCCCCACCCACCAGAGATCCTACAACAGGGTCACTCTGGGGCCGAAGAGCCCCAGCTGGAGGGATTTAACATCAAAGGTCAAAGGTCACAGACAGGGAAAGGCGGGCAGGCATAGGGGTCAGAGGGTCAGCGCTAATGGCAGCTCCGGAAAGGAGGGGGAGGGGAAGGAGCTAAGGAAAACAGGGCCGCTCCCAAGGGGTCCTCAACTCCCATAAACCGTGCCCAAGTCCCTGGCACTGTCTCCAGCTCAGATGACTGCAGACAGGGTCAATCCAAGCTGGGCTGGAGCTCAGAAAGGGGTGTCCCCAGGAGGGGGGGGTCCCCAGGTGCAGCCCTTCCCCCTGTGCGGGCCAGAGCCAGCTGGGAGGCCCAGCCTGGGCCCAGAGGGGAGAAGGAGCAAAGGGGAGGCTCGGAGATGGTGGAGAGGATGTGTGAGCAGGGCTGGAACAGATGTGGCAGTGGGCACACCGAATCCCCTTCCCCGAGCTTCTTCCGAAGCTGCCCATGAAGCCCCACTCTCCCTCCTGGATGCCAGTACCAGGCATTCTGGATCTTCAGATGGCTGCCTCCAAGGACCACAGCTCTGTCCCTGGCCCAGACCAAGAACCATGGGAGCCCAGGCCTTGGCCAGGTCCCCAGCTGGCCTGGCTGCCCCCTCAGTGTCAAGCGCTCCCTCCAGAGCCAAGATCCTGGGCTGTGATGGCTGGGGGCCCAGGGCTCCTCCCAGGATCCCTTCCCGCTTCCCAGGCCCCAGGGTAGGGCTGGGCAGCTCCCTGCAACCATCCCTGCCCAGGGTGGCAGGCCAGGCAGGCCCTCCTGGACAGGCCTACCGGCGGCAAGCTGCCCTGCTGTGGCCCGAGTACCCGGCTGGGCAGGGCAGTGTGCCAAGGCCTCCAGGTGCCAGCCTGGATTCCAGCCCCATCCCAGGGGGCCTGTGGGGAAGCAGGGCGCAGGCATCTCCCTCCTTCGGGATGCACCTGCCTGGCCCCCTTCTCCCGCCCCCTCCGGACCCTCCCTCAGGCAGGCTGGAAACCCCTGCCCTCCCCACTCAGCCAGGCCCTCCTGCGTGCACGCGGATAGCAGGGAGGAACAAGTGCTGGACAGGACGCCAGCTCCCAGTCCTGACCCCCGGGCCCGAGGGAGGCCGGGGCGAGCCAGGGGCAGCAGGCGGAGGCTTCCCTAGACCCGGGAGGAGGCACCTCTCAACTCCCGTCCTAGGAACAGCCCCGCCGTGGGAAGGGGCTGCTGCCCGGCTGCCCCAGACAACTTCGTGCCTGGCCTTGGGGTGGGGGGGCCCTCTCACCCCGCAGCGCGCCCCCCGCCGCCGCCGCCCAACTTCCCTGCCGAAGTTTGCTCCCTCCTGGGGCCCGGCCGCGGCTCTGCCCGGCCTCCGGACAGACGGAGGTAAGGAGGGAGGAGAGAGAGCGACGGAGGGACGCGGCCGGGGGAGCCGGCGAGGGAGGGAGCGCGCGAGCCAGCGAGGAAGGGAGCGAGCGCTGGGGCCCCGGCGAGGGCTCACAATGGCCCGGGGCGAGGCGCGGACTCGCGGGGGAGGCGACCCCCGGGTCCCGCAGCCCCCGCCGACAGGCCAGCCCCTCCCGCCGGTCCCCTTCCCCGCGGCGCGATGCCCGGGGCGGCGCGGGGGGGGCGCTTCTTACCTCGGCGGCGGGGGGCGGTCGGTCTCCCGGCTGCGGGCTCCGGCGGTCGGGGGCGGCGGGGGAGCGAGCGGGGGAGGGGGCCGGGCGGGCGGGGGCCGGGGCGCGAGGCTCACGGGGCGCGGGCTCCCCTGGCACGGCCACCCGGCGCCCGGCCGCTCCGCCACATCTGCAGCTCCGGCAGGGAAGGTGGCCGCGGCGGCCGGGCCGTGCGGGGATGTCTTAGAGAGGGAGGGAGGAGGGAGCCGGGAGGAGGGACCGGCGGGCCGCGGAGGAGGGGGAGGAGGAGGGGCGCGGGGGGCGGCCTCCCCCCCGCCTCCCTCCCCCGCTGCTTCCCTCCCAGCAAACCCCTCTCGCCGCCGCGGCCCCAGGCCCGGGGCGCCAGCTGCCAGGCGGGGCGTGCGCGTCGGGGGGAGGGGGCGGCCGGGAGCCGGCGCTGGGCCGGGGGAGGGGCGGAGGGGAGGAAGGGAGGGTGGCGCGGCCCCGGGGAGCGGGAACCGGGAGGGAGGGGGCGCCGGGCCGCGGCCGGGCCGCGCGCGCGTCCTCTTCTGCCCCATCCTCGGGTCCCCCCCACCCCCGCGGCCCCGCCCCCGGCCCGAGGGCAGCGCTAGGACACAGCCTGGGAGGTGGCCTGGGGGTGGCGGGCGGGCGGGGGGGTTGGCGGGGAGGGACGTCCCGCCCTCGGGGAAGCCCGGAGAGGGGGCGGCGCGCGGAGGAGGACCGGCGGGAGGGCGTGTGGGCCCAGAGGAAAAGACCCGAAGACCGGGAAGATGGAGGAGGTCGCGGCGGCCGAGGGGGCGGGGGCCCCTCGCCTGCCTCCCGCGGGGTCACCTTGGCCAGGCCCCCCGCGGCCCGGGGCGGCGGGGAGGGCGGCGGCAGTGCCTCTCCGCGGGCCCTGATTTCTCCGCCCAGCCCAGTTCCAGGAACGCGCGGGCAGCGCCGGGCGGGCAGAGGCCCGGGCTCCGGATTCGGGGCGGCGCAAGCGAGGGTTCGAAGCTGGTCTCAGCCCCTCCTTCCCGTCCGACGTCGGGCTGCTGGCCCTCGCCTGGTCCTCGGCCTCAGTTTCCCTCTCGGTGGAATAGGGAGGAGTCCCCACCGCGGTCTTGGTGCCAGCAGTTGGGGACAACCTGCATGATCAGCGCGAGCGCCTGCGAGGGTCGTGGATCGCGCCTGGCCCCAGTGCCCAGCGCGATGCGGGCAGTTAGGAAGTGCAAGGAGTGAGAAATCGGCTGCAGCCGGCTACGTTGATTTCTACCTCCTGAGACTGAATCCCAGACTCGAATTCTTTAAGTGTGTTTTGTTTGGGTCAACCCGGAGACCCCGCCCAATTATCTTCTTGCTGTCTGGTGGCAAATCTTGGTTCAAAAACAAACCCTCCTGGTGTTGACCAACGCTGCCAGTTGGCCGTGAGGAATCCGGGAGAGGAAAACCATCCACTCTAAGCGAGGCATCTTGACTCTGGGTGTAATTTTGCCTTCATTCGTGCGGTTGGTGCCCGGCTAGAACCTGAGAGGAGCAGGTCTTCATCACTCAGCGTCCTCCGTGCCTGGCACCATGCTCCCGCACATAGTAGGTGCTCAGGATATGTTTCTCGGATGGACGCAGAGCAGGGGCTCATTGCATCTTAAGTGGTCACGTAGGTATAGTAGGGCTCACGGCTGGTGGGTGAATGGGCACATAATTGGTGCTGTGAGCTGTTATGTGGGCAGGTAGTAAATGCTCATTACATTTCCAGAAAACGGATACATAATAGGTTGCATAAATGTACAAGTAATAGGTACTCATGACCGTTGCAT
The DNA here is from genome assembly GCF_019320065.1 of Cervus canadensis. NCBI lineage: Eukaryota > Metazoa > Chordata > Mammalia > Artiodactyla > Cervidae > Cervus > Cervus canadensis. The sequence continues at coordinate 36,366,911 of NC_057417.1, forward strand.
GAACAGACAGGAGGCCGTTGGGTGATCCATGAAAGGCCAGTAGGCCCGCACCATTTGGAGGTGACCTCCCCTGTCCCACCCCACCCCCGTTTCCCAGTGTGAATAATGTGGAGTGAGGCCGGGTTAAACATTAGCCGGCAGATGGTCCCGAGGGAAGGCCAGCTTCGGGAACTAGCACCTCCTAGGAGGGGGCTGTTAAGGGCCAACGCTCTGGGTTCTGGGTCGGCTGACCAGCCAGTGCGTGGGGAGGGGCAGGGGCCGAGGGCCGCAGAGCGCCCCCTTCCGGCCTCCCGGATTCGGCCCTCAGGGGGGCCCTGGAGTGTAGGGCCTCACTTCTTCCCAGTTGGCCCTGCAGGCTCCAGCTGTGAGGGAGTGCAGGTGTAGGGTAAAAGGTACACAAGGGGCTAGTTTTATATCTGTTAAAAGTGCTTATGGAAAAAAAAATAAATAAATAAAAAAAAAATAAAAAAAAAAAATAAAAAATAAAAAAAAAAAGTGCTTATGGAAGGCTTATAGGATGCCAGCGACAGCAGGGACAGATAGTGAACAATCCCAGCCATCCTTGCCCTCCTGGGTCTCACAGTTCAGCTTCTAGTGATTCAAGTGAAATTCACAGGTCTCCACACTATGAGGGGACCTGACCACAAGAAACCTTAACCCGTGAGGACCTTTCTCATTTGTTTTTCTGCTCCCCTGTGTTTTCATGGACAAGCTCGTTGCTCCCAGTGAGAACTCTGACTTGGAATTCCCACATTTGGATGGTAAAAAATAATATCTCCTTTCTGAGGTTGTTGTGGAGATTAAATGAGGTATATTCTCAATATACATTAGCAATCACTACTAGGAATCAAGAGGCTTCCCAGATGGCATTAGTGGTAAAGGACTTGCCTACCAATGCAGGAGACATAAGAGACACAGGTTTGATCCCTGGGTGGGGAAGATCCGCGGGAGGGGAGGGTGAGGGTACAGCAACCCACTCCAGTACTCTTGCCTGGAGAATCCCATGGACAGAGCCTGGCAGGCTACAGTCTATAGGTTCACAGAAGTCAGACACAACTGAAGCAACTTGGCACATATGTATACCCACAGCAGGTATCATTAAGCCTGACCCACTGCTTTTCAATTCCAGGACCCAGTTGGTGTCCCCTTAGCTGCAAACAAACCCCTAAATTTGGCACCTGCAAACCCAACAAGAATGAGGAACTCTATATAAAATTTTGGTGGAGTCGACCCAACCAGAAACCCCCAATTCTCAGCCAGACCAGTTTTTTCTCTGAATGAGATGCTTTACTTTCATTATATTCACAATAGCCCTGAGGGTGGGTCCTATGATTATTCCCATTTTGCAGAGAAAGGAACTGAGGCAGAGATTAACATGGCCAAGGTCTTACAGAAGGAGACATAGACCAAGTTGTGGTCTCAATCAATCTGAGTCCAAAGCATTTGTTATAATTGCGGCCTCCCTGGGGCATCAGCTAAGTGATGAGATGGAGTATGGGACATTTCAGAGGGCCAGTCTCAGAGAGGGTTTTTCATGGTATCCTTTTCTGGGAGGCAGCACCTGTTATAGCAGTTAGGCCAAGCATGGCTTCCTCCTTCTAAGTGAAAGGTGGGTGAACAGGGATGTCACCCTAGTATGACACTAGATCTCCTCCCTTCAGGAGCCCTTATTCTGAGTACCCATCCTTTGCCACCTGCTCCCCTCCCGTGTGTTACATACTGTCTCTTCTATTAGAGCATAAATTCCCTGAGAAGTAGGACAGGGGACAGTATCTGCTTTATCACCCCCTCTACAGGGTCCTGCCCAGGGCCTAGCATCATCATAAATATTGTTATTAGAGACTGAAGGTTTGTGTCCTCCTCTGTATTCATATGTTGAAGCTCTACCCCCACCCCTGATCTGATAATATTTGCACATGGGGCCCTTAGGAGGTAATTAGGTTTAAATAAGTTCATGCAGTCCCCATGATGTGATCGGTGGCCTTATAAGAAGAGGAAGAAAGTTAGAGCTCTCTCTTTCCCTCCCTTTCTTCCTTTCATGTGAGGACACAGCAAGAAGGTGGCCGTCTGCAAGCAAGGATGCGAGCTCTCACCAGGAACTGAGTCTGTGAGCACTTTGATCTTGGACTTCCAGCCTTCAGAAGTGTGAGAAATAATGGTTAGTTAAGCCACCCAGCCTGTGTATTTTGTTATAGCCACTGGAGCTAAGATAATTGCTAATATATTTGGGAGCTGAATATTGTCCCTTAATCCTTCATCAATGAATTTTTTTTTTTGCCATGCCGCGTGGCTTGCAGGATCTTAGTTCCCCAACCAGGAATCAAACCAAGCCCCGCCCTCCCCCTATCCCGGGTAGTGAAAGCACCAAGTCCTAACTGCTGGACCACCGGGGAATTCCCAATAAACATTTATTGAACATCTCCTAGGTTCCCATCCATTCAAACAGATGCCTATTAAACTGTTATCACGTGTTCATTCAACAACATTTATTGAGGGTCTGCTGCGTGCTGGGCTAGCAAACTCATCCAGGTTTCCAAGGGGATCACTCAGTCTAGGGTGGGCTCCTTACCTGTCAGTACCCAGAGGGGACATGGCTCGCTCATTCACACACATGTACCTGCCCACTTAGTACATGGCTCCTCGGTTAACACATGATGAGTTTCAGTCCAGCAGAAACTCAGCTGTATAAATACAGTTCTTCTCTTTCCAGAGCCTTTAATCTATTCAAGGGGCTGGAATTGAATAATACAAGACAACATGTGAGCCTGAAGACTTGTTTCAGATGTAGGAGAGGTAATAGGAACCAGGATAGATGAATGGTATCTATCAAACCCCAAACTCTAGCCCTTAACCTCAGCCAAGTCATCAACTCTCTCTTACTTTCCCTGTTTGGGAAACGGTGATCCTCATGCCTGCTATGGGGCTATATGAGGCTCTACTAAGAGCAAACACAAAGGGCTGGAAGGGAGAAACAGCACCGCAAATGGTAGCTGTGCTGTTATTATTAATGAAGCCTGCAATCCACTGTGAGTGGGGCCCAGGCACAAGGATGGAGCCATGGCAAGAGTGAGATCAGGGTGACTTATTAACCTTGAGCAGGCAGCCTGGAGAGCTCTCTCCCCGTTGGCGCTGGCTTGCCATGGCTGCAAGGCTGGGGCTGACTATGGGTGGGGTGTTTATTCTGGGAATCAGCCCTGACTGTTCCTCACTCTCAGCTCCAAAGAAGGGCTTTGAGTCAGAACTGAGGGCCCTGCTGGGCCCAGCATGTATGACCCAGCCCACCTGCCAGCAGGGCCCCTGGCTGAGAACGCCTGGGAGGCACAGCCCCCAGGGCCAGCAGGGTCTTTTGGGTTTGAGACACACTCTCCCACTGGAGACACACCTGACCCCTAGAGGGCCTGAAGCACTCAGCTTTTGGAGTTTTGGAGGCTGAGCTCTAGACGCCAGCCTGGAGTGAGGCTCCTGGGCAGGGAGGGACAGAAACTGGAGGTGGGGGTGTCCATGTTGGCTTTTCCACCCCTAGAAGTGCCCCCAGCTCCTTTATCAGGGCTTCATGGACATACACCTGTTCAGTCGCACAAGCCTGACACTTATCAGGGCTCATCCACCATCAAGGGTGATTTTGGGCTTCCCTGCATTGCAGGAGACTCCGGGTTCAATCCCTGGGTGGGGAAGATCCCCTGGAGGAGGAAATGGCAACCTGCTCCAGTATTCTTGCCTGGAAAATCCTAAGGACAGAAGAACCTTGCAGGCTACAGTCCCTGGGGTCGCAAGAGTCGGACACGACTTGGCGACTAAACCACCACCATACTTCACCGAATGTTCTGCCTTCACCATCTTGGGATTATTAATAATTTTGAACCGACCCAGTGCGTTTTCATTTTTTCAGTGGATCCGGTCCATTGTGCAGCCTGTCCTGCCCCGTGCTTTGTCTCCCCCCCCCGCCCCCCCCCCAGTCTGGGGCTTCTCCAAGTGAAGGAGATTTTCAGATCCACCCCTTAGCCACGCCCAGCCAGCCAGGAGTGCCTTAAGTAAGCCCATTTCTTGAAAGGGGTGGGGGTGAGCACCTGCCACTTCAGCCTAACGGTACCAACCTTTCCGGAAAAAAGCCCAAGGCGTGGGGCTGTGTTGGTGGTGGGTAAGTCACTCAACTTTCTGATCTTCTGATTATTGAGACAATGTTTTATTTAGCTGAGTTGGACTATTGGGAGGATTAAAGAGGTAGTTCATACAACACACAGCGCTTGGTGGAGTAAGCGCTTAATCCATTAGAACTATTATCAATATCGTTTTTAAAAAGGAGGATTCTTACAGGCACTAACTTGGAGAGAGGGAGGGAAGGGTCAACCCCATCCCTACGGACCTGCCCCCAGGAAGGAGGAGCCGCCCCTCCCCCGACCCCGCCCCGCTGTCTTCCGAGGGAGGAGACCCCACCGTGGTAGGGACGAGGGGGCGGAGGAGCGGGAGCGACACATTTTTGAGTCGTGACCAAGTGGAAACTCCCTCCCAGAGGCGGAAGCCGGGGGCGCCCCACTGGGGCCGGAGCCTCCGCCGAGGCGGGATCCGCGGCCTGGGGGCGGGGCGGGGCGCCGCGGGTAGAGGTGGGGGGACCCGGGACCCGCCCCTCGCCTCATGAATATGAATGAAACCGGCAGGGGAGAGCGGAAGTGCGAGGCAGCCCCGCCCCCGCTGGCCCCGCCTTCGCCGCGGGCCCGCGGTCGGAGGGGCGTGGCATTGCCGCAGACGCCCCGCCCTCCCGCCCCGCGCGCGGGGCCTCCTTCCGGCCGGCGCGCCCCGGACGTGACCTCGCGCGGGCGCGCGCCGGAGCCGCCCTGGGGGAGGTACCCGCGCCCCTCGCGCAGGTAGGGCCACCCTTTGTCTCCGGCGCCGGCACCCAGGGCCCGGGTTTCCGCCACCCGCCCGTCCCGAGGCCCCAGTGCTCGCTGCTCCTCTAGCTCCGACCCGGCCTGGCGGCCCCCAGGGCGCTATCTGCCCCCTGAGTCAGGCTCGCAGGGGCGCCCGCAACCCGGGAGGCGCGACAGGAACCCATTCACTCCAGCGCGGGCTCCCTGGGTGCAGCAGGCTGCAAAAGCCCTGCACCTCACGGGGCTTGTGCTCCAGAGCGAGAGAGGCCGGCGGGTGCATCAGTAGAAAGTCCAGTGTGTCGGATGAGTGTCAGGGTGAGAACAAAAGCACGGGATGGCCACCACCCAGGCCGCTGGGGGGCCCTGGAGAAGGTGACTATTGAGCCAAGACCGGAGGAAGCGAGGAAACAGGCCGGTGCCTGGGGGTGTCTGGGGCAGCCGGGCATTGAGGCTGGTGTGGCTGGAATGGAGACAGGCAGAAGGATGGAATCATGATAATAATGGCTCAGTGTTGAGCAGGTGCCCTGCAAAGTGCTAGGTGCTCTATGCATATTATTTTTTTAAGCCTCAGGACAGCTCGGACCTGGGCGCTAACATTATCTGAGAGGAAATCAGTCTCAGGCAGGCTAAATAACTTGCCCAAGGTCACACAGCATTGGAGCCCAAGGAGACTGGCGTCATTGCCTGAAACACCCAGGAGACCCAGAATAGGGTGACCTTGACCGAGTCAAGTTCTTGTGCTGCACCTCAGTTTCCTCCCAAAGTGCTGGAGGGAGAGGGTGTGACTGACCCCCTGAAGGGAAGGATGGGCAGGCAGGGCCCTTTAGCTGACAATCTTCCCCAAAACCAGCCTGCGGTAATTCATACCCATCCCTGAAATCTACACTGAACGAGAATGTAGCAGGAGTCTTCAAGGATGTATGCCTACCCAGGAGAGGCTTTTATTGCCTGGGAGGCACTTGTCACCCCTCCAGGCTCTGGAGCAGCTACAAGTGGGCTTGGGGAGGGAGGACAGAAGGCCCAGAGGCCCGAAGAGGCTACTTCTGGGGGGGAGGGGGTGGGAAGAGCCCCATGGTGCCTGCAACCAGCAAGTGCAGAACAAGCAGAATCCCCCAAACATCCCTCGAGCCTGGAGAGGTACACACACACACACACACACACACACACACACACACACACACACACACACACTGTCCCTTCACACACACACACACACACACACACACACACACACTGTCCCTTCACACACACACACACACACACACACGAAACGAAACCCACCCATGTCTACACCTGCAGTGCGTTCTTTGACCGCTGCTCAGACCAGAGGGAAAGGACCTCAGTGCTTCCTATCTGGGCTTGGCTGGCCATGCTGACCGCTCTCTGCTGTGGGAAAGGGCAATCTCCTGTGAAGATTTGCTTATGCCTCTGATCCTGAGAGTTTCTAAGGTGAGGGTGGTGAGTCTTCAGCAATTTGCTCCTTCTCTAGCCTGGCACAACTTCAGCCTTGGCCTCTGGGCCATGGTGTGAAATGTGGCGCTGGGAGGGTCAGGCATGTGCCCCATTCCTCTGTGTTGGAACACAGTCCTGGTGGTACAGGACCACAGCGGAGCTTACCATCAGGCCCATTTGGTAGATGCTCAGAGAGGTTAAGTGGTTGGCCTGAGAGTGCAGAGGGGACTTCTCTGGTGGTCTAGGGGCCAAGACTCCTGGCTCCCAATCCAGGGCCCCAGGTTTGATCCCCAGTCAGGGAACTCGATGCCACATGCTGCAACGAAGAGTTCAGATGCCACAACCAAAGATCTCACGTGCTGCAATGAAGATTGAAGATCCCGTGTGCCACAACTAAGACCCAGTGTAGCCAAATAATTTTTTTTTTTTTAAGGGCCAGAAGTGGGATCCTAGTCCAAATCATTTGACTCCAGAGCCCTGCCCCTCAGGGAGCTGATTCACCCTGTAGAGGAGATATATTTCCTGTTTGGCCTGGAGACACCCCCCCACCCCCACTGCCCCCCCACACGCACACATACTCTGTGGGGTTGTAGGGGTGGCGGAGGGAACAATGACCAAAGGGGATGGAGACACTTTCTGCTCTTCTTTCTTAGCCACACAGTCTCCAGGCCTTTGCATCTGTGTCAGGTAGGTCAGTCCCTTCTCAGGGTGGGACTGCCGCAGGTGGGGCTAGAGGCACCTTGGGGGCACCTGGCAGGCAGGGGGCTTCCCCAGGAGAACGACTCTCATCCTAGCTGGGCTCCTGGGACCTTCCGTCTGGCTTAGAACTGAGGGGGCGGCTGGAGCTCTGGCCACCGACCAGGTGGGCTGAGAGTGTGGGAGTGTCTGGGTGGAGGGGGAGGTATGAGGCAGCACATTTGAGTGCTGTGAGTCACGGGGATGAACGTAGAGAGAATGCCCGAATGAGCTGAGAGCTGGTCCCCTCAGATCAGCCTCCCTGTGTTGTCGCCTACTGAGCTGGAGAGCTTCTGAGCCTTACAACCCTGGTGCTTCTCAAACTGAGAGACTTACTGAGGGCGGGGCCCAGGGATACACATTTCTAACAAGCTCCCAAGCAGTTAAGATGCATGTGGTCCTCTGACTAAACCTGGAAAACCACTGTCCTGGACCTCCCAGCCAGGCAGCCATGAGAAACCCCTTCTGGAGCCTTCTAGCAGATCCGGAGCCTGGTGTGTGTGTAAATGTTTTCCACGACTGGATTTAAGTGCATTCCACTCTCCGTTGGGGTGCTGTCATCAGCTGAGCTTCTCCCCTGTTTAAAATAAATGATGGCATCTCAAGTGATAGCTCTGCCTCGATCCTTCCCCAGCCAAGTTTCCCCCAAAGAGCAGGCTGCCCCATCACCCACTCACCACTGAGCTGTCCTGAGCCTTCCCCCTGGGCAGACCTCCTCCCAGCTGTCCTTCCCGAAGCCCCCCGGGGTCTGCACCACCTGCCTGCCTGTGGCCCCCTAAAACTGGGTATTCCCTAGGATTCCCTCCTTGGTCCTTTTCTGTTTGATGCCTTTCCTCAGTTGAAGAGGCAAAAGTGAGGTGGAGGGATTTCCCTTGTTGTTCAGTGGCTAAGACCCCAGTTAAAGGGGCCCGGGTTCAATCCCTGGTTGGGGAACTAGGTCCCACATGCTGTGACTGAAAGATCCTGTTTGCCATAAGGAAGATCTCTTGTGCTGCAAGTAAGACCCAGTGCAGCCAAATAAATAAATGGATTTTTCTTAAAGTGAGAGAGGAACCCCATCTCTATTCAGGAGAGTCCCCCCAACGCTACCCAGCTTCTGAGGTGCATCAACCTGACATTCTTAGGGGTAAGCTTGATATCTCCCTTCCACTAACCCCGTGGAGCTCTTCAATACAGGCTCTGGCTTGAACGGAGTCTGGCCACACCTGTCATCCCGAGAGGGATCCACCCACTGTGGGTGCCTCGATGCTCCTTCCAAGTTGTACCCCTGACAGAGGAAAGAGTGCCCATCCCAGTAACCAGGCTTCCCTGCTGGAAACTTCTGACTTCTTTCTGCTTTCCCTGGTAAAAGGCATAGTACCATCTCACCGTCCAGACCCCTGAGCACACACACACCCCCACCCACCGCATGGGTGTCTGTCCTGGTGTCCCAGGCTGAGGGTCTCTTTGTGTTAATACCTTTTCTTTTATTCCGCGCCCCCCCGTCACACATCTCTTGGGTCCCTCCATCTGGCCACTGCAGTTAGGGGCCTTTGAACTTCGCGGTGGCCCCCACACTTTCTGAGAGCTTGACTCAGCTCAAGGGTGTCAGCTGAACTGGACTACCTGGAGGCTGCCTGGCTTTTCCTCATCTGTGTCAGGGGCCACGTGGCACTGAGTCAGGACCCCTGCCGGGGGTCGGGGTCTTCATTCAGATCCTGGCTTTGCCTTTCCAGCCTTTAACCTGCACAGACTCCTTGAGCCCCCCAAATTCCCATGTCCTTGTCTATAACAGCAAAGCAGGTATTAACAACAACAGTCATCTCACAAGGCACTTGTGAGGATTGATGATATGTGACCTCCTCTCTAGAATTCCTTGGCACATTAAATTTAAACACTTTTTCGTGCATCCAATCCTTAAAAGCATGCTGTCAGAGACTTCGTTGCTGGGCCAGTGGTTAACAGTCCACCTGCCAATGCAGGGGACTCAGGTTCGATCCTTGGTCTGGGACGGTCCCACGTGCCGCGGGGCAACTAAGCCCATGCGCCGCAACTGCCGAGCCCCGAGTGCAGCTGGGATCCGTGCTCCACAACGAGCGAGGCCGCCGCGAGACGCCCGCACATGGCAGCGAGAGAGTAGCCAAGCCTCTGCTGCAGCAAAGCCCCATGCAGCCAAAAATAAAAATAATGAATCTTTTTTAAAAATGGTGTCAGGTAGAAAGTCACTGTCAGGCCCAATTTGTAGATGGTGAGGGAGGCTCAGAAGCCAAGAAGTTGGGCACACAGCTATACAGCCGCAGAGGTGGGATTCAGTGGAAACCAGTTCACCGCAGAGCCTGAGCTTCTAACCACCAATCCCCACTCTGGGTTCTCTTTCTTCACTTTCTGTTCATTCATTCACCCATTGGGCAGTAATTTATGGTGTGCCTACTATCCAGGGCTGTGGCGTGAAGGAACAGGTGAAACCCCTCTCTGTGAAAGTGCAGAGAGGAAGGCCTCAGTTCCTACAGGAACTCCTGGAGGTGATTGCCCAGGTTCCTCTTCCACACTGTCCTCCTTGGAGGCGCAGACCAGGATGCCCATCTCTCCTCTCCTCTCCACTGCTCCTCATACCTGAAGGTCTGCAGGCGTTGGACTGGATTAGGGTTTGACCCTTGTGAAGGAGGAGGTGGATCACAGCAGGACCTGTCGCAGAGCTTGGAAACACTGGAATCCTCAGGGAGTGGGACAGTGCAGTCGTGAAAGGAATGGGGGTGCAGCTCGGTACCCCAGTGGGGTACCACTTCACCCAGCAGATGGCGGTCACAAAAAAGGAGGGACAACAACAAGTGTTGAGGGGGAGAGGGAGGAACTGGAACGTTCTACCACTGCTAGTGGGCATGTTGGGCATATCAGGTGGTGCACCCACTGGCAGTTCCTCAGGACAGAGTCACCATTTGACCTGGTGACTTCACTCCGAGGTGTGCACCCTAGAGAAAACACATGTCCACAAAGAGCCTGTACACAGATGTGTACTGTGCTGTGAACACAGCAGCGTTATTCACAAGAGTCAAAAGGTAGAAACAGCCTGAAGGTCCATCAACGGATGAATGGATAAACAAACTGGAATATTACTCAGCCAGGAAAAAGACTGAAGTACTGATGAAGAAGGAATTCATAGGGCCTGGACTCCATCTCAGGCCTGTCTGTGCTGACCGTGTGTGGCCACCTCTCCAGTGGACTCTGAACTCTGTGCTTAGCGCCTGTGGGAATGACAATGGAAGGATAAGACCCCCCTCTGGGCAGGGGAATCTTGAAGAAGAGAAAACAGACACTAATCACCCCTGCCTCAGGACACTATCTATCAGAATGTAAGCACAGGCTTATCAGTTATTAACTATTTGGAATGTAACTGCGGGCTTATTGATTATTGACTGTTTGAACACATAACACGTGAATGATGGGGTTATTGTAGTTGTATTTACCCTTCTTTTGTTTATGTAAGTCTCAAGGGAATTGGGGTAGTGGGTTTGGACACATGGGGTATAAAAGATTTTCACAAATGCTGGTCGGGGTCCTTGGCTAAGAGGAGACTCTGCCTTGGGCCCGCCGGTGTAATAAACTGCACTCCACTATCTGCATTGTCCTTCTGAGTGAGTCTGTTTCCCGGAAAGCGTGGCTATAACACTGACACAGGCTACTATGCGGATGAATGACACCACTTCTTTCAGCAAAAGAAGCCAGACGCAAAAGACCACATACTGTATGATTCCTTTGCTCTGAAGTGTTCAGAATAGGCCAATCCATAGATAGTAAATAGGTGAGTGGTTGCAGGAGCTTGGGGCAGGAGGTGGGGTGGGGTGGGTAACTGGTAAGCAGTGCAGGGTTTCTTTGAGGGTGATGAAAATATTCTAAAATTGATTGTGGTGAGGGTTGCACCACATTGAAACACTGAAAAATCACTGAATTGTGTACATTAAAATGGTAAGTTATATACTATGTAATTTATATTGCAATAAAGCTTTTATTTAAAAAAAAAATGTTAGCCAGGAGCCTTTCCTGAGGGTACAGTGGTTAACGCTCTGCGCTTCCAATGCAGGGGACTTGAGTTCGCTCCCTGGTTGGGAAACTAAGATTCCACATGCCACATAGCATGGTCCAAAAAAAAAAAATCAGGATAATTAGCCAGACTTCCCTGCATCAATGCTGACAGAAGGCATAAACACAAGGACTCAAAAACTTTCTGAGGAATCGAGAGACATTCTTCGGGGCTGCTTTGCTGTAGTTCTCAGGACACAGAGACTGTAGATAAGGTTTCCGTTCATCCTTCAGCCCTCAGCTTACACGTGACTCCAGAGAGAGACCCTCCTTTTGTCACTTGTCCTCTGTCTCAGCCCCTTCTTTCTTTCCTTAAGAGCTCTTCCCGCGCTTGGAATTGTTTTCTGTCTGTGGAGCTGATTCTGACTCTTGCTGGGTGTGGTTCCGGGCAGTCAGGGGCTTGCCTCTCTCTTGCTTGCCCCGAAGTAGGTGCTCAGTAAATTCCCGCTGCGTGAATGAACAGCAAGTACTGATAACAGCCGGGATGCCGGGCTGGGGTCTGCACTCCCTGCAGGGGAGAGAGCCAGCTGGGCGGGTCGGGGTGACTCCCAGCCCCAGTGGCTTTCTTTTTCTCTGTTCCAGTTCCAGGAGAATGTCTCTGGAAAGGAAGCCCAAAGCCCGGTTTGGCTGGGAAGAGGCGGGCAGGGAGGGGAGCAGGGGCCGGGCGGGCCTGGGGAGGAAGTCTGCAGCCCCAGGCTGCCGAGGGCGCGGCGTCTGTGTTCGCACCTTTGGAATGTGGCTGATTCACTCTGGGGGGAGGCAGGCAGCCACTGCTGCCGCCGGCCGCCGACTCGGATCCGACATCTGGAGGCTGGATTCCAGGAGGAGAGATGGAGTCTTGCAGGCAGATGTCAGCTTTGAAGGTCAAAGCGAGCGAGGGAGCCAAGGAGGAAGAGCCTGCCAGGGTCCCACGCTCCTCCACCCAGGATTCTGGGAGAGAGGTGAGACCCCTTCCCCAGCCTTGTCCCAGCCCTTCAGCCACCAGAGCCCCTAAGGGTCAGGACAGCCTGGGGCCCTCCTTCAAAGACCTGTTGCTTAAGAGCTCATGTAACTTCACAGACTGAGGGCCTAGCTGGTCCCGTGCTGTCAGTGGCCCTGGGCCGCGGGCGTGCATCTCCCAACCCAGTGTCCCGTGTAGCTTCACTCAGGCCATCGCTCCCCGAGGCCTGTGGACTCCCAGCTTGCCTCTCCATGGGGCTCCAGCGAGACCCTCGGCTTGCCCCTTGTTGGCTCAGCTGGGGCCCAGCTCATGTTGGACACTTGGATGGGACAGGTCCGGGAGAAGGCTCAGAGCTAAGTGACCGCGGCCCCCTTTTCTGCCCTGAATCTAGGTGCTCTGTGGTCTGCCCTGTGGGCTGAAAGGATGGTGTGTGCATGTGTGCGTGTGTGTATCTGGGAGTGAGCAGGCAGGCCCCTTTCTGTTCTCCAAGGAATTTTGTACTGTCTGGCTTCGCCCGGGGTTAGGGACTACACCGGGCAGAGGGTGGGGGCAGGAGGGACAGGAAAGGGGTTGGGGGGAGAGGTGGGTGGGCGTCATCTGCGGGCTTGCAGGTTCAGGCCTGCCCCTGGGAGTCACCTCGCTGTGCCCTCCGCTCCACCGGGGGCTGGAGGTGGGGCCCAGGCTCACTCCTGGGAGTGACGGTCTGTCCCTCCCTGCCCAGCATGAGCCTGCCTGGTCATTGGACCGGGGTGGGGTGTGTGTGTGTATGTGTGTGTGTGAAGGGCGGGACCCAGGCTCACCCGTCTCGTATCCTGTCTCTCCTGGAACCCGGGAACCTGAGGCCGGAGGGGGGCGGGGGGCAGGGGGCGGTGGCTCAGAAGGGGAACTCAGTGCCCAGAGTGGTCGGAACCTCTTGGAGGCTTCAAGAGAAACCTGGAGGTTCTGGGAGGGCGGAGGGCCGGCCTCCTGGAAGCTTTTTGCAGCTATTTGTGAAGTGCAGCCCCTCCCAATATGTGCTGGGGCACAGGACGTGCTCCAAGGAGTGTGCCCCCACCCCACCCCACCCCAGGCTCAGCACCCTCCACTCCTGCCAGCCCTGCCTCCCAGCACCCCTTTGGGACGCCACACATCTGGAGGTGTCTGCTCATCCCCACCAAACCACCCACATCCTCCGACTCGAGGACTTGAGTCCAAATGCTACCTCCTCAGATCCCTGCCAGCCTCCCGCACTCACAGTTATTCTCCTCTGGACACGGTGGGCTTGGTACTCCTGTGTGGAGCTTATCACCACATCAGCCCCCTCGGTGATGGGGGGATCCCACATCCATCCCTCGGCCATGTCCTACATGCCCTGAGCCTGACTCTAGGACAGGTGTCCCAGACTGCTGGGACCAGGTTGCCTGGCTCTCTTCTCTAAGATTTTTCAACGTGTTCATCTGTCTGTTTTCATTACACGACAGACTCACTGAAGTTGAAGGACATAGTAACGAGAGCTACGTTTTTTGAGCTCTTACTAAGTGCTTTTTAAAAACTGAGGCATAATTCACATACCTTAAAAGTCGCCCCTTTAAGATGGACAATCCAGGACTTCCCTGGTGGCATGGTGGATAAAGAATCCGCCTGCTAATGCAGGGGACACAGATTAGATCCCTGGTCCAGGAAGATTCCACATGCCATGGAGCAACTGGGCCCCGGGGCCGCAACTACTGAAGCCCTCGTTCCCTAAGAGCCAGCAAGTTGCAGCTGCTGAGCCCGTGTGCACCTAGAGCCTCTGTTCCGCAACAAGAGAAGCCATTGCGATGAGAAGCCCGCACTCTGCAATTAGAGCAGCCCACCCCCTGCAACTACAGAGAAGCCTGCGTGGCAACAGAACCAAGCACAGCCAAAAATAAATAAATAAAGCAGTTTATACATGTAAAAAAAATAAAATTTCCAATCCAGTGGATTTTAATGTGTTCACAGAGTTGTGCATCTATCTTCAGCTTCTAATTCCAGAACATTTTTATCATCCCTCAAAAGGAAGCCTAGCCGATTCGTCACCTGGTACGGTGAGTGGGTCACCTGCTTGGTGGTGATCCAGTGGCTCCAAGGGATGCGCCTTAGGGGGTTACGAGAGGTCCCTGTGGCCATAGCATCGTCATCCACGGATCCAGGCTGGACCAGACCCGGCCCTGCTCCCTCCAGATGCCGTGTACATCAAATGGTACACTATGTAAGATGTGTACCATTTGTGTGGGGATTGATCGTGGGGGAGGTTGTGCACATGTCGGGGCAAGTGAAAAGTCTCTGAATCTTTGCTCGATACTGCTGTGAGCTTAAAACTAGTTTGTTTGTTTGTTTTTAAATTGACTTTGGGAATTTTCTGGTGGTCCAGTGGTTGGGACTCTGTGCTTTCACTGCACAGAGCCTGGGGTCAGTCTCTGGTTTGGGAACTAAAATCCTGCTAGCTGCATGGCACAACCCGTCCCTACATTGATTTAAAACAAAGCAGAACCCTGAATGCATTAGCAGTCACTCCCCATTCCTCTCCTTCCCCACCCCCAACCACTGGCAATCATTAGTCTGCTTTCTGACTCTACAGATTTGCCTGTTTGGGACATTTCATATAAGCAGAGTCCTGTAATATGTGGTCCTTTGTATCTAGCTTCTTTCACTGAGCATCATGTTTTCAAGGTTCATCCATATTATTCCTTTCAAGGTTCATCCACCTCATTCCTTCTTTATGGGTGAATAATATTCCACTGTCTGAATGGATCAGCATTGGTTTATCTATCTATCCACCAGAGGACATTCAGGTTGTTTCCACTTTTCATGAATAATGCTGCTGGGAACATGCATGTACAAGTTTTTGTGAAGATGAGGTTTTTCAGTCTAAGTGTTTTTTGACAAACACCTCATTTAATCCTTAAAGCAGCCGTCTGTTTCAGTGCTAACATGATCCCCCTCATGCATGTGAGGAAGCCGAGGCTCAGAGGGATGAGCCAATGTCACGTCACCGCTGGAAGCCATGGAGCCGGGACCCTCCTGCATCCTGGTCAACAGTCCCCGGTGTTTCTGCCTGTATTTAGCAGAGCTTTGCCCACTGTTACTGCACGGTAGATGTTGCTGACTCTTCAAACAAGGGCCATGCACACCTGAAGTCCCAGAAGTCCTCTGTGATCTGTCGAGGTAAGTGGGTCACCAGGTTGGTGGTGATCCAGTGGCTCCAAGGGATGTGCCTTAGGGGGTTACGAGAGGTCCCTGTGGCCATAGCATCGTCATCCATGGATCCAGGCTGGACCAGACCCGGCCCTGCTCCCTCCAGATGCTGTTTGCATCACCTCGCGGAGTACAAGCCCCAAACATTGCTTCCCCTTTCATTCACCTGCAGCCTCTTTCCTGGGGTTCCTGGGCTGCCTTTCATCTCTTGCTTTCTTGGATTTGGCATGCAGCCCCGGGTCACCTTCTGCTGGACATTGTTCCTGGCTCCTTCCCAGGAGCGTAGCATGGTGGGTAACTGCTGTCAGACAAACCCAGGATCTTGTCAGCTTTGCCACTCTGGCTGTGTGGCTTCGGGCAAGTTTCTGAGCTTCTCTGAGCTTCCGTCTGCTCATCTGTGATGGGGGTCACAATAACAGACCCGCCTAAACTCTGTGGGACTGACTGAGGGCAGGGAGATGAGCAGCTCGCGCCATGCCCAGCACCTCACACGTGCTTGGGAAGAAGTCGAGGTCGGTCCTCAGGGCAGAGGCAGGCTGGCAGTGGGCCAGGGAGGGGGCGGGGAGCTTCGTGTGTCTCCCATGACTCAATCCTGCCCGAGGAGGGGGGAGTCAAGGCCAGGCCGCTGAGGTCGGGCCCCTAGGGACCTCCAGTCCTCGTCCTCCTCCTCCCCACTCTGCCCTCGGCCTGCTCCCCACCCAGCGCTTCCGGCAGCGCTGGGCAGGGCCTCATGCATTCTCAGCGGGCCGCCTGGGCACGCCCTCCATCCTTCCCCCTGATCCGCAGCGCCGATCTGCAGCCCTGTGGCCCAAGGGCTCGGACGCTGGCCCACCATGGACCCCCTTGAGTGGGCGCCACAGTCCGCAGCCTAAGGCAGGGGGGAGGTGATGGGGAGAGGGGCTGGGGGTGGAGGGAGGGTCTTTTCTGGCCACTGGAGCGGAGCTGCAGCTCCTGCCAGGGAAACCCTCTTTCCTCTGCCGCTGAGCCTTTCCCAGCCCTGCCCCTCTCCCCTCTGCTTCTCAAATTTCAGCTTCTGCGTTACTGGCATCACAGCCTGCCGCTGTGGTCACTGCACCAGACAGACGTTAACCCCCAGTGTGCTGGTGGGAGCAGCACGTGACACGGGCGCACGGTCCGGAGAGGCTGAGGGAGGAGAACGCCACCCGGCTCCAGCCAGCTTCCCCTCCAGCGAGCTTGCCTCGCCTTCTTTCTCCCTGTCCGCCCAGGCTTGAAGCCAAAGCCCTCGCTGACCCTTAGGAGTTGCTCCTTCCCTTGGCTGTCTGGGCCCTGACCATCATCCATAGCACGTGGGTTCTGTATCGCTGTGACCCCGGCCTTGTCGTTTCAGCAGACGGGGTTCTCGCCCTCCACATTCCTCAGCTTCCCTCTTGCACCTGGGCTTACCTGGGCAGGGCCGGACCACAGGGACCAGGTGAGTTCTCAGCCTGTTCTGGGGATGATGACAGCAAGGTCGTTGAGAAGAATCTGAAGGGAGCCAGGCACTGGTGCAGACTGGCCAGGTGACCCTGGCAAGTCCCCAGGGAATAACAGGATTCGGGGTCCATAGTGAGGATGAAACGGGAGATGCAGGTAAAGCCGCCAAAGCTGCAGGTGTCAGGCACATGCGTGGCCCAGCCTTCTTGTGCCCACATACACAGGTGCCTCCTGGCACGCTGAGCCCCCCTCCCCAGGGAGAGCTCCTCCCGTTTCCCATCAGCCTCCCCCCTCGAAGCCAACCCAGATCTGCTTTCTCATCAGAGCCAGCCTCTGTCCCTCCCCTGGCCTGGCCGGTCCCATCCTCAGATGGGGCCGGACGTCCTGCCTTCTCTCCCCATCCCTGTCCACTCCTCCAGAGGAGAGCTTGCGGCCCAGAGGGAGACTGGACAGCCTCTTGAGCTCAGCAGTCACCCCACTAGTCCTCCTCCCTGATTCTCCTGCTTCCTGCTTTCCTTCTGAACCCCAAATGCTCCCTCCCGGTTTCCTGTGGCGCCTCTGCTGACCCTTCATCCCCTCTGGCCACAGCTCCCTTGGTGCCTTAACCGACTTAGCCTCCTTTATATTGACCAGAGGCCCAGAGGCCCTGTCTTTCCCTCCCCCTGCACCCCTGATCCCCCTTTACTGCTCTGCTGAGACCCCCCGCTCTTGGTGGGATTGTTGTAACTTCCCTGACAGCTTAAAATCAACTGAGGAAGTGGTCAGCCAGCCATTGTTGTCTAATATGGAAAGTCCAGCCAGGATGGCCATTCACTGAGTTTTTATAAGGGCGATGCACCCAATTGAAGCAGATGACCTGGCTCCTCCTTGTCGACTTGTTGCAAAGCAGCAGAGGAACATTTCCCAGGGTTTGAGGGGTGGGGAGGCCTGGACAGAGCAAGCTGGTGGAGGAAGAGAAGAGAAGGCAGGAGGCTCCCCACCACGGGCTGCAGTGTTAGGCCTGGAAACACGGAGTGGGGGCCAGAGAGAGGGGACAGGGGACACATCAAGGTGGGCTCCAGCCCCCTTGTCAAGGGCTCGCTTGTGAGCAAAGTGAATCAGGTCAGCCTGTTAGAAGGAAGTGGGCATCTGGAGGTCAGGGCCTTGTGGCTGGGGATCTGGGGCCCTGGGGGTGTGGGAACCTGAGTGGTCAGTGCTTCCACCCTAGTATGTGCAGTTGGGTTCCCCAGATGTGCTCAGGGTGAGCCTGGACAAAAACATTGTGTGTGCTGGTCGCCCCCTAGTGGTTGGGGGGCCCCAGTCTTGTTGGCGCAGGACTCTCCCGGTGGTTAACGTAGGAAAGGGGACTAGGGCATTGGTGGGTATTGCGGTTTGCTCCAAACGCCAACAGAGGCGTCTGACCCCCATTCTGCCTTCCTGGGAGCATTTAGGATCGTCTCCCAGGCAAGGGCTTTATGCTTCTATGGGGCCTCATCCCTGCTCCCATAGCTGGTATCCACACTCCTCAACCCCAAGAAGGCCGGGATTCCCCATGTGCACGTGAGCATGCTGGGGCCTGAAAGGTCAGCCAGAGCCCGAAAGGCCATCTTGTCCATCCACTCGCTGCTCCTGTCACGTTTGTGTAGAGGAAAAAGCTTCCAATTAGGGTTGGGGCCCCCGTTTCTGCTTCAGGCTCCGTCTCCAATTCTCTGTACTTCCTGAGGGGAATTCCATAACTTTCTCTGTACCTCCTTCATGGTCTCCCCTCTGTGGTAGCAGAAATTCTCCTATGACCCCCAATGACCTTTGCTCTCGTGAACTCCCTACATTGGGTGTGGGTGGAACCTGTGACCCTGGCATCACTCCTGTGATTAGGTTATAAGTTGCCTAAGAGATAGGTTATCCAAGTGGGCCTGACCTAGTCACTCAAGTCATTAAAAAAAAGTTTTCTCCAGCTGCTTGTGGAAGAGGAGATTAGAGAGATTCAGAGCAGGAGAGGGAATCGATGTGTGGGACCCTCTCTGTTCCTCAGATGGAGGGACCACAGGATAAGGGCCTAAGGATGGTCTACAGGAGCAACCACAAGATGATGGGACCTCAGTCCTACAGTCGCAGGAACTGAATCCTGCTGACAACCAGTGAGTCTGGAAGACCATCCAAGGCCCTGATGAGACTCCAGCCCCACCAACACCTCAGTTTCACCTGGCAGGACTTTGAGTTGAGAGCCCAGCCATGCCACGTCTGGCAATGATGAATGGTACTCTTTCAAGCCAATGCTGCTGCTGCTGCTAAGTCACTTCAGTCATGTCCGACTCTGTGCGACCCCATAGATGGCAGCCCACCAGGCCTCCCAGTCCCTGAGATTCTGCAGGCAAGCACACTGGAGTGGGTTGCCATTTCCTTCTCCAATGCATGAAAATGAAAAATCAAAGTGATGTTGCTCAGTCATGTCTGACTCTTCACGACCCCTTGGATTGCAGCGTACCAGGCTCCTCCGTCCATGGGATTTTCCAGGCAAGAGTAACTAGAGTGGGTTGCCATTGCCTTCTCCATTTCAAGCCAATACATTGATGGAAGTTTGTTATGCGGCAACAGGGAATAAGTACATCATCATTCCAAAGAGAAGAACAGTAGTTTAGATGCACATGTAGGATAAAAGTTTAAAACTGAGAAAAACCCATCCCCTGCCCCTTGGGCACTGTGTAGAATGGAAACCTGCCGCAGCCTCTGTGCTGGTGGTCCCCTCTCCCGCCCTCCTGGCTGCAGTTTATTTATTTTTTTTGTTTGTTTTTATTTTTTTTTATTAGTTGGAGGCTAATTACTTCACAACATTTCAGTGAGTTTTGTCATACATTGATATGAATCAGCCATAGAGTTACACGTATTCCCCATCCTGATCCCCTCTCCCATCAGGCTGCAGTTTAAATCCATGGTCTTGGGGCTCACGTCTCTCACGTGAGATTCCAACCAGCCTCAGAGGAGGGCAAATGTGTTCTGAGAAGGGCAGCGCTGATGGCACCTTGAGGGCAGCCAGATCCCACTTTGGCTGAAGAAAGACGCTCTGGAATCCTTTGCTTTAGGGGATCCCTGAGGTTTCTGGGGCTCCTGGGACTTCTGGAAATCTTCAGGGTCAACAAAGCTTTTTTTTTTTTTTTTAAGAGATAAAGCTGTTTTTAATATAACAGCTTTATTATATATAATTCACCCATCTAAAGTGTACAATTAAGTGGTTTTTTTTTTAATACAACCAGTTTTGTAACCATCACCACAATCGATTGAGAAGATTTTATCACTCCCCCAAAAGAAACTCTGTACCCACTAGCACCCACTCTCCATTTCCCCCTGACACCCCCTCATTCCCTTCAGTTCAGTTAAGTCACTCAGTCGTGTCTGACTCTTTGTGACCCCATGCCAGGCCTCCCTGTCCATCACCAACTCCCAGAGTTTACTCAAACTCATGTTTGAGTCGGCGATACCATCCAACCATCTCATCCTCTGTCATCCCCTTCTCTTCCTGCCTTCAATCTTTCCCAGCATCAGGGTCTTTTCAAATGAGTCAGTTCTTCGCATCAGGTGGCCAAAGTTTTGGAGTTTCAGCTTCAACATCAGTCCTTCCAACAAATATTCAGGACTGATTTCCTTTAGGATGGACTGGCTGGATCTCCTTGCTGTCCACGGGACCCTCAAGAGTCTTCTCCAACACCACAGTTCAAAAGCATCAATTCTTTGGCACTCAGCTTTCTTTATAGTCCAACTCTCACATCCATACATGACTACTGGAAAAACCATAGCCTTGACTAGACGTACCTTTGTTGGCAAAGTAATTGGCCTCATTCCCTGGCAACCACTAATCCACTTTCTACCTCTGTGGATTTGCCTATTCCGAACACTTCACAGAAATGGAATCATACGATATGCGGCCTTTTATGTCTGGCTTCTCTCACTGATCGTCACCTTGTGAAGGTTCATTTACATTGTGCCATGTATCAGTAGTTCATCCCTTTACTTGCTGAACAATTCTTCACTGGGTGAATAGACCATGGCTTCTGTATCCAGTCATCAATAGAGCCTGTTGCTCATCACTCTTCCCACCTGGAATCTGGGGGTGGGGCTGGGGGAAAGGCAGCAAAGGGGGATGGGGGGAAATGGGCTGATTGGGCTTGGGTTTGACAACATAGAGGAAGGAGGATGGGGTTCTGAGCTGTCCCAGGCCACACTGTGGTCCCTGGCTCTTTCCCCTAGGCTGAGTCAGTTCGTTCCCCTCATTTGTTCTCCAAAGCATTGTCTTTCCCCGGGGTCTCCAGCCCCAGAGCCCTGCTGCAGGTGGGCCGGCTGTCTGTCAGCTCTGTAATTTGCATTTCTGATCATCTGCATTTCTAACACCGATTGTCCACTGGCAGTTATTTGATGACAGTCTTCACAGAGACTTCCCCTTTAAAGGGCAAGATGTCTGCAGGCCAGTTTTCACACCAGATCCTACCTGTGAGTGTCTTTATTATAAAGGCGGTGAGCACCACATTCAACAGAAAAGAACCTTGCAATACGCTTGCTTCCTTTCACTGTGACAAGTTTTTTTTTTTTGGCTATGCCATGAAGCATATGGGGTCTTAGTTCCCCAACCAGGGATTGAGCCCGTAGCCCCTGCATTGAAAGTGCAGTTTTAACCACTGAACTGCCAGGGAAGTCTCATCACTGTGACAAGTTTGAGCAGGGGAAGGGGAAAGCTGGGCCCCTCCTCTGTCCCTCCCCTGCACATCACCAAACCCTGTCCTTCTCCTGGGCCAGCTAAGCTACTTCTGGCCACTGTCACCCATGGCAAACCAGTGATACCAGGAAATACCGCTTATTAATGCTATGCACACCAGGTGTGCCAGTGACTTCTTGTGACAGCCAGCCTGCAAGCTAGGTACTATATGGCCTCTGTTTTATAGACCAGGAAGCTGATTCAGGTTAAGGAACTTGACTGCGGTCACCCTGATAACACCAGGAGCTGGGGTTGGGGCAGAATCTCCTGGATTCTGAATCACACTGCATGGCCTCGAGTCCCTTCTGGAAACTCTGTGGTCCAAAGAGTGGGGAGTGTGTGCAGACAGAGATGAGGTCTGAAGACTATGGCCCCGGAATATCTCAGATGCCAAGCAGAAAAGAGCTTCAAGAAGATCATTTAGGGACTTCCCTGGTGGTTCAATGGTTAGGATTCCTTGTTTCCATTGCAGGGGGCCCGGGTTCGACCCCTAAACAGGGCAACTGAAAAAAATTTTAAAAGTCAGATACAGTGTTTTCCTCTTCAAGGAAACAGAGCTCCTTGGAGTCACCAGTGAGAGCAGTTTTCAGGGATGGAGTGAGCAGGATGGGAAAGTGAGCATAGGCAGCCACTTCAGGGAGTTTTGCGGTCAAGAGGGGTAGCTGGAAGGGGATGTATGATTGTCTGATTTTTTTTCTTTTTGGCCAAGCTGCGGGGCTGATGGGATCTTAGTTCCCTGATCAGGGATTGAACCCAGTCCCACGGCAGTGAATGCATGGACTCTTAATCACTGGACCGCCAGGGACTCCCCTGTTTTTAAGTGGGAATAAGATGGCTTGTTCTCCACGTGGGAATGAGCCAGTAGGGGGCAGGAGGGAAGGATGCAGGAAGGGGGACAGTCGCTGGAGAGACATCTTTGAAGAATACACGTGGAGGGGTTCTCCAGGCACGGACAGAACATGGACCCACATCTAGGTGCTGGCCGGATGGTAGATTCCAGGTACCAGGGGGAGGCAGAGGCAGTGATAGGAGCCTTCGGTAGGGAGGGAAGAGGGACCAGGGGCATATGAGGGGATGGCCAGCCATGTAAAGGAGCCACTTGAGGATCTTGGTCCAGCATTTAAAAGTAAGATGGTGGGATTTCCTTTTCCCAGTGCTGTGCAGATCCAGGGGTGGGGGTAGGGGTAGGACAGGTGGAGGGCTGGACTCAGAAGGCAGCATGCATGCAAGATGATTAGATTGCTGGGCTGTGAAACCTAAACTGCAACAACCCCCTTCCCCTCACCTATGGAGTCAGGCAAACTATAGCCCACGAGTCAAATCTAGACCTATTGACCTTTTTTTTTTTTTTTAAACTTTTTAAAAAACTGTGGTAAAATACATATAACATAAAATTTACCATTTTTATATTTTTATGTGTTCACCTGAATGGTAACTTTGCCATTTAAAAGTGCACAATTCAGTCCCATTAATTACATTTATGATGTTGCGCAAACACCACCACTATTTCCAAAAGTTTCCATCACCCGAAACAGAAACTCCATACCCACTATTAAGCAATAACTCCCCATCTCCCCTCCTCCCTGCCCTTGGTAACCTCTAATCTACTTTCTGTCTCAATGCGTTTGCCTATTGTAGATCATTCATAGAAGTGGAGTCATACGACGTGTGACTTTTTGTATCTGACTTTCACTTAGCATCGTGTTTTCAAGGTTCAGCCAGGCCATACCATATGTCAGAACTTCATTCATTTTTAAGGCTGAATAATATGCAGTTGTTTGAATAGATCAGAGTTTGTTTATCCATTGATCCATGGATGGTTTTTCACCTCTTGGCTGTTGTGAATAATGCTTCTGTGAATACTGGTATATAATCATGTGTTTGAGTCCCTGGTTTCATTTTTTGGGGGATGTGTACCTAGGAGTGAAATTGATGGAGCACACTGTAACCTCTGCCAGGTTTTGTATGAACTGAGATTGTATGGTAGACGGAAAAATGACCTCCCCAAGATGTTCATGTCCTAATCTGTGGAACCTGTGAATAAGTTACCTTCTATGGCAAAAGGGACTTTGAAGATATAATTAAGTTATGGATCTTGAGATGGGAAAATTATTCTTGATTATCTGCTTGGGCCCAAGGTTATCAATAAGGGAGTGGTGGTGGTGGTGGGGGGTGGTCAGAGTCGCATAAGGAGATGTGATGACTAAAGAAGTTGGAGTGATGCACTCTGAAGATAGAAGGGGCTGGGAGCCAAGAAGGGGCAGGCAACCACTAGAAGCTGGAAAAGGTAAGGAAATGGATTCCTCTTCCTACCCTAGAGCCTTCAGAAGGAATGCAGCCCTGCTGACACTTTGGTTTTAGCCAAATACAACCCATTTGGATGTCTGACCTCCAGAAAGTATATATATGTATATATATATGTATATGTATATATATATCCCACTCCAGTACTCTTGCCTGGAAAATCCCATGGATGGAGGAGCTTGGTAGGCTGTGGTCCATGGGGTCGCTAAGAGTTGGACACAACTGACTGACTTCACTTTGACTTTTCACTTTCATGCATTGGAGAAGGAAATGGCACCCCACTCCAGTGTTCTTGCCTGGAGAATCCCAGGGATGCGGGAGCCTGGAGGGCTGCCATCCATGGGGTCGCACAGAGTCGGACATGACTGAAGTGACTAAAAAATATATATATATATTTTTTTTAATTGGCTGCACCATGCAGCTTGCAGGATCTCAGTTCCCTCAACCAGGAACCTGGGATTGAACTCGGGCCATGGCCGTGAAAGTGCAGATTCCTAACCACTGGACCAGCAGGTAATTCCCTTGTGCTGTTTTAAGTCATTAAGTTTGTGGTAATTTGTTATAATAGCAATAGGAAGCTAATACAAATATTGAAAAAAAATTTTTGATGATGTGTAGTTGATTTATAACATTGTGTTAATTTTTGCTGTACAGCGAAGTGATTGAGTTTTATATATATATATATATATATATATATATATTCTTTTCCATTATGGTTTATCACAGGATATTGAATACTGTGCTATACACTAGAACCTTGTTGCTTATCCATCCTATATATAATAGTTTTCATCTGTTAATCCCGAACTCCCACTCCATTCCTCCTCCCTCTGTCTGTTCTGTGTCTGAGTGTGTTTCTGTTTCTTAGATATGGTCATTTGTGTCATATTTTAGATTCCACGTGCAAATAACTTTTACATTCCCTTTAAAGAAAGTTTGCTGATGCCTAATTTAGAGTAAGAAGGGGAGGGGAAAGGTCCAAGGATCCAAGTGATTTTGCGGAACACCCTCTGAGAACTCTAGAAGGCACAGTGGCCTGAATTTAGGAGCCAGGAAGGGAGTTAGAAAGGGTACAGACTAAGGGGGGTCTACAGAGCCTCCTGGGAATGAAAAATAGCCTGGAGGAACTTCTTTGGTGGTCCAGCGGTAAAGAATTCGCCTTTCAATGCAAGGGACACAGGTTTGACCCTTGGTCAGGCAACTAAGCCGAGGTACCACAACTAGAGAAGCCCACTGGCTGCGACAAAGACCCAACACACCCAAAAAGAAAAAAACAGCCCGGAGTTTGGGGACTTCTCATGCTACTGTCGTGAAGCAGGTGACGGGAAAGAGCTGGGGTGGGTGGTGGGGGCAGTGGTATTTCAGGTGTTGGGGCAGCTGAGCCAGGGGTGTGGGTGTGGTTTTGTGCATCGGAGACAAGAGAGGGCCCTAGAAGAGAAGGTGCCTTTGGCAGAAATGGGGAGGCCAGTCGGAGTGACAGTGTGCCCAGGGAACCAGGCTCTGGCTGGGTCAAGGGATTTCTGAAGAAGACAGAGCAAGAGGTGGACACACTTCCCCAGCTCTCCTTCATTCATTCCCCAGGCACTGTGGATGCTGTTCAGTGTACACAGTTAAGGGGCCCTGTATCCTCTATTGTCCCCTGATGTCATCCTTCCTGCTCCCGCAGTGAGGCCTCCCAGGGACCCCCAATGTTACCCAACAGCTGACTTGCAGGATCGCAAAACATTCAGGCAAAACTGCCAGGCCTCTACAATAACATTTCCTAATAATAACAGTAATCCTTGTTATTAAGAGGGTTTCAATTGGGAGGCGCGATCTGGGCGGGAACCTGGAAGGCGGATGGGATTGGGAAAGGCGGTGGGCAGGAGAAAGGACATTCCAAGGCAGGCGCGGTCTTCCTGAGCCAGGGGCCAACCTCCAGGAGCCGGGGGAGGGGACGCGGGAAGAGGGGGACGGAAGCTCGCCGGCCAGGAGTCCTTCCCTCCTCCGCCCCAGACCTTCACCCTTGGTAGAGAGCGCACCCTGCCGGGGGAGCAAGTCTCTCCCTGGCTTCGCCACGAATGGGCAGCTGCAGCCTTCCGCCTGCCCAGGCCAAGCTTCGGTGGGCCTCTCGCTGTTCAGCCTCCCAGCGGAGGGCTAAAGAGAAGCGGGAACAGGAGGCGACCCGCAGCAGCCACCGGACCTCCGGGCCGCGCCGGCAGCCGGCCTCCGGGGCTGCTGCTGTCCTGGCCCGCCTCCACCCTTCCCTCCCTGCCCGGGCCCCTGCTGCCTAAGGCAGCCCCAGGATCTGAGGCGCCCGGCGCGCCCCCCCCCCCCGCCCCCCGCCTTTGCCCTCCCCTCCCCGCTCCGGGATTCCCAGGTTCCGGAGCCCAGGCCGAGTGGCCAGCGGCGGGCAGCTGGGCAGGGAGGGAGGGAGGGGGCCGCTCGGCCTCTGAAGTCGGCCCCAAGTTACATATGGGAAGCGGTGGCTGTGACGCAAGTTTCCAGGGGGCCCTGGGCTTGGAGGGAGCGCGCCAGAGCGGCTCCTCTCGGAGCAGTTGCAACCGTAAAAAAGAAAAAAAAAAGCCCCGAGCAGCGCCCCAGGCCGCCTTCGCCTTCGCCGGGCTCAGCAGCGCGCTCCCGCCCCCTGAGGGTCTTCGTGGGCGCAGACCCTGTACCGGGCAGTCCCCGTCGGACCCCGGGCGCACAGGCTGGTCTCCCTCGCTGTGGCTGGCCGTTTCTTTCTTTTTTTTTTTTTTGCTACGCTTGCCAACCTGTCAGCTGATGGACCTCATCACCCATAGTGGCGCATGTAGCTCGGCCGCAGCTCGCTCCATTCACGCCGCGCCCCCAAGGCCGCCCGCGGCCCCTGCACCCGGAGCTGAAGGGGGTGGCCCGCAGACCGGGGCCACCACCCGCCCCCGGGGGCCCGCGCCCCTCTCGCCCTGCCCTCGCGCCGCCCGGGGGGCGCTGCAAATAGTCCTTTGTTTACATGCAATTCCTTACTCCGCGGAAGGAGGCCGGGGGAGTGCTGAGTTTTCACCAGCTGTTTCCCGCCTTGAAACAGACATCTGATCAGCTGCAAACACACACACACACACACAGACACACACACACACACATACACACGCCCGGGGAGGCAGGCCGGAGAGACCTCCCTCCCGCCCCTCCCGCCCGCCTCCCTCCCCTCGCCGCCGCCGCAGCCAGCATCTGGGACCGGCCGATTCTGCACCTCCGTCCGGCGCTGCCCTTTGATTCGGATTTCCATCTTGCATTCTCCGGCGGACCGCGGGACCTGGCTCGTGCAGAGGAGGGGGGCCGATCGCTATGGAGTATTTCATGGTGCCCACTCAGAAGGTGCCCTCTTTGCAACATTTCAGGAAAACAGAGAAAGAAGTGATAGGAGGGCTCTGTAGGTGTGTACTCCTCCTCCCCCTCACCCCCTTCCCACGATTGCAGCCCCCGGCCAGTCCACCCGGGCGGGCGCGCGTGTGCGCACGCATGGCCCGCGCCGCGGACCCTCTCGCCTTTCTTATCCGCCGAGGCGACTGCAGCCCCGCGCGCCAGGCTTGGGCCGTCTGGGGACCTTCCTCCCTCGGAACGTGGGGGCCCCGAGCGGCCCCGGTCACTTTTGTCCGCTGCAGGCGGGCGAGTCGCGACGTTTGTAAATTGCAAACAGACCCACGTGGTTCTGCAGCAGTCCCGGCCATGCTTGGTGCTGGTGGCTTCCCCCCCGCGCTTCCTCCTCCCCCCTCCCGCGGCGGCTTCCTTCCTCTCCCTCCTTCATCGCTCTCTCTGGGCCCCCCCCTCCAAGGGGGACTGGGGGGCCTGTGTCGCGCTTGGGGCCGCGGGGCCAGGGGCTACAATGCAGCCACGCCGCGGCTCCGGGCGCGGGGAGGGGGGGCGGGGAGCCGGGTGGTTGTGAGTGTTTGCTGGGACCGGGGCTGCAGCGGGGTCGGGGGGCGTGCTGGAGAGGGGGTGCGGGAGTGGGCGGGACCCGGGGGGCCAGCGCGGCCCGCCGGGAGCGCCGCGGACCCGGGCACGTTGGCGGCCGCCTGCTAGCTCGCCGCCCGCGCCCGGGCGCTGTTTACTAGCGAGGCCTGGACGTGACTCTGCAGCCCTCTTGGAGTAGGCGGACCTCCGCGCGCCGCCTCGCGGGAGCTGTAGTTCTCCGCGCCGCGTCGGTGCGGCATTGTGGGAGTTGTAGGCGCGCCCAGGCCATGCTTTACCCGCACAAAGCTCGGCCCCCGCGGGCGGGATGGGCGAGGCAGGCCTGGTGGGGGGCTTTTTGGGGAGTGGGCACCGTAGGCCACCCCTAGCCTCGCCGGGTCTCTGCCCTCCGCACGTGGGCCTCGGCTGCAAACTTTCGCTTCTCACGCCCCTCCCCCCAGTCATAAACCGAAAGCGTCCGGTTGCCCAGCAGGCTGGGTGGGTGGGTGGTCCACGATCCGTAGCCCTCCCCGGGAGCTACTTCCTAAATTTGGCCTGGGTTGCTCCGGGATCTGTCCTTTGCCGAAGAGTAATGGGTTAGGGGAATCGCCCTGGACACTTGTTAAAATGCACACGCCCGCAATTCCGATCGCTAGAAGGGCCTGTGTATCTGCATACTGAACACTGTCTGCGGGACGGCGATACCGCGTGGGTTGTTCTCTGCGGGTCCAAGTTTGGGACCTGTGGCTCCTTTCCTGCCGTGCTGCTTTCGGAGAGAAATGGCTCCCCAGGGCTGGGGCCACGTGCTCTGCCGCCCCGGCAGGCAAGGCGGGGATTCAGGGAGGAGGAGTCGCAGGCGGTGTGGCCCGGGCTGGTGGACACCACGGGCTGCAGAAACCAGGCTAGGGAGAGGTTGCTGCACACGTATACATCGCCCCCGCCCCCCCACAGGGCTCCTGCCTTAACTACTCTCAAGTTCAAGGTGGTGGGCAGTCAGCAGTACCATCCTGAGTGTTGGCCCTTCCCCAAGGTCCCTCCACCTGGAGGGCTTAGCTGTAATAATTGAAAAGAAAAAACAATTATGGAGCTTGTAATACGTTGTAGGGTCTCGTTTTGCAAGACTTCTCTCATCGAATTGTTAACAGTCTTCCTCTGCTAGTTAAGTGGCTTTATGATTTCTGTGTGGGTGGAGGACACAGGTTGGGGAAGGAATAGGTAGGGCAAGTGGTAGGGCTGGGACTTGAACTCTGATCCCTGCTGTTACCCTGAACTGCTGGTTGCTCCGGGAAGGGAAGGGCTGGGCGGTGAGGAGGTGGGTTGAGCTGCCCCAGATGCTGGAGCGGACATCCCGGGCCTGACCTCAGGCAGGCATGGCAACATAGGACCCTCTGGCCACAAAGCCTGAGCCTTGGCTGAGTCCTCTCTGGGTCCCCTGGGACTCCAGCTTGACCTCTTTCTGTTCCAAGCCCCCCTTCGGAGGAATCCAGCAGTTCCTTAGGGACCAAGGGCCCCAGGCTTGGGCACGGGGACTGCTTGGCTTGACCAGCTGTGAGGCAGTGGTCAGCCTACGTGCTGGGTGTGGAGCTGGGGCCTCTGGGTTTGTTCGTTTTCAGACGGAGTTGCCGGATGAGGTAGGATTGAGTGTGGGTTGGGCAGGACCTTCTGGCCGGATATACTGGCTTCTCAGGCTGGTGGACTTTGCCCCATCCCTCGTTGACTAGCAGGGCTCCCTGCTTCTCCTCTCCTGTTTCCCAGACCTACCGGAGGGAACCATACTGGACAGTGGGCGGGGGCGGGGGTGGGACAGAATGGGCGTACCTTACAGCGACATCCCCACACGCTGTGTGGTTTTGGACCCGTTGCTTAACTGCTCTCAGCGTCTGTAAAATGAAGCACCTGTGAAGCTTGGCTCTGCGTGTGGAAAGTGCCTGGTAGCTGAAAGTGGCACTTGGATTCTTAGAATCAGGAGCATGGTGGTCTAAGAGTTTAGCTGCCCGCTGCCAGGGAGAAAGAGACCAGCTCCCCTCAGAGGGAGCTACAGGAAAATTAGGAGCTTTGGAGTGAGTGTTGGGTCCCTGGTCTGGTATTTACGAAACACTTTCTTTGTGCTGGGGCTTCCCAGGTGGTGCTAGTGGTAAAGACTCCACCTGCCAGTGCAGGAGACGTAAGAGACACAGGTTCAATCCCTGGGTGGGGAAGATCCCCTGGAGGAGGGCATGGCAACCCACTCCAATATTCTTGCCTGGAGAATCCCACGGACAGAGGAGCCTGGTGGGCTACAGTCCATGGGGTCGCAAAGAGTCGGACATGGCTGAGCCACGAAGCATACACACACCATGTGCTGGGATTGAAGACACCACAATGAACTAGAACTTGCCCCCCTCCTAAGAGATGGAAGTCTCATGGTGCTACAGAGTCTTGTCAGCTTCCTTAGATGCATGAATTCTGGAATCTGGGGTACAGACTCTGGAAAAGCAAGGCATCTTGTTACCCTCAATCTCTCTTTTATTTATTTACTTTTCTGTTTACTTGTCTGCACTGGGTCTTAGTTGTGGCATGCGGGATCTTCGATCTTCATTGCAGCATGAGGGATCTTTACTTGCGGCAGGAGAACACTGAGCTGCCGCATGTGGAATCTAGTTCCCCGACCAGGGATCAAACCCAGGCCCGCCTGCACCGGGAGCTCAGAGTCTTAGCCACTGGACCACCAGAGAGGTCCTCCTCCTCCATCTCTTTTAAACTTCACTATGACCCTGTGAAGTGAGGCAGTATGTCCCCATTTTTTGAATGGGGACACTGAGGTTTCAAGAGACAACATGCCTAAGCTTGGGATCCCACAGCTAGTAAGGGGCAGGACTGGAGTTTCCACTAGAACCCAATGCAGGCCTCCCTCTGAGAGGCTGGAGAAACTGGGGGGAGGCGGTGTTTCTGATGGGGACAGTCCAGACATGGTTTGTTCTGGGACCGTAGACAGGGTGTATGGATAGAAGCGATGGGCACGGGCCAGGGCCTCAGGCTGCTTCAGTAGCTGCTGCAGGAGAAGGATGGGGGCCTTGGGCATCCTTGGTGAGAGGGTCATATTCCTTCTGTCCTCCTTTTTGGGGTATAGGAGAAACCCCAAGTGGGCTTTCCCACCTCTGACTGCGTAGACACTGAGTGGTAGGTTTGTGAATGACTTTGGGGCAGCGTGAAATGAGAGCTCTCAATGGCTAATTTGAGGCTGGAGCTGGGCAGGTATTGGGGGGCGGGTGGGGGGAGTGGGGGCTACCCATTTGCACTTGGGCTGGGCAGGAGGGACGGGTATAAGTTGGGATCTAGACTTGAAGAGCCTGCTTCCTGTCCTTGAGCCTCAGGTTGAGAGGGAGGGAGGGAGGGAGGGAGGGGTTGTCGTGGGGTACCCTGAGAGTGGGAGCGGCAGCTCTGGTCTTGGCACCGGAGGCTCTGCCACCAGCTGCCCGGCCCCAGGAGACCAGCTGGCTGAGGGCTGTCGGGGGGGAGAGGAGAGACAGTGTCAGTGGACCAGGCCTCACGGCTCACCTCGGGGTTCTGAAGTTGATGTGAAAGAGTGGAAGGACCTTACAATTACTGTAAATCGTGTGTACTTCTGCAAAACTCAGAAAGAAATGTAAGAAACTTCCAGGCATTTGCAGAAAAACCCACTTTATCTAGTACAGTAGCAGCTGGAAATGCTAATTAGCCATCCTTTATAGGAACCCCTGGCACGCCAGCAGTCAGAACCCCTGGTTAGTCGTGATTCCACTCATCAGAACTTTGGGTTAGTCTGCATTCTATTAAAGAAACTTCCAGGGCTATTTAGGTGAGTTGGTCTTGGTGGCAACCCAAATCCCTATGAGGAACTGTGGCTTTGGGATGAAGTCTGTTTTCTGAGCTTAAGTCTGAACGAGCTTAGCCAGCAGCTGGTTCCTGAACCAGGAGGCTGGGCTGAGGGACTTGGTGCTGAAGGGGACAGCATGGACCATTCAGAAGAGCCAGGCCCCCTTCCCTCTGGAGACGTCTGGGCTGGGGCTCTCAGGCCTGGGGTCCTGTGGCCTCCTGTGGTGTCTGCCACCTCGTGGGCATCCTGGGGAGAAGGGAGGGGCCAGAGGTTGGCTTCCCAGGGCTGAGGTTTACTGAGCAGATGAGTGGGCTGGCGGGGTGCAGGCGGGTACAGGGTGGATTGTTGAGTTCTGGCTTCAGCCTGGAGAGTTAGTGAGTCTCGGCTGGGAGGCAGGGGGGCTGCAGAGCTGTCTGTGAGCTGCCCGCAGGCAGGGGAGAGCATGCATTTTGGCTCCTGCAGGTGCCTGTGGTATCCTGGTGTGGCTGCCGGACCTTGGGCATGCCAGTTCCCCTCCCAGAACCCTGGATTCCTCATTGCAGCGTAGCCACTAGGTGTCCATGGGGGTCAGAGAAAAATACAAGAGGCCTGTGAATGACAGTAAGAGCTGACCCACTGACAGCACAGCTGTGCGCAGCCTCTCTATGCGGTGACTGTCACCTGTCTGTCAGGGCATCTGGCCTGTGGCGCTGGGATCGGGGTTCAAGTCCCAGCCTCAGCACGTACCAAAGCTGTTGCCTTCCCAAGCCTCAGTGTCCTCATCCCATCAGGCCACTTGACTCAGAGGAAGGTTGCGATGGTTCAGTGAGCTAATTCCAGCGAAGTGAGTCTTTAGCACATTATGTTAAGAACTCAAGACTTTTTTATTTTTTAATTTTTTTGGCCACACCAAGTGGCTTGCAGGATCTTAGTTCCCCAACCAGGGGTGGGTTAAACCTGGGCCCCCAGCAGGGAAAGCACCAGTCCTAATTCTCAAGACTTTTAAAAAACAGTAACTCTGTGGCCAGGCTCTACAGGTAGGCCTTCTGGAAGGGCCAACACTCAGAGTGGCCCAGGGGTGGAGGTGGGGCTCCTTTTTGACCCTTAATGCTCTGGTCAGCTCTGGTCTTTGGGCATCACCAGGGGGGAACACAGGGAATGGATGAATGGGGGCGTCTCTCCCTGTATCTCTCCGGGTGGGGGAATAGGAAACTCCCAGATGGATGTCAGTCACCTGGTGCATTGGCTTCCGGGGGACGTCTCTCCCCATCTCTTTAACCCACCTGCCACAGGGGGTCTGGAGGGCGCTGGCAGGCCTGGGAGCCCAGACTCAGTTCTGATCTCCCTTCTCCCCCCACCTGCAAAGGGCAGACAAACCACTGTGCAACAGGTCTCTGACCTTCATTTTCTCTTTTTCTCCATCACCCCCACTGTGTGGGTGCCTGCTAAGTCACTTCAGTCGTGTCCTACTCTTTGTGACCCTATGAACTATATAGTCCGCCGGGCTCCTCTGTCCATGGGATTCTCCAGGCAAGAATCCTGGAGTGGGTTGCCATTTCCTCCTCCAGGGGATCTTCCCCACCCAGGGATCGAACCCACGTCTCTTATGTCTCCTGCGTTGGCAGGCGGGTTCTTTACCACTAGTGCCACCTGGGAAACTTCCCACTGTTGGGTCAGGGAAACTGAGAGAAGTGAGGTGCCCCTGGCCCAGAAGTAGGGGAGGCAGGTGCCCGGCTGTCTGACCGGGAAACAGTGTGCCTCCCATTCTGAGCCCTCAGTCCCATTTGTAAGTGGGGGGTCATGGGCCCCCTTTCCCAGTGCTGTGAAGGAACTGTATCTTGGCGGGGGGCTGGGGGGGCTCCTAGGGAGATGCTGGGGCTGCTGGTGGTGGACAGGGCTGGTGTATGGACCCCTAGCAGCAGCTGATGTGAAGCTTGCTCCCAGCTCACCCCCAGCCGACCATCCTTATGTGGGGAGAGGAGGTGGAGACCCGGGAAAGGGCAAGGGCAAGTTCATGGAGTCGCTCAGGGGAGTGAGGGGTACAGGCGGGGTGGGCCGGGGGCCAGGAAGCCCTTGGCTGTCTCCAGCTGTGGGGGACGCGCTCCCCTCCTCGCTTTCGCAGCAAACTCCTCTTTTCCTGGGGGTGGTCAGAGGGGCCCGGACACCTGCCTCTGAGCGCAGGCTGCTCCCCCATCGGTGGAACGAGGCTGCTCAGAACTGTCTCCCCGCGTTCCCCAGACCCGGGGGTGTGAGCTGTCTCGGCCGGGGCCTGGACCAGGTCACCCCAGGAGGGCCCCTCAGGAAGAAGCTGGGGCTGTGGCTTTGGGTGGGGCCGGTGGCCTCTTCTGGGAGCCCGGCATCTGGAAGCCATCAGGCCAGGGGCGGGGGAGTTGCAGGAGAGGGCCGGGGAGGGGAGCCTGCCTCTTCCAGGCCACACACAGGCCCACCCCTCGGGAGCAGTGGCGTTGGGCCCACAGCCTCGCTGCTGGCTCTGTCTCCCGCCAACGCCTCTCAGCCTGCAGTCTCGTCCCCTTCCACTGGCTGCCTCTCCTGCGAGATGCGATCACATAATACGCAATAACATCGCCTGCTGCGAGCTGGGAGCCTCGCTTCTCTGGCCCAGGGTGGGCCTGCCTTTCAGAGTGGGTGGGCTTGGGG
This sequence comes from Cervus canadensis, assembly GCF_019320065.1. NCBI lineage: Eukaryota > Metazoa > Chordata > Mammalia > Artiodactyla > Cervidae > Cervus > Cervus canadensis. The sequence continues at coordinate 36,400,999 of NC_057417.1, forward strand.
ACAAACTGCTCCTAGGTGGGGCTGGCCAGGTCCTCTCCCTGGAGCGACTGGTACCCGGCTTGTCTTGGCAGTCTTAGCACAGGCTCTTGGGCTGGGCTGGGGGCTTATGTAGGAGTGTATGTGGCTGTGGAGATGGGAAGGGAGGAGGGACATCTTCCTCCGTCCTCAAGCCTGTGACCCTGAAGGAGGAGGCCCCGGGGGCACAGCAAGGAGCTCAGAGGTGTCCCAAGAGCAGGTGTCTCTGCTTATCACCTGAGGCCACCCGCATCCGAATCACAGGGATTCTTAGCCATGTGGGTTTCTGGGTCCCACTCAGACCTGCTGGCCAGACACTGGGGTCAAGACTTGGGGTCCACACGCTGATGTTGACACCCAGGCATCTCAGAACATGCTACTCCATCAGCCACCTGGTCTGCTGGGGGGTGTAGGCATCAGACAGAGCCGGTATATTCTGTAGGGGCAGCTTGCCTGTTACACTTGGGCCCTCTGGAGATGAAGACAGGGGCCCACCGGGGGCAGGGCTCCGAGGGCGCCCAGCCAGAGCCCACCACTGTTCTCCCATAGCTTGGCCAACATTCCACTGACCCCTGAGACTCAGCGGGACCAGGAACGGCGGATTCGGCGGGAGATTGCCAACAGCAACGAGCGGAGGCGCATGCAGAGCATCAATGCGGGCTTCCAGTCCCTCAAGACCCTCATCCCCCACACAGATGGAGAGAAGCTCAGCAAGGTGGGCAAGTGCCAGGAGGACTTCCTGGAGGAGGAGGTGGGCTGGAGGGGGAGACTCGGGAGACGCCAACAGTCGGGGTCCCTGACTTGTCCCTCCTGCCCTCAGGCAGCCATTCTCCAGCAGACGGCAGAGTACATCTTCTCCCTGGAGCAGGAGAAGACCCGGCTCCTGCAGCAGAACACGCAGCTCAAGCGCTTTATCCAGGTAGCGCTCCGCCCTCTTCCTGGCACCCTCTCCCTGGTGTGGGCATCTCTGGGCCCAACCACTGGCTTGGGACTATGATGTGGCTGCAGGTTCCTTCTTCCCCACTGACCTGCCTACTTCTGGCACTTGCCTTCCTGCCTGGAGTCCTGACTTAGCCATGGGCGAGTGCAGTGTAGTAGGGTGGGCTCTGGAAGCAACCGGGTGACTTTGGGAAAGCAGGTCCCTTCTGCCTCCCTTTCCGGCTGTTTGGTGGATTTGCACAGGGGGCTGCCTCATGCACATGCACCTGGGTTTGACAGCTTTGGGGAGCTGCGATGGCGCTCCCCACTGCCCTGGTGGTGGTGGTGGTGGTGGTGTATGCAGTGTCATCGCACACTCATCAGCCCCTGGGGGTTCCCCAGGAGCTGAGCGGCTCGTCCCCCAAGCGGCGGCGGGCAGAGGACAAAGACGAGGGCATCGGCTCACCCGACATCTGGGAGGACGAGAAGGCGGAGGATCTGCGGCGGGAGATGATCGAGCTGCGGCAGCAACTGGACAAGGAGCGCTCGGTGCGCATGATGCTGGAGGAGCAGGTGAGGCGGGAGCGGTGAGGCAGGCGCGGCGATGCTGTCCGCTCCGAGCTCCTGCTTTGTGCCGGGGCTGGGAGTCGGGGTGTCCAGCGGGGTGATCAGTGGGGAGCAAACCAGACAGATTCCTGCCCTGGGAGGGGGTGGTCACTGTCTGAGACCGGTGAGATGAGTCAGAGGCATTCACACTGTAAACACGTATCCGTGGTAAAGGCCACACCAGATCGGTGGGCAATCAGCGAGGGGGGGAGTCTGGGCTGGTTCCACCCCACAGCTTCCTTGTGAGGGTGGGAGGAGCAGAGAGGGGAGAAGGGTGCTCCAGGCAGAGGGAACCACATGGGCAAAGGCCTAGGGCTGGAGGTAGGCAGGGAGGGAGCACAGCCTGCAGGAGGGAGAGGAGTCAGCGTGGGCCCAGCAGGCTACGGTGCAGGACTTTGGTCTCCACCCTGGCGATGTTGCGGAGGGCGCCGCCCCTGAGCCCCACTACTCCACCCCCAGGTCCGCTCCCTGGAGGCCCACATGTACCCGGAAAAGCTCAAGGTGATCGCACAACAGGTGCAGCTGCAGCAGCAGCAGGAGCAGGTCCGGCTGCTGCACCAGGAGAAGCTGGAGCGGGAACAGCAGCACCTGCGGACCCAGGTGAGCGGGAGGGGCCTGCAGGGGCTGCCCGAAGCTGGCCTGGGGCTCCCAGACCCAGCGTCAGTGCCGCCGGCTGTCCAGCAGGGCGGACCCAGGGCCTCGGTCGCAGTAGTGAAGATGTTCCTGGCTCCCAGGTGTCTTGCATACATGATTACGTTGAATCCTTAGAGCAGCCCTTTGAGGCCTGAGCTGTTCCTACTCCTGTTTTACTGATGAGGAATTGGAGGCACAGAAAGGTTCACTAACATGCCCAAGATTTCTCAGTGATGTGGGGCAGGGATTTGAACCCTGGCCATCTAGATTCAGTCTGAACTCCCGGCCACCACTGTATTTATTAGATGTGAAATGCTGGCATTGCTCCGGAGAGGGAAGGCCCGTGCAGTCTCAGATGGTCAGAAGTCCCTCCCCAGGCCACCTTGCCTTCATTTCTTAAAATAAGAGGGGTGGGAGGGGTCACGATTTGGGCGGCCCCAAACTGTGAGTGAAGGAGGTTGACGGGCTGCTGGGGTGACTGGTGGAGGCTCTCCAGGTGGTGGGCAGAGGGAGATGGTTTGGAGGGCTGTCCCGCACCCTCTGTGACGGACGGAAGGGAAGGGGCTGCTCCTAGAAACTCTGCAGAGAGACTGAGGGCCCCTGTCTTGCAGCTCCTGCCCACTCCGGCCCCCACCCACCACCCCACGGTGATAGTGCCGGCGCCGGCACCCCCTCCCTCCCACCACATCAACGTCGTCACCATGGGCCCCTCCTCGGTCATCAACTCTGTTTCAACGTCCCGGCAAAATCTGGACACCATCGTGCAGGTACCTGGGCCTGGGGAGAGGGCAGTGCTTGGGGGCTGCCCCTTGGGAACAGGCCCTTTGGGGAGAGATTAGAGAGTGGGGGAGTGGAGGGGATAGAGGCAGGGATATTGAGCGTTGAGTTGGGGGAGGAGGTCTGGAAGCCAGATGGTTCCATCTCTGCATCCTAGGTTAGGGGCAGAGAGGGAGGGACCGAATGGCCAGGAAGACGCCATTCCTTCCCTCGTGGGGGTTTGCTGGGGGTGTCCTTTGTTCCCGGAGCCCCCTGCTTTCAGAGTTCTTGCATTTGTCTCTTGGGTTTTGGGATGGGGGTGGAGGTGGAGGAGGAAGAAATGAGATGCTAGACTTTGAAGGTCGAGCCCTGAAGTCCCTGCTATGCCCAGCCTCGTGCAGAGAGACCCCTTTGGGAGGCCCAACAACATTACAAAGAAAGAAACAACCCAAAGGCCCAAATGGAAAAGAAAAAGTCCATTGAAGTCCCGGGAACTTGAGTTGCACCCGGCGAACTGAATAATAAAATTAATAACAGAGACCTTCCATAAAGCCAACAGGCAGGCTTTTGAAATACATAAATGAGGGAGAGAGGCTTATGACTTCAGGCAGGCCTGCACTGTCCTTCTTCCAAGCCAGATTCAGCTCAGGAGAGAGCTTCTAAAGTTTGTTTTCCCCCTGACTCTGAACCAGCTGCCTCTTTTGCCAGGCTTCCTTCTGGACCTTTCTGGGGGGTGTCTGGGTGGTGGGGGAGCTGGTGAGGGAGACATTGCTGGAGATGCTGGTGGTCCACATGGCCCCTGCATCCTCACGGCAGCCTCCCCCCGCCCAATCCCAGGCGATCCAGCACATCGAGGGCACCCAGGGCCAGGAGGAGGAGCAGCGGCGAGCCGTCATCGTGAAGCCCGTCCGCGGCTGCCCCGAGGCCCATGCCTCGGACACCGCCTCTGATTCGGAGGCCTCAGACAGTGACGCCATGGACCAGGGCCGGGAGGAGCCAGCAGGGAACGGGGGGCTTCCCTGACCAGCCCCCCAGCCCTCCTCTCCCTTCTGGGGGCTGGAGGGGGCGGGGCAGCAACTGGGAGAGAGACGAGGGTGAACGAGTGAGAAATTTTTACAAAATTTACGGCGTCATTTGGGTCTCTTTTATGACCTCTTTTTTCAATACTGTAAATCGTCCTTTGAGTGAAGCCGCCCTACCCGAGGTCGGGGCTGGGGCGGCAGGAGCGCCTGGCAGCACCCGGGCACCTGGGGCTGGGCCTTGGCCCCGGAGGCTGGGGAAGCAGACGTGGAGGTGCCTGGCCTCTCTCCACCAAAAAAGCATTTTTTTCAATGAAACATGTTTTTAAGAACAGGGAAAAAAATCAAACAAAACCCCAAGGTATTTTTGCCCTCTCCAGAGCCAGCCTGCCGACCGTCAGTTTTTAATTCCCCCTTCCCTCCTCTTTTTTGGTGTTCTTTCTCCTTTAAGCACTTACATGGGTTGGGGGTCTGGCTGGGTCGGGGCTCTGGGGGTCCGGGGGTCTCCATTGCTTCTCGGTTGGGGTTTGCTGCTGCCCTTCTCCCCTCCCCTCCCTCACCACCCAGCCCCCCACCTCTCCCTCCGGGTTTCCCATCTTGCACCCCAAAAAAGTCTTTGTCTCTCTCTTTGTTGTGTTTGTTGTTGGTTCTTTTTTGGTTTTGGTTTTTTTTGTTTTTGTTTTTTTACAATTTTGAGGTCTTTATGTTCAAGGAGAAGCTATTATATTTTGTTAACAAAGTGTGTGGGGGGGAAACCAAGAGGCCACTGTGCCTTTATAAAGAAACAAAATAAAGTTTGTACTTTGTTTTTTAGATTCTGTATCTCCTGGGTGTGTGCTGTCCTGGGGGGCTGGCGAAAGCTCCCTGGGGGGTACTGTTTGGGCCTACCAGAAGGGGACCGGATGTGGGTGAGCGTGATGACTCCCCCAACTTACGTGTGGTGTTGTGATGAGAAATCAGGGTCCTGAGATTCCCTGGGTTTACTCTGGGGATTCTGCAAAGAGGGGAGATGGTGTTGGGATTGAGGTGAGCGGCTCCCAATTTCTCCTGGGTGGGAGACAGGAGAGAATAAACAACTAAGCCAATAGTTTCCGTCTGCTAGAGAAAGGACACAGGATGTTCAGGGCTCCCGATTGATGGCCACTTCCCCAGCTTGTGTAACCCCTCTGAACCACATGATCCTCCTCTACAGAAGGGAAGGGAGCATTGCCTTAAAGTGCAGTGTTTAAGAGCTCAGATCCTGGAGTCGGTCTGCTGTTGATCAGTTTCACCTCGGGCAGATCTCTTGATCTTTGAGACTAAGTTTTCTCTCCTGAAAGCTGGGAATCATAAGGGCTCAAGGTTAAATTTCTTAATTCTGCATGACCAGAGATGGCTTAATAACATCTCGCTCTTGACCTGCTTTTCCTCAGGTATGTGACAGGTACGAGGGGACTGAGGTCAGAACAGAATAGCGGATTCACACCTCACCCCACATTGAATGCTTCTAGACATGAATTTGTTGGATAGAAAGGAAGGCAGGGGCCTGTATTTTTTTTAACTTTAAATACATTTTTTTAAGTGAAATTAACAGAACTTAAAATCAAGCATTTAAAAGTGAATAGTTCAATGGCATTTTGTTGTTCAGTCACTAAGTCATGTCTGCCTCCTTGCGATCCCATGAACTGCAGCATGCCAGGCCTTGCTGTCCTTCATTATCTCCTGGAGTTTGCTTCAACTCATGTCCATGGAGTCAGTGAGGCCTTCCAACCATCCCATCCTCTGTTACCCTCTTCTCCTGCCCTCAATCTTTCCTAGCATTAGGGTCTTTTCAATGAGTCAGCATTTACTACATTACTATTCTGTGCACCCATCACCTCTATCTAGTTTCAAAACATTTACATTTCTCATTTTAAAATGATCCATTAATCAATCTCCCCATTCCTTTTCTCTGATCCCCTGACAACCACCAATCTGCTTTTTGTTTTCTAGTATTTAAAGAAATTAAAGTGTAATTTATCTTAGGTAAAATTCACTTTTTAGATTTTGGTTGTGGGAGTTTTGACAAATGTATATAGTTGTGTTACCATCACCATAATCAAAATAGAAATTAATTTCTTCATCCCCGTGTTACCCCTGCCCTAATTGTGATCCACCCAGCTCCTGGCAACCTAGGCTCTATTCCTGTGATTCCTATGTAGTTTTGTCTTATCTAAAATGTCATACTATAAATATATTTATTTATAGTATATGACAATACAAATTTAGCTTTTTGAATCTGGATTCTTTCACTTAGCATTATCACTGTAGGTTTCTCTCTTTGGGGGGTGTATATAGGTATATTTACATAAATTAAACGCGTGTTTGAGGGAAGGGGCTTAGCTAGGATCTGGGCGGGAACACCACTTCCCAAGACCAGTAGAGCGACCCCTTTTCGCCAGTGCAAGACGCGTCCTACGGGTTGCAGGCAGCTCCTAAAAGTGTCAATAGAGGGTGCTGTGGAACCAGGATGTCTGGCCAGCAAGGGCAGAGGCTCCGCCCCCTTCTGGTGTCTGCGGGCCTACTCAGTTCCTATAGGCCAGAGGCGGGGCTCGGGGGCGGGGTCAAGGGAATACCCAAGGCCTGTCCTTGGGAGCCCAGCGACCGTAGGCGGTCTCTCCAGCAGGCGGCGGGAATCGGGGGCGCGGCTGCGGCCACGCCCCTTCCCGGACTCGCCCCGCCCCGCCCCGCCCCGCCCCGCCCCGCCCCGCCCCGCCCCTCGGTGCGCAGGCTCCTTGGTGCCTCAGGCCATCTCGCGCGCTCCCGATAGCACACTTCTCTGGCCCCGGCCCGACCCCGCCCCGCGCCCTCCCACGCACGCTCCGCACGCAGACGCGGCAAACGTGCGTTTCCCGCTTGTCCTCCGCACGGAGGCGCTCGCAGGCTTTCCGCTGTGCCGGATGGGGCGTGTGGTGGCTCGTTCGCTGCAGAAGTTAGGAGCCCCCGCCGTTCCAGTGACTTGATGTCGCAGTCAGAAGGGAACAAGTGACCTTAGTGTTAATAACTTGTTTCCTTTTAACCCACAATGTTTGAGATGTTATTTCCTCACAGGTAGTGAATGTAAGAAACTGAAACCATTCACCTCAAATTGGGACTTGAACCCATGTGCGGGAACTTGGACCCTGCCAAAGCCCAGCTTGGAACTTAAACCCAAATGGCTGGGACTCCAAGGTGGCCAAAACGCACTGTCTTGTGAGATCATACATCTGGTTTCAGGACCTAATGAAGCTCAAGCTCTTGATGTCTCATCGCAGAAAGAATTCAGCGAGAGATAAAGTGGTAGGTAAGAAGTAGATTTATTTAGAGAGAAACACTCCACAGTATGTGGGCCATTTCATAATGAAGGCACGGTTTCAGGAGAAACTCGTGCCACAGAGTGGACCATCAAAGAACGCAAGTGCAGCCTGGAAATGTGGTGTAGGACTGGGTAATTCATAAGTTAATGATCAAGATGGTTATTCCAACAATTTTGGGGAAGAGGTGGTGATTTCCAGGAATTGGACCATCACCCACTTTTTGGTCTTTGATGTTCTTGAAACTGTCATGGCGCCTCTGGTGAGTCATTTAGCTTGCTGAGCTGTTACTGAGGATGAAGGTCTAGTTGAAGTTGACTTGTCTGCCATCTTGGAACCATTTGGTTCTAATCAGTGTACCCCGTGTCCTTGGGCTTCATCATTCTTTCAAAGGTTATTCCCTACCCCCTTCCCTCTTGTTTACAAACTACAGATGAAATAGCTCATTTTTCCTGCTGAATCTGGGAGCCCTGTGTGCAATACTTTGGGCACCTGATGCAGAGAACTGACTCATTTGAAAAGACCCTGATGCTTGGAAAGATTGAAGGGGATGACAGAGGATGAGATGGTTGGGTGGCATCACCGACTCAATGGACATGAGTTTGAGTAAATTCTGGGAGTTGGTGATGGACAGGGAGGCCTGGTGTGCTGCAGTCCATGGGGTCGCAAAGAGTCACACACGACTGAACGACTGAACTGAACTGTGTGCATCTTGCTCTGGCCACCCCTCTGTGGGGAAGGCCGTGGATACGGGCACTTGGGAGCCTGGCCTGGGGTTCAGAAAGGGCACGGTGTCCAATGGCACAGCAGACACTGGCCTGGGAGGAGGAAGAAGTAGAGATAATGTGGGAACCGGATTGTAGAGGACTTTTAGGTCACGCTACAAAACTTGGACTGTATTTTTTGTGAAGGGAAAGAGTGTAGGAGAGACATGACCAATGCAAAGTTCAACAAAACCTTTCTTATAAACTTTTGTATTGAAGTACTGTATTACATACACTTAGAGGGCTCGTAATGAAGCGTTTAGCTCCGTGAATTTTCACAGACTGAATGTACACCCATATAGCCAGCATCCTACCAAGCCTTCAAGTGGTTTGTTTCTTAAACAAACAAAAAATTGTTGGAAGTAGTTACAGAAGTGTTCAGGAGTCCACCTGCAGCCTTTACCCTGCCTCCCCCAGTGCTAACATCTTGCCTACCTACTGTACCCCATGGAAACTGGGTAACTGTTGTTGCAGGCCACAGGACTTATTCAGAGTTTACAGTTTTGCATGGGTTCATTTACGTACGTGTGTGTACAGTTGCTCTGTACTATTTTGCAACAGCGATTTTGAGAACTGGAGTTGTTCTGCATCCTCACCAGTACTTGATATTATATTGTCAGATCACTATATTTTTCAGGTTTTTTTCCCAACCAATTTGGTAGGTGTAGAGTAGAATCTCACCGCAGTTCTACTTATATATTTTTGGCCACAGCTTGGGGCATGCGACATCTTAGCTCCCTGACCAGGGATCGAACCCTTGCCCCTTGCAGGGGAAGCATGGATTCTTAATCACTAGACCACCAGGGAAGTCCCTAGTTTTGCTTATTTTATGTTGTCATACAAATCATACAATATATATTCTCTTTTTGTCTGGCTTCTCAATATAATTCTTTGAGATTCATGTTTGATTTTGTGTATATTAGCAGTTTGTTCTTTTTTGTTTCTAAGAATACTGCATTGTATGAATATACCACAAATTGTTTAGCCAGTCAGTTAACAATGGACACTTAGGGTGTTTCCAATTTATGACCATTGTGAATACATTCTAGTAGAGACTGTCCCCCAAATAGATTGTGCCAGCCTATGGATTCTGTCACCAGTGTGACGGTGAAGGGGCATCGTAAGCCTGTGCCATGGGCCCTCTTTTGTGGTGGTTTCTTTGGGAGGGGACTAGGCATTCTTGGTTTCCTAGTGGCCTCACCCACCCTATTTTAAGGTCTTCGTTAGGGATTAAATCTTATGGGAAATGTATGTCTGCTCTGATCTCAAGGATCGTGACATTGCACCATGTCCTCTTTGTGAAGATCCTCAGAAGAAATTCCTGTCGAGTCTCAGCAGCAGAAATAATTTCACTTCTCCGGAACAGTTGGTTTGTTCTTATTTTAAGGACACTGAATTGGCAAGAGATCAAGTTACACACACGTGAGGGTTTACGTACGCACTGCCGTTTGCTTTTCTATCAGCCTTACGCATGGCTCCATTTCGTGTGCCTGTCTTTGTGTGGTTTTCATCTCCTGTTACTTCCCATTCTTGTTTTCTTGGTGTACTTTATGGATATTTGGGAGCCATTTGTATGCTTTTCTGGCACAGGGTGGGTTATGATAAACGCTGCTTGTGCCCTGATTTGGGGGTGTCTGGCAGCAGAACATTTGCCCCCCTGGTTCTGTGAGATGTTGAAGGGCTATCTAGCAGAAAGAGGGAGGGGACTCCCTGTGACCTTGGCCTCCTTAGTGGTTGGTTAACTGGCCTCAGACCAGTACATAAAGCCCATGCAAATCCTCCAGCCACCTCTTGGGGCTGGCCGGCCAAGTTGTCCTTAGCTTCAGATTTTGTCTCTGGCTCTCCCCTGCCTGCCCCTGACCCTCCTGGACCCATTCCACAATCCCTTCTTCATCCAGCTGCCTCTCTGTGCTCTCCTGCAGGCTGCCGTCCTTGTGGCCTTTGTCTTTCCCCCTCTGTCTGGAGTTCTGCATGCCCTCCGTTGCCCTGCAAGTCCTGGGCTGGGGCGTGGGGTCAGTGCCATCCCCTGCCTTGGTCCCCTCTCTCCTCTTGCCCTGCTGAGTTGCAGGTTTTGGTGTTGATTGACGCGAGCATGTGCTGGCCGAGAGGAGGGGGGTAGGACTGGGGGCCGGGGGGCAGGATGGGCCCTGAATCCGGCAGCCGTAGGAAGGAATGAACTCCCCGAACCGGCTGTCCCCCCCACCACACCCCTGGTGTTGAAAAGGAGCTAGGAGGGACAGCTGCAGGGTTTCCTGAATTAGGGGGCCTAGGTCACAGGTTCTCGCGGGTGCGGCCTTGTCTCCATGGCAGCCTCAGGATCAAGTTCAAGAGGAAACCGCACAGCGACTGGAGAAGCCTGCGTGCTGCACGCATTCCAGAGATTAGTCGTCCCTCTCACGGTGCCTCTTGCCTATCTGAGGCAGATAGGGAGGATGCTCTGAAAACGGAAAGAGAATCGACAGCAGCCTGTTCCCTTGTGGGGAGAAGGAATTGTCTGGGGTGGACAGGCTCTGAGGAGTAGTGGGGTCTGTTTGTTTGAGATCAGGGGAGGGGCGGTCTCCATTCTCCGGGGGCCCTCATGGTGCGGGTCCCTGGCTCCCTGCGAGAAGGTGGGGTGGCAGGGGGGAGGGGGTCTGGAGCACTGCGGCTGGCTGTGGACCTCACCTTGCATGCGGAGCGGCAGAGTCAGTACTGTTGGGAGTACTCTCTGTCACTGGAGGTATTCAAGCAGAGATCTCTGTGAGGGTTATTGTAGGGAGGATGGTGGGAATTTGGGTCCTTCCAAGGAAGACAGTCTCTAACTTCTGAGGTAAATGGAAAGGTCCTCTTGATGAGGGCTACTCTAGAAGAAATGAAATCTGCTGACCCCTTGATCTTGGACTTCCCGCCTCCAGAACAGTGAGAAAATAAACTGTTGTTTAAGCCCCCAGTCTGTGGTATTTTGTTATGGCAATCCTAGCAAAGTAATGCACTATCCTTTTGTGACTTTTGTTTCACTTTGCATAGCATTTTCAAGGTTTAGCCACACGTTGTAGCATACCTTAGTATTTCTTCTTTTTTTTTTCTAAATGACTGAATAATATCCCGTTGTGTGGATGGACCACATTCGGTTTATTCATTCATCTGCTGATGGGTACTTGGGCTTTTTTCACCTTCCGGCTGTGGTGAGTCGTTGGCTGGGTGTACAAGGACCTGTTTGAGAGCAAACAGGGCATCTTTAAATCAGACGCAGTCAACCCTTTAAGCAGAGCTGGGCTCACCCTCCCTGTCTGCTTGACTGGGGTTCCTCTGGTTTCTCTGACCCTCTCTCTGTTCCCCACGTGCCATGCCCTACCCCTGCCTTCCACCCCTTCTCTGATGTGCTAAGTCCTTTCCCCCACCATGGATGCCGCTCACTTGGTTGATGGGAGAAGCACCGGGTTTGTGAGGTGGGCAGATCTGGGCTCAAGCCCAGCAGCTCTGTTCCTAGCTGGTGACCCTGAAGAAGTCCCTTCAGCCCAGAGCCTCGGGCTCCTCTGTGAGGTGGTGACATCCACCTCCCATCCCTCAAAGCCCCCGGTGGAGCGGGCGCCTCCTTGGTTCAGATGTCCTTTTCTCTCCCATGACCAAATGAGGCCCCCTCCCTCACAAGGAGGCCCCCTCCTCCCAGCTCCCCAGCCATGAACATGGGTTGGAAGACTTAATGTTGGTGTGTTAGTTAGTCGGGGTCTCCTGAGAAACAGCCAGTGGGATCCGTGTTTACAGAGGGGGTCAGAAAGAAATCCCTGGGAAGGGCAGCAGCTGGAAGTCAGGTGCGTGGACATCGCAGTCTGAAGGCAGAACTCCCTCCCCATCACGGGACCTCAGTCTTGCTGTTTAAAGCCATCAACTGATTGGGTTAGACCCACTCACATTAGAGAGGGTGATCTGCTTGACTCAGGCCAGGGATTTAATTATTTTTAAATTATTAATTTATTTATGTTTGGCTGTGTTGGGTGTTCATTGCTGTGTGCTGGCTTTCTCTACTTGCAGAGAGTGGGGGAAACTCTCTAGTTGCAGTGAGCGGGCTTCTCATTGAGGTGGCTTCTCTAGTTGCGGAGCACAGGCTCTAGGGCTTGCGGGCTCAGTAGTTGTGGGGCATGGGCTTAGTTGCCCCTCGGCATGTGGAATGTCCCCCAGACCGGGGATCGAACCCATGTCCCCTGCTGTGTCAGGCGGATTCTTAACCATTGGACCACCAGGGAATGGGAAGTCCAAGGCTGCAGATTTAAATGTTAAGCACGTCTGAAGAGCACTTGCACAGCAATATCTACACTGTTGTTTGACCAGCAGCGGGGTGTCATGACCTAGTCAGGTTGACATACAACCCGTTGCAATTGATACCTCATCAGTTCTCTTCAAACCAATCTACAGATTGATCATAATTCAGTTAAACTCCAAGAAGACTTTTAAAAAAACAGCTGACAGGCTGATCCCCAAATTCATGTAGAATAGTCAAAATGACTTTAAAAAAGAATATCAAAGTTGGAGAATTCATACTACCTATTTTCAAGATTTATTATGAAGCCACGGTGATCAAGATAGTGAGGTATTAGTGAAGGGACAGACACATAGCTCAATGGAACAGGATATAGTCCAGAACTAGATTCTTACATATATGGTCAATTTTAAAAATAAAAAACCTTTTTTTTTTGTCCAAGTTGTTTGGCATGTGAGATCCTAGTTTCCTTACCAGCGATGGAACTTGTGCCCCTTGAAATGGAAATGTGGAAAAAAAGAAAAAGAAATGGAAGTGTGGAGTTCTAACTACTGGACCACCAAGGTGTCCACATATATAGTCAGTTGATTTAAAAAAAAAAGATGGAAAGGCAATTCAGGGTTGATAAGATGGTATAGAATCTGCCTGCAGTGTGGGAGACCTGAGTTTGATCCCTGGGTTGGGAAGATCCCCTGGAGAAGTGAATGCCAACCCACTCCAGTATTCTTGCCTGGAGAATCCCATGGACAGAGGAGCTACAGTCCATGAGGCTGCAAAGAGCTGGACACGACTGAGCAACTAACACTTTCACACTTCAGGAAAGTCCTTTTCACAAACAGTGCTGGAACAACTGGATATCCATTTGTTAAAATCTAAAGTTTGGTCCAGTCTTGCAACATATTAAAAGAAAAGCAGAAAATGGATTATAGCTAGAAATGTAAAACCTGAAACTACTGTACTTCTGGAGAAAACAGGAAAAAATCTTTATGACCTTGGTTTAGGCAAAGAGTTAAGTATGACACCAAAGGTGTAATTCATAAAATAATACATTGATCAATTGGACTTTATAAAAATTAAGCATTTCTGCTCTTTAAAATACACATATAAATGAAAAGATAAGTTGCAGACTTGGATAGGGAATATTTACTAATGATGTATCTGATAAAGGATTGTCTCCAGAAGACATAAAAAATGGGGAAATATTTGAATAGGCACTTCATCACAGATGCACCAAAGAAGTGGATGACAGATACAGATACACGGGAACATGCTTAATGTCATTAGTTGTTAGGAAGGTGCAAATTAAAACTACAATGTGATATCACTACACACCTATAAGAATCACTAAAATTTGAAAAACAGACCATACAGAATGTTGGTAAGGATGTGGAGTAACTGGTGGTGGGATTATAAAATGGTATGATCATCTTAGAAAAAAGTTAACGCGAAGAGGAGTGAATTAAGAGTTTGAGATGAACATATACGCACTACTATATATAAAATAGACAACCACCAAGGACCTACTGTATAGCACAGGGAACTGTGCTCAATATCTTGTAATAACATATAATGGAAAAGAATAAAAAAATTATTTTTTTGCCGTGCTGTGCGGCATGTGGGATCTTAGTTCCCTGACCGGATCTTAGTTCCATGACCCCTGAGGTAGAAGCCTGGAGTCTTAACCACTGGACTGCCAGCAAAGCCCAACTCCTAGGTATTTACCCAAGCGAAATGAAAGTGTATGTCGTAATGAATTGTGTGTAGATGTTTATAGAAGCTTTGAAAACCGAAAGTCTCTCAACAGGTGATGGATAACAAATTGGGGTCCATCCAGGCCATGAAATACAATTCAGAATCAAAAGGAGTCAAAATATTCATATGGGCTACAACGTGAAAATGTCTCAGTATCATTATACTATGTGAAAGAAGCCAGATAAAAAAGAACGCAGATGGGATGATTCCATTTATATCAAAATCTAGGAAATGCAAACTAATGTATAGTGGCAGGAATCAGATCAGTGGTTGCCTGGGAAGGGGTAGGCATGCATGCACGCTAAGTCGCTTCAGTCATGTCCGACTCTTTGCGACCCAGTGGACTGTAGCCCGCTAGAATCCTCTGTCCTGTAGGATTCTTTAGGCAAGAATACTGGAGTGGGTTGCCGTGCCCTCCTCCAGGGGATCTTCCCGACCCAGGGATGAACCTGTGTCTCTTACGTCTCCTGCACTGGCAGGCGTGTAATTTACCAGTAGCGTCACCTGGGAAGCCCTGGGGGGCAGGTAGGAGGGGGTAAGAGGGAGGGACTGTAATGAACGTGAGGACAATTCGAGAGTGGGAAATCCGTTTGTCATTTTGATTGTGGTTCTGTACATGTGTGAAGATATATCGAATTGTACGCTTTGAATACATTGTTTGCTGTGTGGCCATTGTGTCTGATAAAACTGTTTTAAATGGAAGTGCGTGAAAGATGCCACCCAGACTTTCGTCCTTTCCCCCCCACCAATGGTCACTCCCACAGGGACGCCATCCCCAGCAGGACCAGCCGATGCCACCCCTTCTAGAGCTGGCTTTCAGGGGGCCGTCACATGCCCCCAGGAAAAGTGCATCAAGCAGCGTGTTGCAGAAGCGCTGCTGGACAGGAACCGGTCCATCCAGGCTCCGCCCGGCCACACAGCATCCGACGTACCTTTCCCTCCCGTCAGCATTCTGCCTCTTCCAGGGGCCGGGGAAGCCGAGGCTCCTCGCCATAGACCTCAAAGGTCAGATGTCGGGGGCTTTCCTCAACTGACCATCAAAGCTCTACCCTCCTGACCTTCGGAGAGGGGCTCAGATGTGTGTCAGTGGCTGTCGTCTAATAGGCCCTTGGTCCACAAAGCCGAGGTGTGTGCAGGTCACTGCTCACATGGACTTCAGCTCCCGTGATTGCAGATGCTGAGAAGACTCAAGCCCTGACTCCCAGACCTGACCCAAGAGGACACCCCACTTTTTCTCTGCTATACACTGCCCCCCCCCACCCTGCGACCCCTGTCACGTGACCCTGGTGCTGCCGCGGGAGAGGAGTCAGCCGGGCCCTGCCTTCCCTGTGGCAGCTGGCGCTGCAGGCGCAGAGCAGCCTCCGCGGCCTCCGGGGTCCGCGCCGCTGGCCCATCACATCTGCCCAGTTGCCCTGGTGACTGTGTGACCCTGCCGCCCGCCCCCGCCGCCACCTGCCCTATAAATAGAGGCCCGGAGCAGCTGGGCTCTCTTGGCAGTCACCATGAGGGCGCTGGTCCTGCTCTGCTGCTTCGTGGCCTCGCTCCTGCTCCCAGGACAAGCAGGTACGACCCCCAGCCGGTTGGCCGGGCCAGCCTGTGACCCCACGTGCCCCCGAGGTTTTCTGTTTCCTGTGGGGTGGGGGGGCTCGGGCGGTGGACGGAGGATGAGGCTTCCGTGGCTCCTGGAGCTGATGGCAGCCCTTTGCCTCCCGGCTGGTCTCAGTGAGAAGGCACTGGGTGCAGAGACCTGAGGGCAGTCAGGGGGCCCGAGGGGAGGAGGCCCGTGAGGAGGAGGCCAGAGGGAGCGGAAGCCGTGACCTGAGAGGTGCAGGCAGGTGCACGCCCGAGCAGGGGGCCGGGGAGAAGGGCCGGCCGGTAGACGGTAGGGGAAGAAGACCCCAAGAGTTCAGACTGGAACCTCCTAGGCGGACAGAAGACCCTGCTCTTGGAGGTGGAGGGAACCCCTGGAGGTCACTGAGTTGACCCTCCCACATGGTGGAGATGGAGGGGTGCCTGGCTTTGCATGAGTGAGGGCGGGTGGCAGGGGGCATGGCTTAGGAACAATGGGACAGAGAGGGGCTCAGTTTGGGGCGGGATTGGAGCGGAGAGCTGGAAATCAAATTGGGCATGGTTCAGAGGAGGACCGGGACCCAGTCTGGAGTGGAGCTGGGCTGGGCCGGGGGCTTCACTGGAAGGGGGCTGGGGCCCGCGCGCCGTGGTTTTCTTGTGACATCTCAGCACTTCGTGTGGCGGAGGCGGTGGCTCTGGTTACAGCTTGAGGGCTATTTATAGGTGTGGAGGGGGCACCGGAGCATGTTGCTACTTCTGTTCCGAGATTCCTGGGGCTGAGTGCCCCTCCAAGATGCTTCAGGGGTGCCCTGAGGACCCCGCAAAAGTCCAAGAGTCCTGCTTTGCCTTTTCATGACAACTGTAGGCTTCATCTGCACTGGGGACTGTGGGGCCTTGGGGGTTCTCTTTCTTGAGGTCTTAGAAGCAGACAGGGGAGCCCGTGGCAGGCAGGAGCAGAAGCCAGTCCCTCGGGGGCTGGAGACCGAGGCGGGGGGCTCTGGCCTCGCATGTGCGGCTGGGCCCTGCCCTTGTCTGCCCTTGAGTTTAATTTGGGCTCCGTGGGGCTGCAGTGGCCGGGGTGGCGAGGATTCCAAGCGGCTGTCAGGCGGCTAAGTATGGAAACAGCCCTGTAATCGGAGCCCGAGCCCGGGAGCCACTGCCGCCCTCTCCCCTGCGCCGCCCAGCCCCAGCTGCCAGCTCCGTGACTTCCACGCTGCCGCCCCAGGAACTTTTAGCCTTTTAGGGACATCCTTTATCTTTCCTCCCACCAAGGGAACTGGACATCTGGAATGTCCCACAGGTCCTGTTGGGGGACCTCGCCACCTCCCGCCTGTTGGGGGAAAGGAGGCAGGCAGGTGCTTTCTGTAAAGATTCTCTCTTTGCAGTCCTTTCCTTCCTGGACTCTGCGGTGTGTGCCCCCCTCGGCCCCAGCCTGGCCACTCATGTGCGGGGTCCCCGCCCTCCTCCCCGCTGCTCATGGCTTATGCTGTGCATTCTTCACAGTGGTGGGCTTCCTAACCCCCAGTTGCAGATTGTAAACCCCAGATGGCTTCCTCCTGTGATCCGGCGTAGGGGATTCCATGAGTGGCTTCCCCCATCCCATAGTGACAATTGTTTCTACTGGTTGGCTTGCCTGTAGAGTATGCTACCTGTAAATGCCACCATGCCCACAGGCATAGCTTTGCTCCTGAACTTCCCACCCCCGTGCTGAATCCTCATTTCCAGCCCCGAGTTGCTCACCCTTCCCTGGTGGCAGGCACAGCCTTCTTTCTAAGCCCCCTTCCTGCTTCCTGGGGGGACCCTGCAGAGCCGCCCTTCCTTCTTGTTTGCCCTCCTTGCTCCCGTTGTCCTCTGCACCAGGGTGATGGGCTCCACCACCTCCCCGACCCCCAATCCGCCCCAGTTTTTTGGAACCGCCAGCGTCCTCCTCTTTGTCTTGGGGACCTGGCCTGGGGTCAAGCCTGCTTGAGGACAGAGGAAAACAGCCCCGAGAGGATTTACTCAGTCTGCTTATGGTCCAGGTGAGCGAGCAAAAGCCAGAGGAAAGAACCGTGGTCAAGGTCAGACAGTGAGTCAGGTCAGACACGCAGGGCCAGGGCCGGTCTCAGCCCACCCAGGAGTTCCTGGCCTCCTTTGGCCCCTCTCTCTGCAGTCCTCCTTGGACACCCCAGTTCCTCTGCCTGTGGGTGTGGGGCCACGCGTGGCTGCCTTGGGGTACAGGGCAAGGCCAATGCCTTTGAATTTTGACTCCCCAGAGAGCATGTGGGAATGGGGGTGTTGGGAACACCCCCATTTCTTTGGGCTTAAACTGCTGGTGTTTGTTAGGCTGAATTCAGGACAGCCTTGCTTCCTGTTACCTGCTGGAGGCAGAGATTGAGGGACGACAGGGGGTCTGAGTCTGCTCCTCTACTTCCTCCAGCCCAGCCCTGGTTTGCACACTCACCCCGTCTGCTCTGGCCCCACCCTGCCATCCGAATGGTGAGAGGTTGGTGCATGCTGGGGCTCCCAAGGCCCTCCAAGAGCAATGGGTGTCTCTTAGGAACCCCTTCATGACATTTCCTCTCCCACCCAGAAGGAAGTGGTTTTCACAGCCCCTCAGCAGGGTACCCCAGGTGCCATGATGCAACTGTGGGGAGGGCTTGGAGAGAAGGTCATGAGTTGGGGGGTCCTGGGGAGGGAGTAGGCCCCAGAAGCCTCTCCAGCATCTCCCCCTGCTACAAGCTGTGTCCCCAGTGAGGTCTCCAGCTCCTGGCTTGGTGCCACTGGACGAGCCGTGGGGAGCAGGTGGTCCACCAGTTCCCACATCGGGTGCATGAGGCGCTAGTCTGGATCTGCTCAGTGGATGCAGCCCCCCGATGTGGGCACCGAGCCTGGTGGCCTGTGGGACCACGGTTTGGGAAATGCGGGCTTTGCCTCCCACGTGGGTGTGGCAGTGAGGCTCACACTGCTCAAGGGCCAGAGCTGGAATCCTGGACCCGAGTGGGGTCCGGCGAGGCTGGCTGCATCCACCTGGCCTTGGGGCGCTCAATCAGGTGTGGTGGTCAGGAGGGAGCCTGATCGCTGTGGACCGTTCCTCTGTTGACCTGGGCTGGGGGATCAGGACAGCGCATAGATACGATGCCTTCTGATCTGGAAGGAGGGGTGTGGCTGGAAGCAGGGGGTGAAAGGGGTCTGCCACTATGGGGTGCACCCCTCTACTCCAAATCCAATCTAAAGACAGACTCACCATCCCTTCCATTTAAATACTGCTCGAGGATGCAAAATGCTTTCTTTCAAACACCTCCCTTAAATCATCCCGGATCTAGTGTGTACCAGCTGGTTCGCAGGTATGGTGCCGAGGGAATGCAGATAGGCATTTTGTGCCTGGCACGCTTATAGTCCAGGGTTGGGGGAGGTAGGGCATCCTCCCCCTTGTGGCTATGCACACACAAAGAAGACACACGCGGTACTTAGGGAGGTCCAGGTAAATGGGGTGGGGTGGATGGAAGTGGGTCTGAGTGGACAGGGAACGTCTTCCAGGTGAGGGACTGTCTGAGATGGGCCTTAAGAAGCATAGGGTTCAGAAGAGAATGCCGAGGAAAAGCAGGGATGAGCACATTCATGCATCAGGGAAGGTGGGGCTCAGGTGAGACCCAGGAGGGTCACGGGGAGGAAAGGTGTGGTGGGGCTTGTGGAGAATCCGGGAGGCTGAATTGGGGCCAGAGTGTGAGGGGAGCTGGACTGAGGAGGGGGCTTTGCTCTGTGGGTGGCAAGTAATCATGGGGGGGGGGGTTGGAAAAGTGTGTCTGGCAGTTGTTTGTAGGGAGGAGTAGACCAAGCTGGGATGATGTGTACTCTGGCGAGGGAAAGGGAGAGGGATAGACTGGAGGGCAGGCCCCACTGCAGGCCCCCCCAGATTGATGCTGGGGAACAATCTGCTGGACCCCTCAGCCTGGTGAGCTGAGCGGGAAGGAGCCCCCGAGGGTATTGTGTAGGCCACTGCAGGCAGAACCTTGCCAGAAAAATGAGAAGAGACCAGGATTGTAAAAGAACCGATTTAAAAGGTCACCTGATATCATTATGAATTCTGGGTCCTGGGGGAACGCCTGGATGCAGATGGTTAGCTTAGGAGGAAGGTCGGGTCTGGGGATCCAGAAATGAGGCTAGTTTGGGAAAAGATGAGGGCAAGGCTATGAGATCACCAAGGATGCTGCTGCAGAGAGAGAAAAAGAAGAGAGTCCAGGACCAGTCCCCGGGGAGTAGGAAGAGGAAGAAGATAAATGGATTTCAGGAAGACGGGATGAGATCCAGGCAGAGGCGTGACCTGGCAGCAGAGGACAGGGTGCTTCCTGCAGAGGCTGTGAGTCCCGCGGAGAGGCCGGGAAAGGTGAGGCGTTGGCTTGGACACCAGGAGGCTGCGGACTGGTCCCTCAGTGAGGATGTGGAGGCATGTTCACTGGGAGAGACTTTCAATATTAAGTCTACAAGAGCTAGAGAACCGTGAGAGAAGGTGGGGTGGCTGAGTCTGCAGAGGAGGCGGTATGTTCCTGGGCCAACGGGGAGGATGCAGAGGCGCGGGAAGGGTTGATGAACTGGGGGGTGGGGTGGGCGTCAGAGTTTGAGAGTGAGGTGGACAGGTCCGAGGGGGTTTGAGGGGGGACCACAGAGGGACCCCCCCCCCGCGCACTCGAGGTTCACTCAGTAGTGCCTGTGCCCACCAGAGAGCTCAATGAGGAAGTGAGGATCCTGGTCTACAACAGGGGATTGCTATGGAGCGGGGTGAGGGCCATGGAGGGGAAGAACCAGTCAGAGCTGACCAAGAACCCCTTGAGGTAGAAAAGGAGGCCAGTGGTCCTGAGATGTATGGGATCGAACAGCAGGGCCCGGACCAGAGCCTGCTGTCCAGTTCAGCTGAGATGAGGCCAGGAGGTGGCCAGTGAATCAGCATTTTCATCACAGCAAACGTTGGTCTCGCGCTGTTGGTGAACCAGCCCTCTCGAGCCTTCAGATGCTGCAGAGAAGGGGGCAAAACCCGACGCCAAGCTCTGTCCCAAGGTGTTCATTCCACAGACGCGAACCGACCTGCTCCTGGGAAGCGCAGTGTTCGGTTCTGTAGGAACCGTTACTTTGGGGGAAGCTGGCACAGGGCACGGTGCAGGGCACGGGGCCCAGAGGCAGCTGGGCTCAGGTTTCCTCTGGGTGTTTTCCAGGTGGCTGCAAGGCCTCCCTCTGCGGCTCCCTGGCCCATTGGCAAGACTCATTTTGGGCTGAGAGAATTCAGGATCTGCTCTGGGCGGCCAGGGCCCTCAGAGACCCTCCCACCTTCCTCACCTGCCTTCTCAGGAGCCTTCTGGACTCAGACACATGGCTTCAGACGCCTGCCTCTGCCCTGCCCATTTCCTTCTCTCCTTGGAGTTTCCCTTCTCTCCCTGGAGGTTCCCTTCTTTCCCCGGACACTGGCCCTGCTTTGTCCCCATGAGACGTGCCCTGAAACTCATTCCAGCAAGGGCTAATGGCTCAACACTTAAATTTTCACTTTCCCAAGTCACTTTTTGTTTGAAAGGAGTGAGAAGATTTTAGCTCAAGGAATGCATCTCTAACGCAGAAATTCTCATTGCTTTGGTGGGCAAGGTCTTACCCTAGTCCCTAGTCACGGCGTTGAGGCAATAGATAGTTCCCAATCCTGAGCTGTAGAGCAGGGCTTCCTCTACCTGACCCCGAAGGAGGGAGACAGGGAGTGGACCGGGGCTACGGTGGCCACAGCTGTAGGACTTGCTCCCTGGTTAGAGGACCCACCCGCTGCTCACCCCCAGCCTTGCTGTCTTCAGCAGGAGGTAAAGGGGGTAGCATAATTCGGCAATGGGATGGGTCAGTTTTCGTTTGCGCTGAGTTTCTGGAGACATCCGTTTCCTGGTCTGTGTCACCTGGGATGTATCTTTCTCAGGGCTCAGGGACATCCCGTCCCATTTGCTTTCAGCCTCATCGCTCTCCAGCCGTGAAGACGGATTTGTTTAGAGTCAAGGTCCCAGGCACCCTCCGGCGTGGGCTCATGCCTGCCTGTCACTTCCTTGTCCCCTTAGAGACCTCCAGCTCAGCCTTTCCTGAGCTCCCGTCCTCAAGGTGAGGGGCTGGGGTGGTGGAGTCTGCTGTTAAAATGCTTGAGCTGTTAGGTCTGCCATTCACACCCCTGGCAGGGCCTACAGCATCTGCCTCTGCCGCCCTCCGGCTCTTCCCCGGCTGGAGTGGAGGGAAGACTGGTGTCGTCGTCGTTGTTTAGTCGCTGAGTCACGTCCGACTCTTTGCAGCCCCAGGGACTGTAGCCCACCAGTTTCCTCTGTCCGGTTCCTCTGTCCCTGGATCTCCCAGGCAAGCGTACTGGAGTGGGTTGCCATTTCCTCCTCTAGGAGATCTTCCCGACTCAGGGGTTGAACCTGTGTCTCCTGGGTCTCCTGCACTGGCTGGCAGATTCTTTGCTGCTGAGCTGCCTGGGAAGCCCGAGGCTGGTGGTGGGTGTGCCCAGTTCTGAAGCCCACGAGACCACGGGGCTGGCGGGCAGCTCCTGCCTGGTGCCGTCCCAGGAGCCTGTCCTTCCTGGGACCACGTCGTTGGGACCATAGGAAGGCACAGTCGCTGTTGCTCTGTCCAGCTCCCAAGCCGGGACCCAGAAGGATTTCGGGTGGGACATTGGCCCAGGGGGGGCAGGCTCCCCATGTTCATGGCAAGGCTGTTAAGTGATAAGAAGAGGCTTTTCTCCTCTGGCCCTTGGGGTCCTTGTCTTCCACAACCTTGAGGGCCCTTGACCTTGAGTCCTCTGTCAGCTCAGAGTGCTCAAGGGCACAGGACGATGCAGACTGTGTGGCCAACCCTGGGGAGGAGGGTTCAGCACAGCCCCCTGAAGAAACAGGCAATGCGGCCCTGGGTCGGGAATCAGGCTGGACACATGATTCGGGGTGATGGGCAGTATGTGATCAGCAAGAGGCATGAGGCTGCAACATGGATTCAGACACGGCAGGAAGAGGGGAGGAAGGGCAGGTCTGGGTAATTGCACAGGGTGGGGGCTGGAGGATCGAGGCAGGAACGATTAGGCAGGCAGGGGGTCCCTCTTGGAAAGGCCCAGCTCTCTAGCCCAGAAGCCAGGCCGTGCCCATTGTGACGTCCAGGCTGGCCACGCTGTGCTGGCAGGAACAGGTTATGCCCCTGCCCTGAGGCGCTGCCTTCTATTTGGGGAGATGACACGCACTGAAAAAAAGATGTAACTAACACTCCGGGCAGCTCTGTTTGGAGTTCAGAGGAGGGCTGGAGGTCTGGCCTCACGGAAGGGCAGGGTTTCAGCGGCTGTCAGCTCCAAGAGGCCGGGGCTGTGCGTCCGTTTAACTTGCTCACCGCTCCATCGCCGACCCTCAGCACAGCACTTGGCTCACTGGAGGCAGTTAGCAATGTCTGATGAACGAGGAGATGACTCGAGCAGGCAGAGAGGGGGTAGGGCGGGGGGCCATCTGGAGCTGGGGAATCAGAGCCAGGAGCAGGGAAGCTCGGACCGTGGTGCTGGCAGGAACAGGATGAGGGCAGCTCTGGCTAGAACGTGGGGCTCCCGTTCAGGGAGACCAGACCAACCTGATGGGCTGGAGCCCGCTGGAAAGGGTCTTGAATGCTGAGCCAAGCCGCTGTCTCCCTAAGCCCTCAGCATGCTCTAGCCCCTCCCCTTCCAGTAAGCTCCTCCCCTTCCCTTCCCTCTCAGATATTTTTGGATCCTTCTAGAGCAGGGACTGCATTCTGAGCTCAAACAGGTGCAGGCAAAGTCTGGCCTGGAGTTTGGGGTCCTCGGGAAGAGGGTTGCACTGGGAGCCCCGCTCAGAACCAGGCCAGGGGGGAGCCCTGGGGTGTGGGGGCCCCGCCATCCCTCCCCCCCACCCAGGCCGCTGCCAAACCTGCCTCCCCTGGTTCTCCTCCAAGTGGCCATTCAGTTAGGACCTTGTCCAGTGCAGTTGCCTTCCATAGAGTTTTCCCTAGATGGCAATAGGTTAACACAAAGCCATTGCCTTGATCTCTAGGTCCCCCAAACACCTCTGATTCCATGGGTGCCTGCCCTGTAAATCCACACTGCCCCCGCCAGAGACACTTCCAGGCATTGCTGGTTACTTGCTTTTTCCCGAACTTCCTCCTACGCTTTATTAATCAAGGGTCAGGCAATAGAAGACCATTTATTTCTCTAGCTTATCACCAGGAGGTTGAAGACACCAGCAACACTCCCTGGGACCCAGGAAGGGGTCTGGAAACATCGGGAGGGGTCACAGCTCTCGCAGTGACCTGGGGGAGCCCATCCTGGCCTCAGCTCCCAGAAGATGAAGCCTGGGTCCCAGGGGTCCCAGGAAGAGAAGTCTAGCGGCGAATCCGCCTCTTTCTCCTGTCTCTTCCTGCCTGAGTTTCATTTTGGAGTGGGTAGTTAGGCCGGTGTCCTCTCCACCCAGACCTCCCTCCCCTGAGGCTGCCCACGAGGGTGCCCGGGGGCGGGGGCGGCATGGACTCTGAGATTCGAGGACAGAACAAGCCCCGGCATCGTCACAGTTCACCAGCGAGCCCCCTACCATCTCGGCACCTGTTGGCTCTGCCTGTAGAGTGGAATAATACTTGCCCTATTTACAGCATGGGGTTGTTACATGACTAAAATAAGAAAGCAGCTATCGGATGCTTAGGATGTTTTTCAATCTCAGATACTTTTTAAGGTTAGAAGGGCTGTGACAGTGATTACAGGCCCTCACTGCGGACAGTATTTCTGTAGTTTGACACCTGCCTCTGGTTTCCTCGAATATCATGAAACGCGAGCAACTCAGAGGATCTCATCAGCAGCACACCCGCCCCTTCTCGGCGCTGTGGATATCCTCGGATTCTGTCCTCAGGGAGCTTACAGACTGGGAGGGCAGGCCGTCCCTGTTGGTGATAGGAGCAGGGAGCCATATAAGGCAGGTGTAATCGGGGCTAAAAATAAGTGGCCAGAGCTTGCAGAGTAAGTGGGAGCAGGGACGGGGCCCCGGGGCTGGGGAGCATGACCAGTGTAGCCTCAGAGCGGCTGGGAGGCTTTCGTAGGGCCGGCTCGGGTGTTGGTTCCTGTATTAACTTCCTGGGCTGCTGTAACAAATGACCTCAAACTAAGTGACTTCAAACAAGAGAGAATTTGTTTTAATTGAAGGATAATTGCTTTGCAGTATCGTGCTGGTTTCTACCATACATCAACATGAATCAGCCACAGGTATACATATGTCCCCTCCCTCCTAAGCCTCCCTCCCGCCTCCCACCTCATCCCAGCCCTCCAGGTTGCGACAGAGTCCCGGTTTGAGTCTCCTGAGTCATACCACAAATTCCTACCGGCTCTCCATTTCACACGTGGTGCATGTGTGCGCTAAGTTGCTTCGATCACTTCCGACTCTTTGCAGACCCTATGGACTGTAGCCGGCCAAGCTCCTCTGTCTCTGGGAGTCTCCAGGCACGAATACTGGAATGGGTTGCCATGCCCTCCTCCAGGGGATCGTCCCAACCCAGGGATCGAATCCATGTCTCTTGCATCTCCTGCATTGCAGGTGGATTCTTTACTGCCTAGCCACCGGGGAGGCCCCTCCACACATGGTAGTATACATCAAAAAAGAGAAATTCATTTTCTCTCAGTCGGCAGGCTGGAAGTCCGAAGTCAAGGGGCGAGTAGGGCGCGCTCCCTCTGAGGCTCTAGGCGAGATTCCTTCCTGCCTCTTCCAGCTTCTGGCGGGTCCAGCAGGCCTAGGCCTTTCCTGGCTACTGGGTGCATCTCCCTGATCTCTGCCTGTGTCCTCACACGGCCTCTCCTTTGTGTGTCTCCTCCCCCTCTTATAAGGTCACCAGTCTTGGACTCAGGGTCCACTGTAATCCCATATGAACTTACCTTGACTGATCACCTCTGCACAGACCTTATGTCCAAATAATGTCACATCCTGAGATTCTAGACAGAACACTCTCTCTTTTTAATACTTATTTATTTGTTTATTAATAGCTGCACCAGGTCTCAGCTGGGTCACACAGGGTCTTCAGTCTTCACTGCAACACACAGGATCTTTGATTGTGGCATGGGAACTCTTAGTTGCGGCATTTAGGATCTTCTTGTTTCCTGACCAGGGATCGAACCCAGGCCCCCGTGCATTGGGAGCACAGAGTCTTACCCACTGGACCACCAGAAGTTCCCTTGTTGCTGGCTCTGGGCAGTTCTCGTCTGTCTCCCAGGTTGTCACACCTGTTTCCTTGGTCCCCTCTCCAGCCCCACGGCCCACACAGTTGTCCCCAAAGGCTAATATGGAGCTCTGTGGACACTCCCAGGGTGAGTGTGTTGAATGAATGGACGGACAGCTGGCCGGCGATAGGGGATTTCAGGAGCAGTGTCTTGCCTAGTGGTGGTCCTGGGGAGGATCGTGGGGAGGATTTTCCAGCTCCCTGTGGTTGGTCACGTGTGCCCAGGTACAGAGTGAGTTGGAACTGGCGCATCTGGAGGGCAGGGGTCTGGTTCCTGGCGGCCTGTTGTGTGATGGAGAGAGGCAGAGAGAACTGAGAACCAGCAAACTCCCTCAGGAGTGCCTGCATCCCAGCTCTGCACTGTCTCCTGAGGTGGGGGTGGCCAGAGAGGAGCAGGATGGGGGGCCCGCCTAATACTCAGCAGACGTCACATGCAGAAGGAACGTCTGGGTGACCCTCCACCGCCATCCATGAGGGGTTCACTTCTCAGCCTCCTGTGCTGCCCTCACTGGAAGGAGCCCCCATCTGCAATGTTTCTGGGTCTCCTCGGGGTGGAGTTAGGGGTCCCCAACCCAGAGAGTGGGTTGTCAGCCAACTCTGGAAGCTGGTGGTTGTAGCTCTGTGGTTTGTCCTGGCTCTGGAGGGATGAAGAGGTGGGGGGCAAGTCTCCAGCATCCCTCCCCTTTCCAGAAATGCTCACCAGTGAATCCAGTTTACACCCAAATGCCCTACCCCTACCCTAGGAGCTCCTGCAACGAGCTCCTGGGGTCCACATCCCTGTCTGGCGCTGAGCTTCCGCTGCCAGGACGAAAGTTCTCTCTCCCTGCTTGCCACTCCCTCCAATTACCTGCTCTGTCTTTGAGGGGAGGGTCTTTATATTCAGGAATCCACATTGGCAGCTACTCCTAGGACCTTTTGGTCACAAAGTAATAGGCCAGTTAAGTGCCTCCACCCACGGGTGCTTCTGTGGTTCTGAATCCTGGTTCTGAACTCCTCTCTTCTGGAACTTTGAACTTTCTGATTTGTGGGCAGGCCTTACATTTTGCCACCATTCACCTATCCTCTCCTCCCATCCATCCATTCATCCATTCATCTGTCCATCCATCCATACATCCTTCCATCCAATGGCTGTTCTAGATGCCAGGACATACAATCTCTGATAGCCAGGCAGTCAGATAAGTAAGTTATCTGGTCTCTTAGACTTTTATAGGTGCAGTGAAGAAAGAGAGACTAGGGTGGAAAGAGGGGACAGAGGGTTGGGAGGCAGCCTCAGCAGGGTGGCCAGGGAGACCTCAGAGAGAAGGTGATAAGGAGCCAGGACTCAGGGGAGGATGGGAGATAGCCAGGCAGTGCGGGGAGCACCCCCAGCTGAAAGCACAGCACAGGGAGGCCAGGGGGGGCCTGGCACTCCCAGAAGAGCAAAGCAGATAGAAGTGGGTGATGGGGAACAGGGCTCAGAGGGTGTGTGCAGAGGAGGGCATGGGGCTCAGGGAGGGGCTGTTCCATAATCCAGGTGAGAGATGACAGTGCCTGCCTACCTGGGTCCTGGGCTGGCGGCGCTGCTGGAGGGGTGGGGCAGGGGGTCAGAGCTGCTGGCGGGGAAACAGTAAGATTGAGGATTAGATTGAGGAGAGATTTTGAAGGTAGACCAAAGGTTCAACTAAAGTTTTGGAGAAAGAAAAGAATTGCAGATGCTTTATTTTTTAAACAGTTTTCTTGAGATATAATAATTCACGTGTAATACAATTTGCCCATTTAAAGTGCACAATTCAATAGTTTTTAGTGTATTCACAGAAATGGGCGACCATCAGCGTCATTTTAGAAGGGCTGTTGGCTGGGATGCAGAACAAGGGGCAGGCCTGGTCCACACTTTGCACCCAGTAGGTTCCTGGGAAGATGGGTATAGGTTGACTGCCAAGTTCAAAGCCCAAGGACAGTGGTCCTCAGATTCTAGCATGTGTGAGAATCACCTGGGTGCTCATTAAAAAAAACAGACTCTGGACTTCACTGCTAGTCCAGTGGTTGAGACTTCACTCTTCCTATGCAGGGTGTGTTGGTTTGATCCCTGGTCAGGGAACTAGATCCCACAAGCCACAAATAAGGATTCACATGCTGCAACAAAAGATCCCTTATGCTGCAGTTAACACCTGGTGTAGTCAAAAAAAAAAAAAAAAGGGGGCTGTCACATTGGCTGACAGGCACTGTGGGGACGCAGAGCAGAAGCTCCTCAGTACCAAGTCCAGGGATGCACCCCAGGGGTTCGGCCTTGAAGCTGAGGTCTGAAGTGGGAGCTGGAATTAGCCAGGCAGCACTGGGGAGCGGGGAGAGAGGAACCGGCTGGTGTTGGGGAGGCTGACCCAAAATCCTGCAGCCAGATCTGCGGGAAGCAGAAAGCGTCCCGGGCGCGTGGTGGCCTGGGCTGTCGGCAGACCCATCACAGGTTAGGTCGTGTCTCCCAAAAAGATATGCCGAAATCCTAACCTCAGCATCTCAGAAGGCGGCCACTTTTGGAAATAGGCTTGTTGCAGATGTAGTTAGCTCGTGTGACTGGTGTCCTGAGAGGAAGAGGAGGAGAGACAAAGAATGGAGGCACAGGGAACAGGCCACGATTGACACAGGGCGAGACTGGGTGAGACTGGAGGTGCCCATTGACGAGCCAAGGGCTGTTGAGAGCCGTCCGAGCTGGAGGAGACAGAAAGGCACCGCTCCCAGAACCTTGGGGAAACAGGGCCCCTTGATATTGGACTTCTGGCCCCAGAACCATGAGGGAATACGTTTCCGTTGCTTTAAGCCACCAGGTTGCAGGACTTTGTTACAGTAACTTCAGGAAAGGAATACAAGACCAGGTTCAGGTTTTGTGCAGGGACTTGGGAGTCTTGTCTGGCGAGGGTGGGCGGCCCCCTGGGCAGGCGGCCTGCTGGATCCTCAAGTGCAGTCTGGTGGAGCCTGGCTGGCAGCGATGACCAGGAAGGGTCACCCTGGGGACAGTGTGTGCGGAATGTTCACTCGCTCTTGCCCCACCCTCTGTCCTGCCCTTGGCCTTGACCTTCCCCTCCCCAGCAGAGACCCAAGAACTGAGGAGTCGGTGACCGGCCCTGGCCCTCTGTATGACCACCAGGTACCAGAGGAAGAAGAGGTTCCTACATGGTCAGAGCCCCGTCTGGGGTTTTAGTGTTTGAAGAGACAAGGACTACCCGGGTCCTCGGTGACATTGGGTTCACGCAAGAAGGAAGCTGCTCTCAGGTTTAACTGCCTTCATGATTCCTCCCGGGAGTGGGGAGGTCCTGAGAGGAAGCCAGACCCTAAACTTCCTGGCAAAGTGCGGCCCACGTGTCTGAGGCTACAAACGGGAAACAAGTCTGCTTCCAGAGGAGATGTGGATTTCCAGAACGTCCCACCAGAGAGCAGCCTGAGTGTTCCAGACATCTTTGTCTATGGAGTCCAAGCTCTGGAGCTATGACTGAGGGTAACGGGTGGTTACCTGCTCTGGTAACCATCCCATTACCAGATGAGCAACGCTCTGGAGGCTTTGGGGGTTGGTGCAGTTCACGGAGCAGTGGGTGGGAGGTGGTGTTCTGCCCTTCCTCTGTGACCCCAGGCCTTCTCCAAGTATCTGTCCGGATTTGTGCTCAGGGCCCCAGCCTGATATCAGCGCCCTCCCCTGGCCCTTTCTGGGAGGCTGCACTTTTTAGGGGAGTGGATGGGTGATCCCAGGAACACCGGGCCCCAGGGATGGGGTGAGACTTGGCTGTAAGGGGTTGGAAATATCAGGTTGACAAGGACACCATTGCCGTTTGGAGCCTTCCTGAAAGGCCAGAGCTAGAAGCCTAGGAGCCATCCGTTTACATCTGGCTTTGCCCCAAGGGGCTTGGCAACATAAGGGCAGGTTCTTTTCGGTCTCTGGGCCTTGGTCTCCTCATCTGTGAAATGAAAGAGCTGGGTTAGTGAATTCCTAAGTTTCCTTTTAGTTCAACAAGGCTGTAATAGGAAAACCACCCTAAGGTTGAACAACGAGACGAGCTCGGGGGCCATGAACCTAAGGACTCAGAGGTAGAACCTGTCAGTCTCGAATGTGGGGAAGCCCTTTGGGAGAGAAGGCAGAGGGTCTGGCATTGTGGCTGTGGGCAGCGGTTGCTCTGGAAGTGTCCACAGGATGGAGTACCCCCTGTGTTGCTGCTGCCCCAGCTTCTCCCATTGGCTTGACCTTCCTCTGCAGTCTCCTCTGAGCGGACCTAGGGCTGGGGGGGGCCCTGGGGGTGGGATCTGCTAAGGATGACGCCTCACTCCCGAGCAGGCGGGAGGGGTTCTGAGGCTGCTGAGGGGGCGGGGCTGCTGGCGGCGGCCAGGCCAAGGGACGGGTAGTTGGGCCGTGCAGAGTGGTGTCTCCCCCAACCCGAGCTCTGATTGCAGGACGAGCCAAGTGCCGCTGAGCGGGAGCTGGGGCCGCCCTCAATTGGCTCAGGTGCAGCCAGAGCTGTGTCTCGAGGCCCGAGTTGCTCCTGAAGGGCTTGATGCTCCCAGTGCTCACGGGTCACAGGGATGGTGGCGAGGCTCCTCGGGCCCCCGGGCTGGCCGGTCTCCCACTGTGCTGCCATTTCCCAGAGCGGGGAGAGGCCTTCGCCCATCCTCATGCCGACGTGGCCCCCCACATGTCTTTGCATTGGGGTGAAACGCAGGGTCACCTCGGAGTGACGGGAGGGTCCCGGGAGGCAGAGGACAGAGGGGGAGCCGTGCATGGTCGTGAAAGTTTCTGAGTGAGTCGGGGCTGCGTGGAAGTGGGAGTCAGTGACCGCAGGAGTTAGCCTGGGGCTCGGCAGGAGAAAGTCCGGGCACAGGAGTGCCGGCAGCTCAGCCTCGTTCCTCTCCCAGGCCAGCGGGAACCGGAGAGAGCAGGGACACTCCCAGCTTCTCTCTGAGCTGCTTCCGGCTGGAAAAGGGGGAGAAGGACCCGGGGCAGAAAGACCTCACCTGGCCCACGGACGGACCCCTTAGAAACAAGGTTGAGAGGAGGAGAGTGCAAGTGAGCCAGGGTGGCTCCCGGCAGAAGCCAGTTCTGTTTTGCCCTAGCCAGTGAACTTGGGATTCAACCTGGCATCTTTGCGCTTCTAGGAAATTATTATTATTATACTTGACATTTGTAGAATGCTTTTTTTTTTTTTTTGGCTCTGTACCAACTTTCGGGCTTTTAATTCCCTGAACCTGGGCCCACAGCAGTGAAAGTGCCAAGTCCTAACCGCTGGGCCGCTGAAGAATTCCCCGTAGAGTGTTTTAAACATCACCTGAAGTTTAAAATACTCTGAAGAGGTTGGCAGAGCAGGTGTCGTTCCCTGCTGCATTTTATGGGGGGAAGGAGCTGGGTGCAAGTCAGTGAGGGGCAGCCTATATACTAACTGCATGGGCGGTGAGGAAGATGTCAAGGAGCAGAGCCCAGCTCTCCTGGCTTCTGACTGAGAGTCCAGAAGGATCAGTCTGGCTCTGAGTCTCGCGGCAAAGGAAAACCCTGAGATGAGGGCCTGGCCCAGGAAGGTGTCAGATCAAGTTCCTTAGCTCAAGAACCACGCTGACTTCCCCCGCCTTGGGAGGAGGTGTGCCCTTGTTCCCCCACCTGCCAAGCCCATGACGACGGCTTTGAGCTGAACCCAAGGCGTCCATCTGACAGGGGCCTCCGGGAGCCACTCTCCTCTGGCCCCCAGTAGGTCGCTTCTTGTCCGGTGCCCCAGAGTTAGACTATCAGTCAGTCCTCCCAGAGGTGGTCCTTGTGCTCCCAGGAAGGTTGTTTCTTTGGGTGGGGAGGTGGAGGTGGGGGAAGCTACCTGCCTACCTCAGCCCATCTCAGAATCCAGCCTGTGTCCCTACCCCCTGCCTTTCCCCTCCCGCCCAGCTAGGCCCCTCTGAATGGAGGAAGTATTGCCAATGACTCCTATGAGGATCTGTGCTCCCTTGAGACAGGGAAAGCCGTGTGCTCCATAGAGTGTCCAGTCGCCCCCCTCCAGGGCTTAAGGCTTAATGTCCTACTTCTTCCAAAGGTATTTGCCTTTTGAGAGTGAGTGCTTACCCTTATCCACGAATCCTCTGGGCATCAGTGTATACACCACGACTGTGGAATCCTGGGTGAATTTCCCAGTGTACCTCCTGAACTAAGAATTCCTGGGAATTAGGGGTGGGGAATGGGGATGGAGTTATTCTGTCAGTCTCTGGACTTTATGGGTTAAGAACAATTGTGTTGAAGTCTTGAGCATGGTTTTCAGAGCAAGGAAGAAGAGGGTAGGCTGAGAAGGCACTGTCCTTCTGAGGTTGACTCACCCCCTCTCATTCCGAGGTCGGGGGTAGCGACCAGGCACTGGGGCAGCGCATGTGACTTGGAGTTGGTAGACAGCTGGGTCCTTCAACCAGCCCGCTGCTGACTAGCCTAACTAGCCCTGTGGTCTTGGGATAATCATTTATCAGAGTTCTAGGATCCTGACCAGTGAAATCAAACCAGTTGGTCTGTGAGGAGGTCCCCTTTAACCTCCTATCCCATGGTTCCCACTGGCCATTGCCCTTGTCATCCTGCCCCATGCCCTGGGTGAATCATTTTGGGGCTAGAGTCCAGCCTGGGACAAGCTGTCCTGGTGGGATTAGCCTTGACTTTAGGAGCTTGGCCAGGAAGCCAAAGAACCTTCTGAGAATGGCTGCCTGATGGGGCCCCTTGAGGGAGGGGTCCACAGAACAGCAAGGGGGAGGGCCTTAGGGTCCCCAGGGGGAGGCGGGCACTTCCCTCCTAAGTTCCTTTCCAGCATCAGCATCTGTAAACCATCTGAAGTCTCACTTGTGAAGCGAAGGAACAAGGGGCCTTGAGCGGTGAATATTTACTCCTTAAAATAAGGTTGAGCCTTCCTTTTACCTCGTTGCAACCGAGAAAGCAACATGGGTCACCAGCAGCTCTACTGGAGCCATCTGAGAAAATTCGGCCAGGGTTCTCGCTCTTGCCGGGTCTGCTCAAACCGGCACGGTCTGATCCGGAAATACGGCCTCAATATGTGCCGCCAGTGTTTCCGCCAGTATGCGAAGGACATCGGCTTCATTAAGTTGGACTAACTGAACTTCCTTAGATGGCTCATCCAGCACATCACCCCTAGGCGGAAATAATACTAGCTCTTTGTATGTAAAATAAAAGTTTTCAAAACTTAAAAAAAAAAAAAAAATAAGGTTGAGAAAAAATGTGATGCCAGAGGGGCTGCTGCCATCCGCACAGTTCAGGAGCATGCAGGGATGCAGAGGGGTCAGCTTGCCGCCCCGGCCATGCGAACACGGACTCTGAAGTCCTCTCTGCTGTACCTGAGGCACCACCGGTGAGACGTCCAAGTGTCTGGGCAGAGGACAGCCTGGTGAAAGATGGGGGACTCCCTGGGCACCCTGACCAGTATTCCTGGCTCCTGGGGGCAGACGTGTCTGGAGATAGAAGTGGAAAGGGATTGTGCCCCCGGGGACTTTTTTTTTTTTTTTAACGCATGTGCATCCTTGTGTATGAGTAATGATATATTTTACCTGCATGTGGCTTTGGACTCAGTGGCTTCAGTTCAGACAGATAAGGCACATCGGCAGATGCTTTGAAATACGTGCTAAGAGACTCGGGAGCTTGGACCCGAGTTTACATTCTGGTCCATGAAGGGGTTGGCCAGAGCAGGTCGATCAAACAAAAGATCTTGGGTGCTGATCTCTTTTCTCCTGAGGTCCAGTCCCAACCTCAGATTCCCTGACACTTGGGGGTGGCCTGGAGCAGGCCTTCTCACACTCGGGTGTTCATTAGGATCACCTTGTGAAACACCCGGATTCACACTGACCCAACCCTGGAGACGGGGTATCTATGTCGGGAAAGCCGACAGGCTTGGATACCACTTGTCACAGGCAAGAGATCTCGGGTGTTGTTTCTTGGTGAGAATGCTAGTCCATCCCTGGGTGGCCTGTCAAGCCCACACTGGACTTTCCTGTGTCTGCTTCCTCCTTTCCAGAGAAGTGAATAATCAGTTAATAATCCTTGCTTTCCCTGCCTCAGAGGACGGCTGGGGAGTAGAGAACACAGAGCTATTTGAGGGGAAGCATGAAATTCAACGTGAAGGTCAGATGGCCTCTAGCTCCCTGCCGGGTGCATGTTGATCAGCAAAGTGAAAAGATGCTGTTGGGGAGGCTTCTTGGGCTGTTGGAGGAAATAAGCAAGAGGAGGAATTCTCAGGGAAAAGGCAGGGGAGGCAGAATAGTGGTTGTCACACCTCTCCCCGCCTTAGGCAGTAGGGCAGACAGACCCAAAGAGAGCTGGCTGGGCAGGAAGTACCAAGGGGTGGCTGAACCCTAGCTCCTTCATCTCCCCTCACCCCCTAGACCCTTCCATGGAACCCTAGCACCTCATGGGACATGGTCTGTGGGAGCAGAAAGAACTCTAGACTGAGGGCCATGACCTTTGGCCATGCTCTGTCCCAACCCTACCCCTCACCTTGAGCAAGTCTCTAAAGCTCCCCGGCCAGAGCTTCCTCCTCTGTATTGGACTCACCAAGGCCCCGGGCAACTCCACAGTAATCTAAGTCCCTGTGAAAGCATTTGGGAAGAGTTAGGAGCTAGGAAAAAAATCTGGTGTTTGGCAGTGGAGAGTGGAGAGAGGAACTGAGCCTGGGGCCCCCACTGAGGCTATGGGCAGGGTAGCAGCTGAGAAGCTGACTCCCGCAGAGAAAGGCTGATGACAGAGAGGGTGTCAGGAGAGAAAACAGAGCCAGTTTATGCTGTGCTCTGCCCCGGGGCACCTGTCAAGCTCAGGGGCCTTCCTTGATCTCCAGGGTTGAGCCGGGGGCTTGCTATTTGCATACGCTGACGTTAGCACCCAGGCTTGCCCAGGGCTTGGGCAGCTGCCTTGGCAGCAGCACATACAGTGTGGTACTGCATGTCCTGGGAGAGATTGAGACCCATCTCACCAGGCTCTCAACCTGGTTAGGGTGTCCTGGGTCCTCTGTGCCCCCCACCCCTCCTCTGGGGCCGCTGGGGGGCTTCTGCAAGAAGTTAAGGAAGTCAGGGTGGGTGATAAGACCACCCTGGTTTGATTTCACAGAATTGAATTAAATTTAACCAGAGGCTTTTTAAGCCTCTGAACTGTTTCCAGGAGGAGAGATTGGACCCAATGGCACAGCTGCTTCCTGGGCTTTGAGCTCTGGACACCCAATGGCACAGCTTGTTTCATTGAAAGACTTTCTCTCAGAGAAGTTATTTTTAGCCTGGGAAGGAAGATCATGGGGCATGAAGTCATCACCCTCGTTGTTTGTCACTGGAAGGGCAGGGGAAGCTTGGCGCTAAGTCATAAAAACCAGGGAGAGTATGGATGTACATAAGTCAACACACACACACATGCTTGAGTTCCTGTCTAGGGCCCAGGTGCGGAAACACACAGCAGTGCAAAGCGCCTTATCTCCCTTCAGATGATGCAGCCCTCCCACCTCCACTGGGCCAGAGGGTGTTCTGAGAACAGCAGAAATGCTGCAGGTAGTCAGACCCAGAGTCCGTTCAGCCTGGTATCATCACCACCATCAACACTATCACATCACCATCACTATCACTGTCACCATTACTTTGGCCACTTGATGAGAAGAGCAGACTTATTGGAAAAGACCCTGATGCTGGGAAAGATTGAGGGCAGGAGGAGAAGGGGGTGACAGAGGGTGAGATGGTTGGATGCCATCACCGACTCAATGGACATGAGTGTGAGCAAACTCTGGGAGATAGTGAAGGACAGGGAAGCCTGGCATGCTGCAGTCCATAGGGTCTCAAAGAGTCAGACACGACTTAGCGACTGAACGACAACAGTCACCATCATCATCCTCAGTACCACCATCATCATGACCAGCATCACCACCACCACCATCATCGCCATCATCACCATTATCACCATCTTCAGTATCATCACCACCAGCATCAACCACTTTAACAGTAGAGGGTGTCAGGGCCTGTTGAAAGGGGCTGGACTCCCCAGAGGAGAAGCCCTGACCACTGTTATTCCAAGGTCACATGCCAAGCCCTGGTGACCCATCTAATTTGGACACCTCCAATGGGCACATGTGTGGAGAGAGGCCAGGAGCAGAAGCCTTAGGGTCAGGGTTATTTGGCTGGGTAGCCTTTCCCTTCTCCAGGGGTCTTCCCAACCCACGAATCGAACCCAGGTCTCCTGCATTGTGGGCAGATTCTTTACCAGCTGAGCCACAAGGGTAGCCCAAGAATACTGGAGTGGGTAGCCTATCCCTTCTCCAGCAGATCTTCCCGACCCAGGAATTGAACTGGGGTCTCCTGCATTGCAGGCGGATTCTTTACCAACTCAGCTATCAGGGAAATCCCTGAGTAGAATCACCCCCCACCTAATTTTTTGGAGGGGGTTACAGTCCTGATGCTGGGAAAGATTGAGGGCAGGAGGAGAAGGGGATGACAGAGGATGAGATGGTTGGATGGCATCACTGACTCAATGGATGTGGGTTTGGGTGGACTCCGGGAGTTGGTGATGGACAGGGAGGCCTGGCGTGCTGCGGTTCATGGGGTCGAAAAGAGTCGGACACGACTGAGTGACTGAACTGAACTGTCCTGATGCTGGGGCTACACCCTGGACTAATTAATTCAATGAGAACCTTCAAGGAGGGGGAGAGGAGTGGGATCAAGAAAAGGTGTTTCCATGTACAGACAGTGGCGAGAACCACTGGTTTAGAGGCAGTTTTCTAGGCTCAGGTTGACTGGTGCTTCTCGAACTGTAATGTGCAACCAGTGAGTGGCTCAAATGCAGATCCTGAGTCAGTGGTGCTGGGCTGGGGCCTAAGAGTTGGCGTCTCTCCCAGGTGATGCTGATGCTGCAGGTGCCTGGACCACAGGCTGAGGAGTGTTGGCAGGGGTGCGGGGTGGGGTAGGGGGCTGGGGAGAACCCCGCTGCAGGATCAGACGATCTCCTTTGCAGTTCCAAAGTTAAATGGCCTCAGCGGGTTGCTAGCTGCGTGATGTTGGGGGCAAGACATTCAGTGCCTCTGATTCCAGTCCTCTCATCTGTAAAATGGGGGTGAGTAAGACTTGTTTCACAGAAGCAAGCAAATAGAGTAAGATCAAGTTCATATTTTATGCATCCAGGGCTCAAGCATTTGCCTGGCACACTAATTGTCCAAATGTATCTCATATGATATCTATATATCTATCTTGCTGCTCAAAGGCCTGTCAATCTCTTGGGTTAAACCAAATTCCTGCCATAGATTTTTATTTTCCCCAGAGGCTGGGGGCAGGGCAGATAGAGATTCAGGCAGAGGAATGAGGACTTACAGGTATTCAGGTGGTAATGAAAGAAAATTTTAATGAGTTACCTCCAGCTCCCCAACTAAGGGACCAGGAATTCTGAACATACCCAAATCTCCCCATGGACCTCTTCACAGCACTTTCTGGGGGGGGGGGGGGTCAGGCAGGGTCCCAGCCTGCAATCCAGGAGCCAGAGTGGGTGCATCCAGGGAGGGCAGAGGTACCAGTAGGAAGGGGCTCCCATGTGCTCCCCTCAACATAGCATGGCATGGAAGGCCTGGACAAGGAGTGGGCAGTTCTGGGTTCCGCTTGCCCACTAGCCATCTGGTGTCTTGGGCAAATCAAACACTTTCTCTAGACCTTCAGCTCTGAAATCTGGCTGATAGTAATAAGGGAGGTGAATGGGGTCACAAATGTGAGTGGGGGGAGTGTTACATCAATATACGGGCTCCTTTATAACGAAAGGCACCCAAACTTCTCATCTTTCTGAATTTGATAGCAGATTGTGTCTGTGGGGATTAATGAGAAAATATTTGTGCCTGGCCCTTAAGAGGCTCCCCCAACTTTCAGGGAACAAGGGGGTGGGTACCCCCCAAGAAGTGGCTTTTCTTTGTGGGAGGCAGAGCTGGGCCAGCACTGAGGCAGGATGCTCCTTCCTCAGAAAGAGTCCTGTGAACCCAGGGAGACCCAGGAGCGTCTCAGCAACCCTGAGGCAGGGCCCCCACTTCGCCCTCATCCCCATGTGCCTGCGATGACCCACTTTGCAGGGCTCCTCCTTAAACACGTCCCCACCTGGGCGGGAAGGCTCAGAAGGACTAGACCCCACCCTCTCTTCTGACCCCACTGTCCAGATGCATCACACTCGTCCCTTGACAGAGGCACATTCTGGGCCCCTACCTGCCCTCTGCTTTGCCCTCCCAGTGCCCCTGGCTCTCCCCTTAAAGCCCTTGGCCCTTAGAAGGGGATCCCCTCGGAAGGAGTTGGCGAAGGCCATCAGGAAGCCCAGGCCTGCCCGCGAGGGTATCTCCTCCTGCCACACGTCCCCTCTAATCTAAGGTAGAGAGGCCAGCAGATGCTTGCCCTTAAGAGGACAGAGTTGGATGTGTGACTTAATAAGGTTGAGAGCCGTAAGTAATCCCCCGAGTGCTGTGCCCCGTAACCTAAGAGGACCTGGCCCGCACGCACCTGTTTTCACTCCTTTGCTGATAGCAATATAAAAAGCACGCTGCTTAATGACTCTAGGAACTGACCAGGGGTGGCAGTTCCCATCGGCCCTGTCTTGGAAAGATCTGCCGGGCGAGCCAGGCTGCACGTGCCCGCCCGCGCGGTTGAGGAAGGACTGGAAGGGCGGCGCCCAGCTTCCATCCCCCCGGGGGAGGCTGGCAAGGCCGGGGCGGGGCTGGAGCGGGTCAGCTGCTCGCTCAGAGCCCAGGCTCGGGTCAGGAGAGGGGCACGCCCGCTCTGCCGGCCACGCGGGGCGGTTCCGAAGACCAGGGAGGGAGGAGCCCCACCGTCCCCGCAGGTCCGCACCGCTCTCCCTCCGGCAGACAGGCTGTTTTTAGAGTTGTGAGAAGCAAAGCGCGTGCCAACCCCATGACACTGACCCCTCGTGTTCTGATCATCTAGAACTGCAAGTTTCCGCTTCGGGTGGCACGGAAGATGTTGGCAATTTGTTGGAGAATCATTTCTCTGCCGGAGACGCAAGTCTAGAGGAGAAAGAAAGGGCGCTTCGGTCAGAGGCGGCCCCTGGAGAGACGCGCCCGCTCCTTCACCCCACAGAAGGCGGGGAGGATGGGAGCTCGGAGAAGACAGCCGCCGACGGTCTGGGCTCGGATCCCGATCCCGATCCCGATCCCGAAGCCAGCCTCTCCAACGCCTCGGCCTCCGAGTCTGCTGCCCCAGGGGAACCTGTGGGGCCCGTGGCGGAAGATGCGGGCCCGCCGGGAGCAGCGAGCGCCCTTCCCCCAGGAGGGGAGGGGGAGCCCGGGGAGGAGGAAGGGGCGCGGGAGCTCAGCTCCGGAGAGGGCCCAGGACAGGAGGCGGAGGGGCCGGCTGGGAGCGGCGAGGTCCCCGAGGAAGCTGCAGAGGCGCTAGGGGAAGACCCCGCGCAGGGAGCAGCGGCGGGGTCCCCAGAGACTGAGGACGCAGGGGACTCTCCCAGCCAGGAGGTCGAGACAGGAGGGGAGGGCAGCCCAGGGCCCGGTCAGGAGCCAGAAGTGCCTGATGGAGCCGCGGATGTGGACGCAGAAGCCGCGCAGAGGACGGAGGACCAGGCGGAACCCAGCTTCAGCTCGGCCGCGGCCGCGGAAGACGCTGCCGCGCGCGAAGAGGAGGGGGGCTCCCGGGAGCACCGCCCCGCGGAGGGGATACCCGCGGAGCACCCGGACGAGGCCTCCTCTGAAGAAGAGGGGGGTGAAGAATCCGAAGAGGAGAGCGGCGACGAAGAGGAGAGCGGCGACGGGGCTAGTTCGGAAGAAGCCGGGGGCGCCTCGGAGGAGGAGGAAGCCGAGAGAGAAGTTGGGGAAGGAGCCCACGCGGCAGCGGGAAGCGCGAGCCCCGGGGAGGAGGGGTCCCCGGAGGAATCGCCCGAGGGTGCCGACGCGCAGGAGCCCAAGGAGGAGGGGCCACAGGGTAGGGGGCGTCCCCGGGCTGCCCACCTCCCCCCGCCCGCCGGGCACCTCGACGGAGGGGGCTGCTTCGGGCATTCTGGCGGCTGCAGTCTTCCCGGAGGTCTTGTATGTAGGGGCAGACAGGGACCCGCAGGGCGGGCGGGAGAGCCTCCAGGCAACCGCGGGGGTCGTGGGGCAGAGGCCCCATGGGGGTTCCCGGCCCTCTGGGTGCCTCCGGGCTGTTCCTTAATCACTTATCCCCACTTCAGAGAGACGCACTGAGAGCCTGCACCCTGGAGGGCCCAGAGGAACCTGGTTACATCTGAGTTAGGCCATCAGAAACTTATCCGTTAGAGTCCCTCCTTTAACACAGACCAGTGCCTAAACCCCAAGGACAAGGGACACAGGGGCAGGATTTGAGGCCGGGAGGCAGGCTGGTGGGTGTGAGGGGCAATGGGGGACCACGATGGTCGGCTAGCTCCTGGGACCTCCCCTTGAAGACTAGGTCATGTCAGGATCCTGATAAGAAACACTGGGCTGGCTGTACGTTCAGCAGGTGTCTGTCCCACAGATGTCTGTCCTGCAGATGAGTGGCTGGAGCGGCCACCCTCAGGGGTAGGGGACAGGGTGGGGGGATGGAAGTGGGCAGGACCTAAGTTATTGGGCAGCATTAGAGGTGTGTCCAGCACTGGCCATGGCCTCACCCACTGAGTACACTGACCTGGACCAGGAATTGGCTTGTAGGACGGAGGCACTGGAGTCAGTCTTGTTTCCAAAGCAGGTTTCCTTGCAAGAACTTCATTTCCACACTGGTAGGTTTCCTTGCAAGAACTTCATTTCCACACTGGTCGGGTACTTGCAATGGGGGACCCTTCCCCTGGCCTCCCAGATCTGGGTCTGATCGCAGAAAAGATCACCCTGTCAAGATACATTGATTATTCTCTGCTCCCATCCCTCCTGGAACTGGTCTCCCCTTGTTCCCACGGGCCAGGTCCATCCTCCTTCCATCACCTAAAATTCTTTGCGCAATTAGCCCAGGATAAAAAAAAAAAATGGCTGTGATGTTAAGAGGCCTGGGAATATGAGCACCCCTCCCTAGGAGCCTCAGGTGGTCACGGGCACCTCTTGCTGGATCAGAAGCAACAGTGTACCCCCACTCCCTCCCCCCTCTCCCTACTCCCCCTCCGCTCCCCAAGACTCCCTGTAGCAGCTCTTCCTGATGAAATGCTCACTTGACCAAGCCAGTGGTCCACGTAGAACCTGAAAGTCAGTCTCCTATAAACCACTCCTTCTCCTGTCCTGGATTTCAGCTCACAGGCAACCCTCAGAAAATTTTCCAACTTCCCCAGCTGAAATGTCATAGGCACACGTCTTAGGCCCTCCCAGCTTCCGGACACTTTCCTCCCAAAGCCACATCATCATCGATGCCTGTAATTGTATTACTTTCCAGGTTACTTCTCCCTGTCTCCCCGCAGACTGTGGAAAACTCCACGTGGGCAGAGCTGGGTCAGTTTGGGGCACCGCGGCATTCACAGCACAATGCTCCGTGCTTGGCGCGTGTATAGTAGGTGCTCAGTCAACATTTGCTGAATACCTAAAATGGATCGTGGAGCTTCACAGATGTTGAGTTTGGATTTTCAAAGTCCCTGCTAGAGACAGAGCTCCGTGCAGTTGAACCTGGACTGGCTCCGGTCAGCACTTGCTTGCGATCCTGCCCCACCCTGCCCACTCCCCAGCTTGCCTGACTGGAGGGAGCCCCAGAGCCAATGGCTCCTCACTCTGCCCTAACCTCCATCTCTGCTTCTTTCCCCAGAAGAGGCGGAGGATGTGAGTGAGGAAGCCCCGCTGAGGGACCGCTCCCACATCGAGAAAACTCTGATGCTGAATGAGGACAAGCCAGCTGATGACTTCTCTGGTAACCAGAGGCAGGAGCTGGGTGGGGCCGGGTGGAGAGGGGAGATCCCTGGGGCCAGTGGCCAGGCAGAACCTCTGAGTCTGTAGCTGAGGCCGGCAGACACCCCAGGGGAGGAGGAGAGCCCTGGAGTTGAAGGGAGGGGAGTGCTTCTCTTTGTGGAGGAGGCTCTGTGAGCAGCGTCCAAGCTGGAGGGCTCTGGGTTGGCAGGAAGGAGGAAAGGTGATCCAAACAGAGGGACCAGTTGGGGATGCACATTTTAGAGCTGCGACCTGGGGATGGTTGTTGTTCAGTTGCTCAGTTGTGTCCCACTCTTGGGGACCCCATGAACTGCAGCACGCCAGGGTCCCCTGTCCCTCACTGTCTCCTGGAGTTTGCTCAAGCTTGTGTTGATTGAGTCGGCGATGCCATCCAACCATCTCACCCTCTGTCACCCCCTTCTCCTCCTGCCCTCAATCTTTCCCAGCATCAGGGTCATTTTGACGGTGCCAGTGTCCGAGTCGTGGCCGGGGGAAGGTTGTTCATCACACTGGCTTCAATTTTTACAGTTTATAAAGCCCTTTCATGTCTGGTATTCCATTTCACCCTCATAGTAACCCAAGGCTGTCAGCAGGGCTTTCTGTCTCCTAATCGAGCCAGTGAGAGCTCAGGGTGAGGCCGGGGTCTGCTCTGGCCAAAGCAGGAGACAGGCCGCTGACGGGCAGCTGGGGAGCCTGACCCTCACGGCTCCGAGTTCATCCCTCCCTGCACCTCACCCCACAAGCCCTTTCTCCCTGGAGCCACATTTTCCCAAGAAGACATTTTGGGATGTTTGAATCCTCCCAGGATGCCAGGGATGCGGTGAAAGGTGCAGGACTGGGGTGGTCATGCCTGCTTGCCTCTGATCCTAAGGCAGGTAGCGGTAGGGGGCAGAGAGAAAGAGCTGGAGTTCCCAGCACCTCAAGGTAGCCGCAGGCCGAGGTGGTGCTGTGAACTGTTGAGGGGAAGGACCAGAGGGCTAAATGGAAAAACAGAAGTGCTGTGGTGACTTTCAGGGGTGTGTGTAGGGGGAGTGCCTTCTAGATGGGGCCACAGCTGCGAAGCCCCTGCCAGACCTTAACCCTTCACCCTTCTCTGCCCCCAGTGGTGCTACAGCGGCTTCGAAAGATCTACCACTCGTCCATCAAGCCCCTGGAGCAGTCTTACAAATACAATGAGCTTCGGCAGCACGAGATCACAGGTACCGCCCGCCCGTTTCTCCACTGAGCCCTCGAGGTGGGGGGTGGGTGGGGGGGCGGAGACCTCAGTGACAAGGGCCAGCCTTTCCCAGCAGGTGTGCCCTTGATCTACGCAGGGATTTACGTTTCCTCTGTGAGATTCTTGAGTGCACTTTGGGTTTCCAAAAGATGCCAACTTCTCTGACTGCTGTGCTCCAATCCCCCATGGGGCTCCTCATTCACTTACAGATTGATTCTTCTCTCCCCTGTCCACTTCCCATGGGTCTGGATTCTTTTAAAAATTGATTTTCAAAATCATTAAAAAAAATAAGATAAACTGGAAACCAAAAATATTTCTGTGCAAAATAGTATAAGTTGAAAAAATTTAAAAAACCCCTGTCTTGATTTCCAGTCTCTCTGATTCCACTCTCAGAGACGCACGCAGCTACGGTTTCTCATCAGGGCTTCCAGACAGCACTCTGCTTCCATGCCCACGGGTGTCTTTTCTTCCGTTTTACAAAGATAGGATCACAGCACACAATTGCTCTTTCTGGTCTTTGGGAGTCCGCCACCTTAGATAGCATACCCTGTTGATGAACTATTGGGCGTTTGCCTCGTTCCCTTTTTAAAGTGTTACAGACACTGCTACAGTTGTTCCATATTTCACACAAGTTTATTTGTAGGATATGTTGTTTTTTTTTTAAATAATGCTGGAATTCAGCATTCTGATAGTTGTTGCCCAGTTGCCTTAGGTTGTCCTCTGTGTACCGCAGCAACAGGACAGAGTTCTCGTTGCCTCCCAGCAAGGCCACTTTAAAGTGTCTCTTGTCTTGGAAACCTGTTGACAATGACATCTAATTGCTATTATTGTTCTAGTTGTTGTTTTTTAAAGGGGCGGCAGAAAAATTCCTGTTTCACCTTTGATCACCTTTCTTTTTTTAAAAATTTAATTTAATTAAAAATGTTATACTGGAATATAGTTGCTTTACAATGCTGTGTTAGTTTTTACTGTAAAAGTGAATCAGCAAAGTGAATCAGCCGTACGTACACATAGATTCCCTCTTTTTTTGGATTTCCTGCCCATTTAGGTCTCCACAGAGCACTGAATAGACGTCTCTATGCTATACAGTAGGTTCTCGTTAGTTATCTATTTTAACATAGTTTATAGGCTTCCCA
This sequence comes from Cervus canadensis, assembly GCF_019320065.1. Lineage (NCBI taxonomy): Eukaryota > Metazoa > Chordata > Mammalia > Artiodactyla > Cervidae > Cervus > Cervus canadensis. Next base: position 36,444,982 of record NC_057417.1, read on the forward strand.
GGTGGCGCAGTGGTAAAGAATCCGCCTGCCTGTGTAGGGGACGCAGGAGACATGGGTTTGTTTCCTGTGTCAGAAAGATGCCCTGGAGGAGAAAATGGTAGCCCATTCCAGTAGTCTGGCCTGGAGAATTCCGTGGACAGAGGAGCCTGGTGGGCTACAGTCCACGGGGTCACAAAGAGTTGGACAGGACTGAGGAACTGACCATGCACACATGCACACTGCACTAGTGTATATATGCCAATCCCAGTCTCCCAGTATGACCCAGCCTGAGACGGGAATCTAATTTGCTTTTGAGCAGGGAGTGAAATTGCACGTCCCTTCCTGTGTTAGTTGGCTGTTTCTGCATCGTCTCCTGTGACGCTGTGCAGGGAGGGGGGGTGTTGTAGGGCCTTCCTCATCCCTGCTTTACAGAAGGCAGACCAGAGGCCCAGAGAGACGCTGGGCTGCCCAGGCCACACAGGCTGGAATTAGGAGCTGTAACTTCCTCCGTCTCCTTGTTTCACCATTCCTTTGCAGGCTTCTCAGAATGTGCAGGCCAGAGATGGCAGGCAGGCGGCCCGTGGGGATGGCACTCTGCAGAGAGGGCGTCCCCGGGGCCTGATCTCTCTGTCCAGGCGCCCCTCCTCTCCCCTCTTCTCTTGCCAGTGTCCAGGCTCTTCCGAGCCCAGGATCATCCTCCCGTGACCTCCCTCTTGGGTGCCGCACCTGTAGCCTCCTGCATGTGCCAGTGCCGCCCCCTGCTGCAGGGAGCGGGAACAGCAGCTGGGAACACCGGCGAGGTGGTCTTGCAGGGGAGCTGGAAGGCCAGGTTCCCCTTAGTGGGGCCTGGGCCGGGGAAAAAGATGCTCCTTGTAGGATCTCTGTGGCTGTGACTGGGGATTCCTGCCACCCCCACCCCCCTCCCTCTTGTTCCTTCCTACACCCCAGCCAGGGGTTGTTCTTCAGTCATTAAGTCATGTCTGACTCTTTTTGACTCCATGGACTGCAGCATGCCAGGCTTCCTTGTCCTTCACCATCTCCCGGAGTTTGCTCAAACTCATGCCCATTGAGTTGGTGATGCCACCCAACCGTCTCATCCTCACCCATCCCTTCTCCTCCTGCCCTCAATCTTTCCCAGCATCAGGGTCTTTTCCAGTGTGTCGGCTGTTTGCATCAGGTGGCCAGAGTACTGGAGCTTCAGCTTCAACATCAGTTCTTCCAATGAATATTCGTCATTGATTTCCTTTAGGATTGACTGGTTTGATCTCACAGTGAACTTTGGGAAATTCTTAAAGAGATGGGAATACCAGATGTGGTCTCACACACGCATTCAAATATCTGGGAGGACACACAGCCTAAGCAGCTTGAGGACATGGAGGGGAGACTCTTCTCTGTATACCTTTTTATACTTCTGATTTTTGAATCAAGAAATGAAATCAATTAACATTTTAAAAAATAACTGAAAGAAAGAAAAAAAAAAAACAACCCACCACAGTGCCTCCTGTGTTGAGGCCTTGCATGCCAGGCTCAGCGGGGCTAAGATGTCTGGAGAACTTTAGGTACTAAGCTGGTGGTCCAGTGGTTAAGACTCCATGATTCCAATGCAGCAGGTGCGGGTTTGAGCCCTGATCTGGAAACTAAGATCCCACATGCCTTGCTGCAGGGCCAAAAAAAAAAAAAAAGCTGTGCATGGCCGACTCTATGTGTCCTAAGGGCTGGAAGTCTGCAACAGGAGATTGTGAATCTCCCATGTGGAAAGCCTCTCACTGTCCCCTCCCCATCCCTGGGTTTTGAAAGCACTGGGAAATTCTGCTTTTTCTTCTCAGGGACCCGCACTGGAGAGGCCCAGGCAGGGTGTTCTCCCCAACATGGGACAAGAACCCAAGAATTGCCGAGTCAGTGCTTGGTCTTGGACACTGGCAAATGCGTCATGGACTTTGGAGGCTGACATTTGAGACCGGCCCTGTTCCCTGGCTTGGGCTGAGCCTGAGGAGGGGTGTTGGGAGGTGCAGCTAAGCAGAGGGAGGCAGGGGGCAGGCAGCGCCCAGGTCCAGACCATCCCAGAGTGTATAAACCTCTTCCATGACTTCTTCTGTAACCAATCCAGGTAGTGGTGTTTTAACCTCTCCTTGGTGGCTGCTCTCTCCTGCCCCTCCTATGAATGGTGCACTCCCAGATCTGAGCCTGGAGGTCCCCCCAGTGTGAGGTCTGAGTCCGTGTTTGTTGACCTCAGTGGATCCCTTCCTCTCGGGGGCCGGTGTGCTGTGGGTCTGTGTGTGGTCCAAATGCTGGTGTGCCACAGTCCAAATGCCGTATTCTCTTGGGTGCTAACTGGGTCATCACACTAACATAGAACGACGTGCTCCTGACCATGCCATGTTCTACGGTCCAGGGTAGAAACCCACAGCTCCTGATGGACTGTCTGAGGCACAAAGTGAAGAATCCTGTCCCTCCACAGTGAAGAGCTTTGAGTTCATGTCCATGTCTTGTCCCTGCTGCCCACAGATGGGGAGATCACATCCAAGCCGATGGTCTTGTTCCTGGGGCCATGGAGCGTTGGCAAATCCACCATGATCAACTACCTCCTTGGCTTGGAAAACACTCGTTACCAGCTCTACACAGGTAACAGCGTGACTTCCTTGTGTGCCTGTTGGCATTTCAGTGTCACATGTAAAAAGCATTGTGAAAAAAATAAAACATTTAGGGGCTGTAGTGTATGGCACAAAGTACCAGGGAAGAGATCCTGTACCCACTAAACTTAAGCTGTAATGCCATGGGGAAAAACCTGGAGATCAGTGAGGTATCTGTGATTCAATATACAAAGATTTAAAGGGGTTACATTAGTTTGAAAAGATATATATATATATATATATATATATATATGTAAAATCAGAAATGAGTTGAAAGTATTTGACTACACAGGAAATTTTATTTTTTTTAATTACGGTATAGCATTAATATAGGGTTTCCCTGGTGGCTCAGTGGTAAAGAATCCTCCTGCCAATGAAGGAGATTCAGGTTTGATCCCTGGTCCAGAAAAAGCCTTTGGAGAAGGAAACGGCAAGCCCCTCCAGTTTTCTTGCCTGGAGAACCCCATGGACAGAGGATCCTGGTCAGCTAAGTCCATGGGGTTGCAGAGTTGGACATGACTTAGTGACTGAACAGCAACAAATGTATGGCATAAGTGAAAGTGAAAGTCGCTCAGTTGTGTCCGACTCTTTGTGACCCCATGGACCATACAGTCCATGGAATTCTCTAGGCTAGAATACTGGAGTAGGTAGCCCCTCCCTTCTCCAGGGGATCTTCCCAACCCGCGAATCGAACCCAGGTCTCCCGCATTGTGGGCAGATTCTTTACCAGCTGAGCCACAAGGGAAACCCAAGAATACTAGAGTGGGTAGCCTATTTCTTCTCCAGCGGATATTCCCGACCCAGGAATCGAACTGGGGTCTCCTGCATTGCAGGCAGATTCTTTACCAACTGAGCTATCAGAGAAGCCCAGTGTATGGCACAGGGAATATAGAAAACATCACTAGTAACTTCGTATGGTGACAGACGGTAACTGGACTTACTGTAGAGATCATTTCTTAATGTATGAAAATAATGGATCACACTGTTGTACACCTGACTCTAACACGATATCGTAAGTCAGTTATATTTCAACTAAAAAAATAGGATCTTGCAGATTAAAAAAAGAAAAACAAAAATATTCATACACATCTTCAATATAGTAATGAAAATTATGTGCAAGAAACCGGCAGTTACACTCATGTTCACAGCAGCGTTGTTTGCTGTGGCTAAGAGGTAGAAACAACCCAAATATCCATCAACTGATGATGGGTAAAAAACATGTGTTCATTCCATCTGTACAAGGGAATATTATTCAGCCTTGAAAAGGAATTAGTTTCTGATACATGCCACAACATGGCTGAATCTTGAAGACATGCTAAGTGAAATAAGCTAGACATAAAACGGCAGATATCGTATGATTTCACTTATATGAGGTCCCTAGAGTCATCAAATTCATAGAGACAGAAAGTGCAAGAGAGGGATTTCCCTGGTTGTCAATGGTTAGGACTCGGCACTTTTCCTGCTGGGGAACTAAGATCCCTCGAGCCAGGCGCCAGGGCCAAAAAATCAAAATAAATAAACACTAACTTCCATTCCTCCACCCCCAACCCCCAGTAGTCTCTCCTGTGGCTCCTTTTGTGTTGCTGTGATGTGAGATGCCTGTGTCCCTTCTAACCCGTGTGTGCAGGCGCTGAGCCCACCACCTCGGAGTTCACAGTCCTCATGCACGGGCCCAAGCTGAAGACCATCGAGGGCATCGTCATGGCTGCTGACAGTGCCCGGTCCTTCTCGCCCCTTGAGAAGTTTGGCCAGAATTTCCTGGAGAAGCTGATCGGCATTGAGGTTCCCCACAAGCTCCTGGAGCGGGTCACATTTGTGGATACACCAGGCATCATTGAGAACCGCAAGCAGCAAGAAAGAGGTAATTTAACACTCATTTCTGAACAGCCTGAGCTCTGTCTTAGGAAACTGTTCAAGGCAGAGGGTGGTAGGCAGACCGGGAGAGACCAGCATTGGCCAAGACTCGGGGATGCATTCTTTGCTTCCGGCCTTTTCTTTGTCATCACTGTGGGGCCTCCTAGGTGTGGGTACCTCATCCTTTTACTTCCTTGAGGAATGGTCTGGTTTGGAGGCCGTCAGCATCTTGCCGGGGGGAGGGCTGGGCTTCTTGCCAGGAGCTCCTCGAGGTCCCTGCTGTGTCTTTGGGATGCACAAGCTGTCCAGGTGATCAAGGGCCTGGACTGATTGGATCCCTGTCCAGGTGCACTTGACCTCTGGCTAACGTGGGTCTGGGTTAAACCTGACCTTCAACTCGTCCTGGTCCCAATATCTGCTTTGCCAGACCTGCTTCAACACAATCCTGTCTCAGACTTTCCAAAGCCCCGCTTGCCTTCAGGTGGCAGGGGAGTGCCACTGAATGTCACCGTGACGCAGCGCCATCTGCAGAGATGAGTCATAACGGGCCGTTTGTCAGAACAGATGAACAGATGGTGGATCTCAGTTTATGGTTATAACTCTCATTTTGTTATAACCAGATCCTGTTTTATAGCTAATAATAATATTATTGCTAATAATTATAGTAGTAAATTAACCTTTATTGCACTCTTCTAACGCACTGGATAATTTCCACGTGTTATTGGTTGATCATTGTAGAAACATTTCGAGACAGGTATCCCTACTCCTCCCATTTTGGAAATAAATTAAAGGAATTAGGATGTATTGAGCACCTACCCTGTGACTGGATGGCAGTTTTAGTTCAGTGCTTGCCTGTGTTTCTAGCAACATCGTAATCTTTTTATCACCTTAGGTGGTATTGTTCTTTTTGTCATTTTTCAACTAAAATGGTAAGGCTTAGAAGCATTTAATTTTCAGTTGGTTAGTGATGGAGCCCAAATTCTAGTCCAGGTCTCGATGGCAGGTCCACATTTATTTCCCCTAAGTGATGCACCGTCTCTTTTATTCCTTCTAATTCCCTGACTTATTTCCTTTAACATCTTTGCCACCGCTCCGGATCTTTTCAAGCAGTGGGAAAATCTCCATTTGGCAGAAATGTTTTGTTTTCCTGGAGCCTTGAATTCCACTGTGGATTAAAACAAGAATCAGGCCATTTTTGGGTTTTTTTTTGGCTGTACCACGCAGTTTGCAGGATCTTAGTTCCCCAGCCAGGGATTGAACCTGAGGCCTCAGCAGTGAAAGTGTGGAGTCCTAACCACTGGACCGCCAGGACATTTCCCCAGGCTGTTCTTGATTGAGGGTTGACAAGGATCAGGAGATGTGTAATGAATTCTTTAAAAGTCTTCAGAAACCCAGAAAATCCCTGACGTTCTTAGTCCCTTCAAAGCCACAGAATGGTCTGGTTCCAGAAGGAGGGGCGGGGGTCCTGGGGGTGGGTGGGGTCTGCCCAGCCTGACTTCTCGCTCCCTCTCCCCAAGGCTACCCCTTCAACGACGTGTGCCAGTGGTTCATCGACAGAGCGGACCTCATCTTCGTCGTCTTCGACCCCACCAAGCTGGACGTGGGTCTGGAGCTGGAGATGCTCTTCCGCCAGCTGAAGGGGCGCGAGTCCCAGATAAGGATCATCCTGAACAAGGCTGACAACCTCGCCACGCAGATGCTCATGAGGGTGTACGGGGCCCTCTTCTGGAGCCTGGCCCCGCTCATCAACGTCACAGAGCCTCCACGGGTGTACGTCAGCTCCTTCTGGCCCTACGACTACAAGCCTGACACCCACCGGGACCTGTTTCTCAGGGAAGAGATCTCCCTCCTGGAGGACCTGAACCAGGTGATTGAGAACAGGCTGGAGAACAAGATCGCCTTCATCCGCCAGCACGCCATCCGGGTCCGCATTCACGCCCTCCTGGTGGACCGCTACCTGCAGACGTACAAGGAAAAGATGACATTTTTCAGTGACGGGGAGCTGGTCTTTAAGGACATCGTGGAAGACCCTGATAAATTCTACATCTTCAAGACCATCCTGGCCAAGACCAACGTCAGCAAGTTTGACCTTCCCCACCGCGAGGCCTACAAGGACTTCTTTGGCATCAACCCCATCTCCAGTTTCAAGCTCCTGTCCCAGCAGTGCTCCTACATGGGAGGCTGCTTTCTGGATAAGATTGAGCGGGCCATCACCCAGGAGCTCCCCAGCCTCCTGGGCAGCCTCGGGCTGGGGAAGAACCCAGGTGCTCTCAACTGTGACAAGACAGGGTGTGGCGAGACCCCAAAGAACCGTTATAAGAAACCCTAGGTGGCCGCGTTGCCATTCTCGGGCTCCCGTCGTCTTTGGTGAATGAGCTTGTGTCCTGACTGTCCGAGAAGTCCTGGTTTATTAACCCTTTGAGCCACACTGGCAGGAACTGTTGCGCATTGGAGACGGGAGTTAATTGAGGCCAGTGGTGGGGGAAGGGGTGGGTCGAGGGGGGGAGTGGAAACTGTGAATTAGGGCCTGCTTGTCTTGTTGCTTCAAGTAGGGGCCTGACTGAGGCACGTCAGGCCACACCTGCTTTTCCAGGGTCCCCTCTCTTCGGTGGGTGGGGGGACAGAGAGCAGCTAAACTCTAGTGTAAACTGAATTAACGAGCATCACACAGGCTAAAAGCAGCTGAAGTTCCTTCTTCCCTGATCAGCTGAGAGGCTAGAGAAGACTTGAGTTCTGCAGGGCTGTCTGCTCCGTGCACGCGGCTGCCTTCCACACAGTCTTCTGTCTGTTCCCAGCCCTCGTCTGCCTCCTGAGCTTGGGTTGGCTTCACAGGAGACGATCTCTTGGGTCTCAATCAACCTGGGTGTTGCGCCTAGCCCCGGGCCCTCTCCCCTGTTTCTGCAAGGGGCAGGGAATGGTTTGGGATACCAGGACGCTGAAAGAGAACAAGCGCTCCCCAGGCCAGTTCTCTGGCACCTTCTAAGCCAGCCGGAAGCTCGGTCCCTTTCTTGGCCCCAGGAGGAGGGTGAATGTTCCATGTGTTCAGGTCATTTCCTTGTTGAAAGTGACTTCAGTGAGAGTCCCGGCAGGGCTCAGAGGGTTAATCGGTTTGCAGTGTGTCTTTGTCTATTGCATGTCTTGGAAAACTCAGACCCCAAAGGCTTTGGGTTTCAGAGGGGACAGTGGAGAGCTTGCTCCTGCTGTTGCCACAGCTTCTCCATGGAGACACTCGGCACAGGAGTCGTTTCTTCCTCGTTTTCATCACATGGCTTTTCCTTTCGCTTCTCCATTCCCTGATGCATCAATGCTCGAAACTCGGCGTAATTTCTGGGGAGTCAGAAGCAGCACCAGCCACTCGGTGCCACTGGCAACCCAGGCCTGACTGTCAGTTTCCCACCTGAACTTGATGCTGATGCCCACCGAGCGCATAGCAGGGGCGCCTGGCCTTCCAGTACCAATGAGTGTGAATGTGTGTGTGTTACGTTGTCCAAGAGAGATTAGGGAGATGACAGATGCCCGAGGGCACAGAGGAGGAGCAAGCGGTGAGAGTCCTGCCTGCCTGGTATGCCCCCTCAGAGGGCAGGAGGGGACGGAGGGATGGGGCATGGAGGGGAGAACATGGAGGGGACAAGCCTTTTGATAGAAGATGGGTGGGTGACGAATCTAAGTCTAGGGGACCTGGCCTGGCTGCCCCTTCCCCCCCAGCCCAGGGCCTCCTTCTGTCTGTCCTGGGCGTGAGCTGTCTTGGGGGACTTCCCCAAGAGGCCCCGCCGGCACCAGAGAGTCCCCCAGACCCAAGGGAAAGCCAAGACAAAGGCAGAGGGAGAAGTGCCTTGAGGGTCAGGCAGAGGAAACAAACTGGCACATTGATGACCACGTTAGACTCACATAGAGATCTGCAGTCTGGAATTCCTTGAGTTTCTTGGAATTATCAGCACTCTGGCACGTGCTGCCTCAGAGGCTGCTTCTTCTGGCTCCTTTAGAGGATCTAGAACCTCCCACAAGAAGACCAGAGGCCCCACTGCCTCCGGGACATGTTTCTAAGGACAGAGTCAACCAGAGAAGACAAGTCTGCAGGGGCATCAGAGGAACCTGGTGACCACACCCGGGGAGCTGCTTCCTTCTCATTCAAAACCAGCCCTGGCCTCATCTCGCCATCCTTTACGCTCTCAAGGGGCTACCCTCACACCTTGCTCCTTAATACCCCTCCGCCCCCTCGGCTACTTTGGGCATTTCTGTTTTCCCAGCGCAGAAGGGGAAGAAAAAGTGCAGAACTGGGCATCGTCGTAGCTGCCGAGGTCAGCACTGCTTTGGGAGCAGCAGCTGGAATGAGATGAACACATTCATACGGTATTTATATTTCTGGGGGTGCATGTGACATCATCAGTGATCTTTCCCCCCTTTTCTTTTTTCCATTCAGCTTCTTTTTCTCACTCCTTTTCTTCCGCTGTTCACCCCTTGACTTCCCTTCTAACTTCCCGCAGGCTTGTCTACCAGCCAGGGCTTTGAGCGCTATTTGGTGCCCTGCTCTGTGGAGGTGGATTTCGAGCAGAATTCTGACTCTTTTGGTGGGGGTGGGGGATGGTGGGGAGCCGGGTGGGGAGTCAGGAATCCCCTAGGAGGAGTATCTGTGAACGTTTGTGCCTGAACAGTTGCTGTTTCTCTCCAAAGCGGAATCTTTCCAGTGATTTTCCGTTCTGAGTTCATCAGGGAGAAACTCTCAATAAAGTTCCCATCTCTCTTTAACACCTCGTACTGTCTCAGTGCCTCCAACCTGTGTAATCTCTCTCTCTCTTTTTTAAAATTTTTGAAGAATTTTGGCTGTACCCTGTGGCATGTGAGTTATTAGTTCCCTGACCAGGGATCAAACGCACACCCTCTGCATTGGAAGGCAGAGTCTTAACCAGTGGTCCGTCCCCAGTGTAAACTTTCTTCCTTTTATCGAGTAGAAGAGCTTCCCCAGGTGGTCTAGTGGTAAAGAACCTGCCTGCCAATGCAGGAGACATAAGAGAACTGGGTTAGATCTCTGGGTCAGGAAGATCCCTTGGAGAAGGGCATGGCAATCCACTCCAGTATTCTTGCCTGGAGAATCCCCATGGATGGAGGAGTCTGGTGGGCTACAGTCCATGGGGTTGCAGAGTGGGACACGACTGAAACAACTTAGCAAGCACGCATGCACATACTGATTTTAAGGAAGACAAATCTTTTTTAAGAGCATTTTTCGGTTTATAGAAAAACTGAGAGGAAGGCAGAGGTTTCCCACATGCCCCCCCACCCCCGCCACAAGGCTTGCCCATTATCTGCGCCCCCCTCAACAGTACATATGTTACAACTGATGATCCTCATTGACACATCATAGTCACCCAGCTCTGAATCTGCTTACGGGGCAAGCAAATGGGCACTGAAGTCCCTTTTATGAGGATCACCCAGAGCAACTTCATGGTCACGTTTAGGAAAAAGTACTGAATAAATTTGGGGTAACCATGGGACTGTACTGATATCCATGGTGGAGCTGAGACCACCTTTAAATTAAGTCTGCAGTCAGGATGATAGGAAAATCAGAAGGGTGAAATACAGAAAGCAAAGTCAAGGATCATTCTAAACACAGCCTGATGACATGAGGGACGCTGTGAATGGAGGGGGTGTCTACACCTGCGTGTATGCCTCCCCTGAATATTTGGGGGTTACAGGTAGCTGTATGGATAAGGGACACACAAACACTTGTGTGTAAAGTCTATGTGTGGGTGTAGCGACTCAGCAGATGCACATGTGGGTCTGGGGTGGTGAAGTAATTGTATGAACAGTGTGAGGATTTCAGATCACAGGAGCATGTGTGCAGGCAGATGTGTGTGGGGGGTGAACTGGGTGCCCAACCCAGGGTGGAGAACCAGGAAGATCTGGCCCAAGGAGGACATCGCAACTGTCCCCAAGCTTTACATGTGTATCCCAAAGTCTGAGCCTTGAGACATTTCAAGCCAACTTCTCTTTCTCTCTCTCTCTCTTTTTAAAAGCCAATTCCTCTTTCCGTGACATAAGCTCAAGCTTTCCTAGCCCAGAGAAACTTGAATTTTTCTTTAGAAGACCATAAAGGCAATAAAAAAGAAACCTAAGAGAAACAGAAAAACGAGAGTAGAGCAATGCAGCAAAGGAGGATTGAACAGGTTCTGAAGGAATCCCTTGCACCAACTTCTTATCTGAAGGATACAAAAATGACACATATAAATGAACATATTCTGTGTCTGCCTCCACTGTGGAACCTTTCTCTGGTTTACCGTAATGTCAGTGGGGAAGGGAAACAACTTCTAGAGCCCTCGTTGTGCCAGGAACCGGGCTATAGACCTACAGACATTACCACTCTTAAGGTTACCTTAAGATAATGCCTTAATTTTAACAGCTGTGTGCCATGCCACATTGAGTGCTTTATGTGCTTTATTTCTTTTCCTTTTTTCCCCTTTTCTTTTTTTTTTTTTGGGGGGGGGCTGCATTGTGTGGCTTGTGGGATCTTGGTTCCCCAACCCAAGCCACGGCAGTGAAAGCGCTGAGTCCTAAGCACTGGACCGCCAGGGAAATCCCTGCTTCATTTCATGTAATCTTCAAAATAACCCCATGGGGAAGAAGCCATCCGGCACGGACAAGAGAACAGGCTCTGGAGTCAGCGCTTGGGATCCATCCTAGGCTCCACCACATACTAACTGGCAACCGTGGGCAAATGTCTTAACTTTGTGCTTCAGTTTCCTTACCCATAAAATGGAGATGTTAATAGTTCTTCTCTCATGGGGTTGTTGAGAGGATTAAATGACTTAATGCAACATACTTGAAATAGTACAGAGCCCACAGAAAGTATTCAGTACATGTTATTACTATTATTAATCATACTTTACTGAAGAGGAGACTGATGGTCAGAGTGATTGGGACGATGGCATGTGTATTTGGGAGGGCTGGAATTCTATCTGAAGTCTGATTCACCATACAGGTCATGCTAGGTTACTTGCCCAGGGTCACATTTGGTGACACTGTTCTTTCTGATCCCTTTCCTTCCTCTTCATAAACTGTCTAAAATGTTTGGTCAGTACCTTGAAGCTTGTAAGTAATAACATCTATCATTAGAAAGATTATTGAGGATTATTTCCTGAACAACAACAAAACATTGAAAGAAAAAAAATCACACTCAATTCCATTTCAGTTTGATCTCTACCATGATCATCTTGTAAAGTATTAATAGATTGGGCAGGTATATTTACTAACCTTAAATTCAAATCCAGCCTGGGGAAACTGCATATCCAGAGAAGTTAGGTCCAAGTTCACCCCGTTAAAAGCTGACAAACCAAACTAAAAGGCCAATTTTCTACTCATCTCGCTGTTCTTTCAACTATATTCTATCATACTGACTTGTGTTAATCTGGAACCTAGGCCGAATTGTGATAGTACATTTTTCTGATACACTGAAGAGCGATTTTGTATTTGTGAAGACTGCAAAAAAAAATTTGTTGGTTCTATTTCCATTTTCTCCAAACTTCTGGATTTTTCTCCCACCACAACTTCAAAAGCCTTGGAATTCTCACATATTTATTTAGGCATATTCTCTGCCCTGGGGGAGCCAACAGTCCAATTAGGGAAAGAGTCATGGAACCGGAGTGACCACAGAAGTCCTCTGGGATGAAGTGACCACATTTTCTAAATCATTCATGGGGACACATGGTCTGGCAGAGGATTTTTTTTTTTTTTCTCATTTGAAAATGCAATTATTTGAAAAGTCTGACCAATGCATATTGACTGTGTAATTTATTTTAGCATTTAATAGATTCCCTTTGTTGAGAATTTGTTTATATCATATCAGGACTCTCCTGAGAATATTGAGACAGCCAGGGGGTTATCAAGCTTGGGAAGGGAATTCGAGATAAACGATGAGGGATGGGTGGGATTGGAAGGTCAGAGACCAGGGGGATGGATCCTGGGGGGAGATTAAAGGCCCAGACTCAGAAAGGAAGACATCTGTGTGTCCAGCGAGGAATCAAAGTGAGATGAGGTGATTTAGGGGAAACCAGCACTTTGCTGACAAAGGTCCATACAGTCAAAGTTACGGTTTTTCAGTACTCATGTGCGGATATGAGAGTTGGCTGAGTGCCGAAGAATTGATGGTTTCAAATTGTGGGGCTGGAGAAGATTCTTGGGAGTCCCTTGGACAGCAAGGAAATCAAAACAGTCAATCCTAAAGGAAATCAACCCTGAATATTCATTGAAAGGACTGATGCGGAAGCTGAAGCTCCAATACTTTGGCCACCTGATGCGAAGAGCTGACTCATTGGAAAAGATCACGATGCTGGGAAAGATGAAGGGCAGGACGAGAAAGGGGGCGACAGAGATGACATGGCTAGATAGCATCACCGACTCTATGGACACGAGTTTGAGCAAACTCCGGGAGATCGTGAAGGACAGAGGAACCTGGTATGCTGCCATCCATGGGGTCGCAGAGTTGGACTTCACTTATCAACAACAACAAAGCAATTAAATGGAAGCCCAAGGAACCAGGGTTTGAGGTCACTCCATTTCTGAATATTGAAGACCATGAAGAAGAAGGAAGTTCCTGCAGGCAGCAAACGGGCGCTGCCTAGAGAGGTGAGCGTTTAGCATCCAGGAGCCTTCTTTGGCTGGCTACCGGTATCCCTTGGGCAATGCCCCCTTACCCCAGTGATTCATGGCCTGATGGGTGGGTGATACTGGGTCTCTGTCCTCCCTGCCTCTCCCCCACTCCTAGGAGCTGAGAACCAGGTGCTGGAGCCTGGTAAGGAGGCCAGAGGAAGAGGCCCACCCCATCAGTCCTGCCCTACTCAGGAACCCCCGTGGGGCCCTGGACGGCTACTAGTGCCTACACCGAAATCTGTATCCCTTCTCTGGCCCCCTGTGACGTTTTGGTCACTCCAGCCCAGTTGACCAGGGCCAGCGGACAAGAGGACAGGAAGGCCTGCATGACGGGGCAGGACGAGGACATGGGGTGCTCCTGGCCCCGGGGTCTCAGATCATCCAGTGAGGTGGGCTCCTGGTGGGGTCGGGGGCCACTTCTGGTGCGGGGACAGGTCTCCCGGACCAGCGACCTCCGCGTCTGGGGACCTCAGGGTCTGCGGCCCGAATCCTCACACCGGTCAGGTGCGGTCCGAGGTCAGCGTCACGACTGGAGGGCCTCAGCCTTGGCCGGTTCATTCCCCCATTCTATCCCCCCAGCCTCCCCCGCTCCCCAGCACCTTTCAGGTGAAACCAGGGCCCGGGCAGAGCAATTCTGGACCGGGGTCATGAGGGTAGGGGAACGGGCGCCTGGTGGAACTTGGCCTGGTCCCTCAGGCCCGGCTCCTAACGCGTAAATGGCTATCCCCAGAGGCTCGTCACCCCGACTCTGAGGGGTACGGAGCGCGGCCGCAGCGCCGGTACCCGTCGGAGCCTCGCCTGTGGGATCCCGCCCCGCGCAAGCGCCTCCGCTCGTGCCCGCGGCCCTGCCCCGCCTCCTCCGGGGCCGCGCGCTCCCGAGACACGCGCCCAGGACCGCGCATGCGCAGGCGTGCGGCGGCTCTTCCTGGGAACGCGGGCTCGGCGGAGCCCGGGCGGCGGTGACTCAGCGCCTGAGGCGAGGAGGGCAGCAAGGTCCCCTCCCCGCGAGGCCGAAGAGCTTCACCTTCTCGGCCCTCGCCGCCCGCAAAGTTGAGGCCGGCCCGGGGCCGGGCTACGGTGCAAGCTCGCCGCCTCAGCCGGCTCCGTGCGCTGTCCGACCCTTGGAAGCCCGGAGGAGCTCTGAAGTTTTTCATTTGGGGCGGGGAAAGGTCTTGAACTTGCTCAGAGTTGTGGGGGTGAAGCCACAGCTTTCTGGAGGCATTTGGGGAACGTGAAGAACGTCAGAGACAAATTGGTGCTGGCAGTTACTGTGTTGTGGTTTTTCACCTGCGGTCAGCCCTCAGGTAAAACAGGAACTGATAATTTTAGGAGTTTATCGCACCTCCCTCACCCCTCCAAAAACTCAGAAAAGCTGGAGTCCACGCTGCCCTCTCCTCTTGTCTTTAGGACAGAAACCAGGCTTATCTGGCTCACTTTACCCTCCTGGATGACCGTGGGTGGGAAAGCACTTAGAACAAATGAAACTTCAGATTCGGGGCGGCGGGCGGGGTGGGCACGGAGAGTGATATTAGAACATATTTCTTGTGGCTCCTGGATTCCTCTGGGTCACTAATTTTAGGAGCTAAAAGGACTTCAGAGAGTCTGTAATAAGCACCTAAGTGGTCCTCAGCTTCTACTTGAAACATGTCCGGCCACAGGGGTCTCCCAACAGGGTGATGGTTTAGGTTCCTCTGTCTTAGATGCCAACTGTGAGATGCCCCCCCCCCCCCTTCCCTGCTGCAGCCTGGGGGAGTGGGGCATTAACTGACCAGGCTTTCCTGCTTGGACCTCTGGGCCATTAGAAGTTGGGAAGGGGCCTTGGTGGCTAAAGCAGGGTTGGCGGCTGGCTATTCAAAGATAAGGGAATTTATTTTAATTCCCTGAGTTTTCTTGGCAATTGCTTTGGGGGTGGGGGAGATCCTCTGGGCATCTGGTAATCTGGTGGCCTGAGAGAACAAGGACATGGAACGTCCTTAGAAGGAGTGAGACGATTCTTGGGGAAGGATGCGATGGTGTAGGCCTGGCAACCTCACCTGCCCTCTGACCGAGGCAGCTCTCCTTTGTATGCATCCCTGTCCTGGGCTTAAGTTCACAGAACCCCCTGTGTGTTTGTATGCATGTGGGGGGCCGGGGTTGTAGAACAAAAGAGCTGTTCTTTTTACAGATGTGGAAGCTAAGGCCTTGGAAAGAAGATCCTGGCTCAGGGTCACAGAGCCAGCGAGGAGGAGACATGAGACTTAAATCCAGGTCTCTTAATCCCCAGGCCTGTTCCTGTGTTCTCCTGCACCTTGGATGTCAGGGGTCCCCGAAAACAGATGGCACATATCAGCTGGGCAATTTGACACAAGGTATAGGGAAACAGCTATGGAGTGTGAAATATTCTGGGGCTAGTCACAGTGGGATCATAACCACCTCTGCGCCCAGAGGTAAGGAAGCTGTTTGGAAAGTCATTTTCCTAGAGCTGAGACTTTGTGTCAAGGGGCTCAGGAAGGGAGCTGGGGAAATAAAAGCCTTGTCTTCAATTTCTCCCTCCCTTAATCTCGCTCCCCATGGACCAAACCCAGTGAGAAGTCAAGGGGCAAGAGAGTCTTGACTAGTCCATTCTAGGGCATTGCACAGGGTGGAAAAGGGTATAGAGTGTATCTGGGAGGTGGGAGGGGCGAATGAAAGATAGCCAGCATAACACGCAATCTTGCTTCTACCAGTAAAACAATAGTTTGCATTTCTGGAGCACTTATTCTTTGCCAAGTATGTTCACTATCTCATTGCATCATCCTGTGAGCCCATTTTCTCCATTTGACAGATAAGGAAACTGACTAGTGAATCGGCAAGAGGAATGGAGGCATAGACAACTGAGCTGACATTTGCCTCTCTGGGATCTTGTGTTTGATAGTTCCTCTGTGGATGTTTGTGGGGTGAAAGAATGAAAGAGGAGCACATAAGAGGCCAGATTCGATGGAGACTTGCCCTGAAGCTCCATAGCTGTGCCTCTTCTCTGCAGGATAGGGGCATGGCTGTCAGTGTCTCTCCTTCCACTTTGTGATAAGCCAGGTTATTCAGGTTAAAAGAGTAGGTATATAGATCTGAAAAAAACAAAAAAACCTTGGACATTTTGCCTTTTCCATAGAGGATAGTGTTGGAGTTAAAAGCATTTCTCTTTCTGCAGCCATCTTTCCCCGCCCCCTGATTTCTGGTTCCCCCACAGTCTGGGCAGGAGCCCAGTTGCTGCCTCTCATCCCTGCTCAACTCCTACACTCCGCCCACAAGCTCGATTCTGCTAATTGCATCACTGTGCCGCTCCTGGAACACAGTGTTGTTGGGGAACAAACCAAAGACCAATGGGGAGTATTTTACCAGCACCCCTAAAGTGGCCTTCCATGGAGCAGAACCTCAGCTCAGAGGCTCTGGGTTCTTTCCTACAGGCACCTCTTCCATCACCACCACCCCCCCCCCCCCCCCACTTCAGAATCCTCTTTTATTGGCCTCTTCCTTCCTCAAGGGTCCCCCAAAGTCTTTCATTTGTTGTTCATCGTCCCAGCACCTCAGACATGGAGACAGAACCTGACATTCAGTGATCACCCACCATGTGCCTGATGCTGCCAGATGCTCCTAGCCATGATCTCATTTCATTTCTTAGTGATCTACTCAGTAGAAAGTATTAGGGAGGGACCTTGCAGAAAAGCAAGACTCGGGTTAGGTAACATGTTCAAGATCACACAGCTCTTTTTTTTTATGTATTTTTATTGTGGTAAAAGTCACATAAAACATACTGTTTTAACCATATTTAACTGTACAATTCAGTGGCATAAGTACATTCACATTGTTGTGCAGCTCTCACCATCAGCCCTCTCTCAAAGTTTTCGCCTTCCTAAACTGAAACTGTCCCCATTAAACACTAACTCCTCATCCCCCTTTGCCGTCCCCAGGCACGGCATTTACCAGTGTACTTTCTGACTATTCTATGTATCTCATACACGTGAAATAAACAGTAGTTGTATGCATCTACTGTATATTGGAATACATTTTTAAGGTTAACTTAGTATGTTCTACAAGCAAGTTATACCTTCTTTTTTTCCCCCGTGTGCTATACAATAGGTTCTTATTAGTTATCTATTATACGAAAGACCCTGATGCTGGAAAAGATTGAGGTCAAGAGAAGGGGGTGATAGAGGATGAGATGATTGGATGACATCACTGACTCAGTGGACATGAATTTGAGCAAACTCTGGGAGATAGTGAAGGACAGGGAAGCCTGGCGTGTTGCAGTCCATGAGGTTGCAAAGAGTCAGACACGACTTAGGGACTGAACAACGATACATAGGAGGGGCTTTCCCAGGTGGCGCTAGTGGTTAAGAACTCACCTGCCAATGCAGGAACACAGTTGCTGGTTTGATCTTTAGGTGGGGAAGATGCCCTGGAGGAGGGCACAGCAACCCACTCCAGTATCCTTGCCTGGAGAATTCTGCATGGACAGAGGAGCCTGGCAGGCTACAGTCCATGGGGTCGCAAAAAGACACAACTGAAGTGGCTGATTACTCACGTACATAGTAGGACCATACAGCTCTTAAGGCAGGGGAACCTGGTAGGCTACAGTCCACAGAGTCGCAGAGTCGGGCACAACTGAAGCGACTTAACACACATGCACGTATGCAGGGTCCATGGATCCTCCCCTAGTTCTGTGCTGCTGACGTCTCCATGTGGAGGGCACTGCCACTTCTGAATGGCAAGTTCCCTGTTCTCTAGAGCCCAGCTCAGGCGCCACTCCCTTCAAACTCACCTGTAGATCCCCAAACTCACCTTGGTGAGCCTCCCCTGGAAGACTTATCACATTACTCCTGTCTGCATGAGAGTGAAGATGCAACTTACTTTCTTTGCTGGGGACAGGGATTATATTGCAGTAGGATTTGAATTTTCAGTTCCTAACAGAGGACCTTATACACGGTAAGCCAGCAGTGAATGAGTGCATCTGGGGAGCTCTTTTTCCTCCTTAAAAAAATTTTTTTTTAAAAAATTTTGCCCATGCCATGCAGCATGTGAAATCTTAGTTCCTAAACCCAAGCCCCCTGCATTGGAAGCACAGAGTCTTAACCACTGGACTGCCAGGGAAGTCCACATCTGGGGAGCTTTTTGTGGTGAAAAGAGTTAAGTGAAGCTTCATCCCTCAACTTTACATGCTCACTTTGCTCAAAACAAGATTCAGCTGTATAAAGTAATTAGCCTCCAACTAATAAAAATAAATGAAAAAAAAAGATTCAGCTGTAAAACAAACATCATGGTTGCATTTGAGGGATGGGTAGTGGAGGATGTGTTCCTCAAGGATTTTAATTCTCCAACCAGGGATCAAACCCATGCCCCGTGCAGTATAGATTACCCAAGGTGAAAGTCGCTCAGTCATGTCTGACTGTTTGCGACCTCAGGGACTATACAGTCCATAGAATTCTGCAGGCCAGAATACTGGAGTGGGTAGTCTTTTCCCTTCTTCAGGGGATCTGCCCAACCTGGGGATTGAATCCAGGTCTCCCACATTGCAGGTGGATTCTTTACCAGCTGAGCCACAAGGGAAGCAGTGTAAATGCAGATTCTTAACCACTGGACTGCCAGGGAAGTCCCTTAGGGAAGCTTTGAATTAATTTGAGAAAATGAAGACACACCAATGAGGTCAGGCAGTGGAGAATAGGCTGCTTAGTCTCTCCAGATGGGTGGTGACCTGAGTCCGTTGACCTTTATCAGGGGCTGCAGCTTTTCTGAGCCCATTCCCTGCATCCCTGAGTCCCTATAGGTTGGCTCCTTTGGGTAGAGGCCATCACTCCCGCTTTCATCACCAGGGGTGGTGGGACCTTGGCCACAATGGCAGCCCTCTCTCCTTGGATCAGAGTTGGCTCAGAGCACCCATTTCCTGTATCACCAAAGACAGGCAGATGCTGGGGCCCTTGAGCGGAGAATGAGCGTGGGCTGCGATGACTTGCCTGCTCTGCCACCGCCTCCAGCTCGATTCAGAGCCCCTCGACAACATGACAGTTCCCCAGGATGGGCACGGAGGCTCTCCTTACAGATGGCAGCTTGGGCTCCTGCTTCTGCCAATGTCTGTCTCTGCCCCAGGGTTTCTAAGTCCAGATCAGTGAGGAGCATCCAACTGGATGGGCCCAGAAAATGGAAGAGGCAGCCTAGGAGGAGACCCCTGATCTAGACATCAGACAACCTAGATTTTTAACTGGGCTCTGCCAGGAGCTCACCGTGTTTATAGAGGGAAGGGTTCATTCTTTATAAATGAACATTTTTTTTGACCACTTACTACAGATACATCAGGAATACACCTTCAGACACAGAAGTGCATGCAGAACACCAGCTGAGACCAGACAGGAGTGCCTGATCGGTAGAAAAGAATATCTAGAACCACACAAAACTCAGTAGGATAAAGGAACTAGGGCAAAAAACAGCAATGTTAGTAGGACACTAACTAGCAACTGGTGTGCTAGCAAGCAGGGCTGTGAGAAGTCAAAACCCATCCGCACCCCTATGGTCTCAGAGTCTCCATAAATCAGTACGAATCAGGGTCATAAATGCTATGCAGAAGCGTATATATAGAGGTTTTCCCCCCAACTTTATTTTTTAAAATTAATTCGTTATGGCTGCACTGGGTCTTCACTGTTGCATGCAGGCTTTCTCTAGTTGTGGTATGAGAGGTTCTTATTGTGGTGGCTTCTCTTACTGTGGGGCGTGGGTTCTAGGGTACGTGGGCTTCAGTAGTTGTGGCTCCAGGGCTCTAGAGCACAGGTCAGTAGTTGTGGTACACAGGCTTAGCTGCCCCGCTGCATGTGGGATCTTCCCAGACCAGGGATCAAATCCACGTCCCCTGCATTGGCAGATGGATTCTCAACTATTGGACCACCATGGAAGTCTGCAGAGGTATCTTTGGAACATAGAAGAGCAACTAACTCATCCTTCTTGGGAAAGTGAGGGGGGGATTTAACTGAGGAGGTGGCACCTGGGCTGGACCTCGACATTTCAATTCTCCTGGCAGATGGCAGTAAATTTATTGCATCTTTGGAGAATGTTATGCAGTGTTTTGTCAGTGGAATGAGGTCAGTGGGATGTGGAAAGGCGTAGGGTAAAGACGGAATATTGTATGTGAAGGTCTACCTGGGTCTGGAACATCCGCTGGAGGAGGGCATGTCAACCCACTCCAGTATTCTTGCCTGGAGAATCCCCATGGACAGAGGAACCTGGTGGGCTACAGTTCATGGGGTTGCAAAGAGTCGTACACGACTGAAGCGACTTAGCACTACTTGTGTTTAACAGAGAGAGGCCTCTTTAGGCCATATGGACTTTGGACTTTAACCTGAAGGTTGAGGAGCAATTTGAATGGACTATTGCAGAAAGTCTACAACTTGGAGGATGGATTGGAAGCATCAAAGATGAAGATTGACGCTGGGTGGAAGTGGCTTCTACTGTGACAGGAAGGAATGTTTGAGGACCTCAACTGTGGGCTCAGAGAAGGGGGTCGGACTAGATAATCCCTAAACCACCTAGGCCTTTGGTCTCTTTTGCCCATTTTGTGCCCCACCCTGTTCCTATTTGGTCTCCTTGATGGACCATCTCCCTGGGGGATGGAGTAGCTCATGATCCATCTCCCTGCCAGGGGGACTTGTTTGAATTTTGACCCTATCTGATGTCCCTGTTTGTCATTCTTGTCCACCCAGCACTTCAGAGGAGACCACCTTGTAGAAAGCTGTATTCTGCTTTGGGGTCCTTTCCACCCCCACACCCACTGGGCCTGGATTCTGCTCTCCCCTCTGGACTTGGATCCCGGACCCCCCAATCTGGCAGTGGCAACCCTACCATCCTTCCCGTTACTCTTCCCAAAAGGAGGAGACCCCATGTCTCCTTGGAAGATGTTGACAAGCAGGAACTAGGAAAACAGATTAGGGGAATCTTGGGACCTTGGTCTGAGAGAGCAGAAGGTGAAATACTGGAAATGCAGGGCTGTCCCACAGAATGATCCAAGCCCCTTGATTTTAATATATCTCAGTTCTATAAAAGGTAGTCCTAAAACCAGAAGTACGTGTCTACTCTTAATCCCTTCTCTGTTGTATTAGATGAGGGTTACATATGTACCCTTTCTTGCTCTCCTCATCTTTGAAACTATCATCC
Source organism: Cervus canadensis (assembly GCF_019320065.1). Taxonomy (NCBI): domain Eukaryota; kingdom Metazoa; phylum Chordata; class Mammalia; order Artiodactyla; family Cervidae; genus Cervus; species Cervus canadensis. The sequence goes on from NC_057417.1 coordinate 36,466,236, forward strand.
TCAGGAAGAGCCCCTGGAGAAGGAAACAGTAACCCACTCCAGTATTCTTGCCTGGGAAATCCCATGGACAGAGGAGCCTGGTGGGCCACAGTCTGTGTGGCCACAAAAGAGGACATGATTGAGCAACTAACAACAAGATTTCCACACAGAGGTTTTGAGTACCTGCCTGCTCTGTGCCAGCTTCACGAGGCAGGGGTGGGATACAGACACCCCATGGCTGTGTTCACAAGGAATCAGGAGACTGGTGTTTTAATCTAGTTGGGAAAGCAAACCAGACATAGAGAACAGAAAAGTTGAGTGTTTAAGGGCAGTTAAGATCAGGTGGGACATGACACAGGCACCTTGGGACCTGAGAAAAGAAGGAGCAGGTGGTCTGGGTCTCTTGGCTTCCCTCAAGCTGGGGCAAGATCCAGCCCAGATCTAGCTGGAGGCCTGACTGAGCTGGATGGCCCCTAGCCTCAGGGTGATGTGGGGGCTGAGCAGACTTCACACTGTTCTCACACGGGGCTCCGTCCCTGTTGCCCAAATGTTCATGCTCTTTCTGCTTTAACTGTATGTCTTACCGGAAATCTTTTAGTATCTTCATAGGAAAAAGTTGCCTAGTAGGCTTCCCTGGTGGTCCAGTGGTTAAGAATCCGTCTTGCAGTGCAAAGGACACCAGTTCGATCCCGACTGCACATGCTGCAGAGCAATTAAGCCTCCTGCACCACAACTACTGAAGCCCGCACGCCTAGAGCCCGAGCCCCACAACAGAGTAACCCCCTCTTGCCGCAACTAGAGAAAGCTCTAGTGCAGCAACAGAGACCCAGTGTAGCAAAAAAAAAAAAAAAAAAAAAAAAACCTTAAAAAAAAAGTTGTCTAGTAACATAAATTGCTTCTCCATCAGTTTCACAAACAAAACAAGGACCTAAAGCATCCAGACTGTTCACAAACAAAGCCCTGTTTGAAAGCAAGATTGCGATTGAAGTACCATCTTTTGCAGGATCAGAGCTGAGCCAGGAGCTTACAAGAGATTGGTGAACATCAGCTTGGTTACTAATGCTGCAAGCAGAAAAGTGCTATTTCTTCTGCAGTGAAAGACTTGATGATTTCTCAGGTACGTCTGTGGAATCATTCCAGTGCCAGAGGGATCCATCTTCAGGCCGAGTAAATAGATGATCAGAGTTGGATGGGTGAAGATGGACTTCCCACATCTCAAGCTTCATGAGCCTTCAGTAGAGACACAGGCATTGCACGTGTCTAACATCCCAGATACTCAACATCCCACCTTGGTCACTAGTAGCTACACCATGCTGCTGGTTGGGATGTCTGTCGATAAACACAGTGGGGTGGCACTCCGTCACCAGTCAGTGACCCACACCCACCAGCTTCTCCACTGTGAGTCCAGATTCTCCACTCACCCGTCAAGGTCCAGCCCAAAGGCTGCTTTCTTTTTAGGAGTACACTTTTCTTCCACTAGTCGGAACCATCCCTGATTCTCCACAGCCCTTTGTTTATGACTCTGTTGTGACATTTATTCCGTCTTGTTACGCATTCATGAATGTCATGTGTCTCGTCAGGTATTTGTGTTCTCTTCAGTTCCGCTAGACTGTGAGCATCTCGTTAGCAGGGACTATGTCTGGTTCATTTCTCTAACATCAGGGACTAGTCTAGAGTGATGCCCTACTCAGAAACAGCTGTTAAATGGACAAATAACAGCTTGACAGATAACATTCTCCCTGGTTTATTAGTTATGTAAAATCAGTTGTGTAAAAGTAATACTAAAACAAAAGGAGATAAGTGAAGGACAGGGAAGCCTGGCATGCTGCAGTCCACGAGGTCACAGAGTCAGACATGACTTAGTGGCTGAACAATAGCAACAATCCTAAAACCAGAAGCAGGAGGTGCCTGCTTCTGGGGCAACTTCCAGCAGAAGAACTGAAAGGTGTCCCAGTGGTTAGGATGTGATGCTTCCACTTAGCCCTGGATTTGGAACTAAGATCCTGCAAACCATGTGGCATAGCCAAAAATACAAATAAAAAAGAAAGGTAAAAAAAAAAAAAAGAAAGGTCACTATAAGTTGGACTTGTATGGACACACAAGAAAAGGGTGTTCAATTGTCTCTTGGTCCTGACCCTCAGGACTAAAGGGACAGAAGTAGGGTATGTGTGCTAAGAATGCCCTTGCTTAGGTTATTAAAAGTGTTTGGGAATCAGAAGAGTTAGGGGTTGATTCGGAGCCAGCCTTCTTAGAATCAATCAGTGTGTTCGCCGCTCATTCGTGTCTGAGGATTCTTTACTGTCTGAGCCACCATTATATTTGCTTTATTAACCTTATGGGATTGTTCTTTGAATCAAATGAGATAAGAAATATGTGAGTTCCTTGAAAACTCTCAAGTTTGGAGAGTTTTGATAGTTACTGGACTATCAGTCATCCTTGTATCTTCCTCTTACTCCTGATCCTTACTTTTCTTTCATTCTTTCAATAACAAAATTCTCAAAAGAGCAGCCACTAAGGCCAGCTGGGAAGAGCTCAGCTAGTCCCCCTTTGAGTTCCCATTTAGGCCCAAAGACTAGAGACAAGATGGTAGAAAGGGAAGAAACATGGATTTTTGGCTTCTAAACTAGTTGACCTTGGGTGAATCTCCTCAACTCTCGGAGCCTCAGTTTCCTCATCTGTGAAGTGGAGATGGTGGCTCATTGGTAAAGAATCCGCCTGCAATGCAGGAGACGCAGGTTCAATCCCTGCGTCGGGAAGATCCCCTGGAGAAAGAAATGGCAACCCACTGCAGTATTCTTGCCTGAAAAATCCCATGAACAGAAGAGTCTGGTGGGCTACAGTCGATGGGGTTGAAAAAGAGTGGGACAGGACTTAGTGACTAAAAAAAAAAAAAGGTAGAGATAATAATCTTTACCCCACCCACTTCCTAGGGCTCCTGGGAGGGTCAGATGAGACAATGAACAGGACAGTGCCTTGTAAACTGTAAGTGAAAGTAAAAGTGAAGTCGCTCAGTTGTGTCTGACTCTTTTGCGACACTATGGACTATAGCCCGCCAGGCTCCTCCTCCGTCCATGGGATTTTCCAGGCAAGAATACTGGAGTGGGTTGCCATTTTCTTCTCCAGGGGATCTTCCTGACCCAAGGATCAAACTCAGGTGTCCCACACTGCAGGCAGACTCTTTACTATCTGAGTCACCAGGGAATCCCACCAGGATTCCCACCAGGAATCCCAAAGTTCTGTTCAAATGCCATGGATTTACTTTTTAATCTGTGCTTGAGGGCTCTGGATGAAATTTGCCAAGATTGTTGCACAGTGAGTATTTAGACAGTGACATCACTGCCCATAATGGGAGTTGAGGGTGAGTTACAGAAGGCAGGCCATAATCCCAGGGGTGGGTCGAGTGCAGAAGGGACCCCACCCACTGCCTCCCCAGAGCAGACCTGGGTTTGCCCCCACTCATTTTAACAACCTGAAAAAATTCAGTCTCCTGGTCTCCAAACTGTCAAAGACTGCCACAGCCTCTGTGCTCAGGGGAGACCTGGATTCAAATTCAAGGGATGGAGCCACTCTCATCTGATTCTCTGTCTCCAGGGTCTTAGGTCGGTTTCTGGACATGGTGGGTATCCGGAATAAATCTGTTGTTGAACAAAATACAGGTAGTATGTTGTGTGAGCTCTCTCATCCTCTTTAGTCTCACTTCCTTTGTTTGCACATTCCAGGTATAAGTAAACATTCAAATAAAAAAACACAACTGATTGTGATTGAGAGCAGTGGTTGCCCACTCGTGCTTGAAAATGTGACTGGCCAGTGTTAATGAAAGGTCAGGCTGCAGAAATGGGTATCCCCATCTTGCATGTGGAATCTTTGCAACCCCATGGACTGCAGCCTGCCAGGATCCTCTGTTCACGGGATTTCCCAGGCAAGCATCCTGGAGCAGGTTGCCATTTCCTCCTCCATGGGATCTTCCCGACCTAGGGATCAAACTCGCATCTCCTGTGTCTCCTGGCATTTCATTAACCCCAGGAGGCTGTGAGACCAGAGTCTCCTGGGAGGAGCTCTCTGGGTGCCTGTGGCCGGCTGGGTTTCAGTTTCCTTCATTGGCCCTGCTGGTCACTGGAGCTGAAAGAAAATGTCTTAAGCCAAAAATATTTGTGAGTGTTTATTCTGTGCTTTCGGAGAAGGCGATGGCACCCCGCTCCAGTACTCTTGCCTGGAAAATCCCATGGACGGAGGAGCCTGGTAGGCTGCAGTCCATGGGGTCACGAAGAGTCGGACACAACTGAGTGACTTCACTTTCACTTTTCACTTTCATGCCCTGGAGAAGGAAATGGCAACCCACTCCAGGGTTCTTGCCTGGAGAATCCCAGGGATGGGGGAGCCTAGTGGGCTGCCGTCTCTGGGGTCGCACAGAGTTGGACACGACTGAAGTGACTTAGCAGCACCATTGTGTGCTTTGGAGAAGGAAATGGCAACCCACTCCAGTGTTCTTGCCTGGAGAATCCCAGGGATGGGGGAGCCTGGTGGGCTGCCGTCTCTGGGGTTGCACAGAGTCAGACACGACTGATACGACTTAGCAGCAGCAGCAACATTGTGTGCTTGGCCCTGTCCTGGGTGCTTTGGGGAATATGGAAAAGGTCCGGTTGTGGCTTCTCTGTTGGAAGCACTCAGACTAGAGTTGAGAAGATGTGGTGACTTGAGGGGAGGCTCCCCACGGGTGGGCAGTGTGTGCCCAGGGCCAGGAGCATGGAGAGCTGGATGGCAGAGTGGCAGGTCTTCAAAGACTCGAGGAGGTGGAAATGTGTGAAGAAGCCAAAGTCAGTCACCAAGATTCATTTCTCCCCACCAAATATCTTCTCTCTTTTTCTGCCCCCAATTAGGAGACTGTATGGTTTTCTGTTTCTGCCTAACAAATAGCCACAAATGTAGCAACTTAAAACAGTGCCTAAAGGGGCTTCCTTGGTGGTCCAGTGGTTAAGAATCCACCTTCCAATGCAGGGGGCAGGGGTTCCATCCCTGGTGGGGGAACTAAGATCCCAATATCTGCAGGGCAACTAAGTCTGAGTGCCACTAGAGAAGCCCACACGCCACAGGGGAAATCCAGTGCAGCCGAGATATATGTGGGGATGTCATGTAAGTGGAGTCACAGCATATATTTGTCTTTCTGTGAGTGACTTATTTTACTGAGATATTGTCCTCAAGGTTTATCCATGTTGTACTGTGTGTCAGAATTTCCTTTCTTTTCAAGGTGAATAGTATCCCATTGTATGTCTGTGCCACACTTTGCTTATTCACTCATCTGTCAGTGGACACTTGTGTGGCCTTCACCTCTTGGCTGTTGTGAACAGTGTTGCTATGGACATCTCTAAGACCCTACTTTGAATTTTTTGAGGGTATATCCGGAAGTGAAATTTCTGGATCGTGTGGTAATTGATAATTCTATTTTTAAGTGTTTGAGGAACTGCCATATTGTTTTTTCATAGTCACTGTGCCATTTTACAGTCCCACCAGCAATGCTCAGGAGTTCCAGTTTCTCCACATCCTCATCAATACTTATTTTCTGTTTTTTGTTTTCATATTAATTTTTATTTATTTATTTACTTGGCCGTGCCAGGTCTTAGCTGCAGCACACAGGATCTTTGATCTTTGTTGCTGCATGTGAACTCTTAGTTTCAGCATGTGGAATCTAGTTCCCTGACCAGCAATCATACCTGGGGTCCCTGCTTTGGGAGTTCAGAGTCTTAGCTACTGACCTCCAGGGAAGACCCTATTTTCTTTCTTTCTTTTCTTTTTTTTTATAGTAGCCATCCTAAAGGGTGGGGGCATAGACTTGGATTACTGTGATATTGAATGGTCTATGCCCCAACCAGTAATGCTAAAGAAGCTGAAGTTGAATAGTTCTATGAAAACTTACAAGACCTTCTAGAACTAACACCCAAAAAAGATGTCCTTTTCATTATAGGGGACTGGAATGCAAAAGTAGGAAGTCAAGAAACACCTGGAGTAACAGGCAAATTTGGCCTTGGAGTACAGGATGAAGCAGGGCAAAGGCTAATAGAGTTCTGCCAAGAGAATGCACCGGTCATAGGAAACACCCTCTTCCAACAACACAGGAGAAGACTCTACACATGGACATCACCTGATGGTCAACACTGAAATCAGACTGATTATATTCTTTGCAGCCAAAGATGGAGAAGTTCTATACAGTCAGCAAAAACAAGACCGGGAGCTGACTATGGCTCAGACCATGAACCCTTTATTGCCAAATTCAGACTTAAATTGAAGAAAGTAGGGAAAACCACTAGACCGTTCAGTTCAGTTGAGTTCAGTCGCTCAGTCATGTCCGACTCTTTGCGACCCCATGAACCACAGCACACCAGGCCTCCCTGTCCATCACCAACTCCCGGAGTCTACCCAAACTCATGTCCATTGAGTCGGTGATGCCACCCAACCATCTCCTCCTCTGTCATCCCCTTCTCCTCCTGCCTTCAATCTTTCCCAGCATCAGGGTCGTTTCAAATGAGTCAGCTCTTTGAATCAGGTGGCCAAAGTGTTGGAGTTTCAGCTTCAACATCAGTCCTTCCAATGAACATTCAAGACTGATCTCCTTTAGGATGGACTGGTTGGATCTCCTTGCAGTCCAAGGGACTCTCAAGAATCTTCTCCAACACCACAGTTCAAAAGCATCAGTTCTTCAGAGCTCAGCCTTCTTTATGGTCCAACTCTCACATCCATACATGACTACTGGAAAAACCATAGCCTTGACTAGACGGACCTTTGTTGACAAAGTGATGTCTCTTCTTTGTGATATGCTGTCTAGGTTGGTCATAACTTTCCTTCCAAGCAGTAAGTATCTTTTAATTTCATGGCTGCAGTTACCATCTGCAATGATTTTGGAGCCCCAAAAAATAAAGTCTGACACTGTTTTCACTGTTTCCCCATCTATTTGCCATGAAGTGATAGGACCAGATGCATGATCTGTTTTCTAAATGTTGAGCTTTAAGCCAACTTTTTCACTCTCCTCTTTCACTTTCATCACGAGGCTCTTTCGTTCTTCTTCACTTTCTGCCATAAGGGTGGTGTCATCTGCATATCTGAGGTTATTGATGTTTCTCCTGGCAGTCTTGATTCCAGCTTGTGCTTCATCCAGCCGAGCGTTTCTCACGATGTACTCTGCATATGAGTTAAATAAGCAGGGTGACAGTATACAGCCTTGCTGTACTCCTTTTCTTATTTGGAACCAGTCTGCTGTTCCATGACCAGTTCTGACTGTTGCTTCCTGACCTGCACACAGGCTTCTCAAGAGGCAGGTCAGATGGTCTGGTATTCCCATATCTTTCAGAATTTTCCACAGTTTACTGTGATCCACACAGTCAAAGGCTTTGGCATAGTCAATAATGCAGAAACAAATGTTTTTCTGGAACTCTCTTTCCTTTTCGATGATCCAGCAGATGTTGGCAATTTGATCTCTGGTTCAGGTATGACCTAAATCAAATCCCTAATGATTATACAGTGGAAGTGAGAAATAGATTTAAGGGACTAGATCTGATAGACAGAGTGCCTGATGAACTATGGATGGAGGTTCATGAAATTTTACAGGAGACAGGGAGCAAGATCATCCCCAAGAAAAAGAAATGCAAAAAAGCAAAATGGCTGTCTGAGGAGGCCTTACAAATAGCTGTGAAAAGAGGAGAAGCCAAAAGTAAAGGAGAAAAAGAAAGATATACTCATTTGAATGCAGAGTTCCAAAGGAGAGTTAAGAAATGCAGAATTCCAAAGGAGAGATAAGAATGCCTTCCTCAGTGATCAGTGCAAAGAAATAGAGGAAAACAATAGGATGGGAAAGACTAGAGATCTCTTCAAGAAAATTAGAGATACCAAGGGAGACTCCGGGAGTTGGTGATGGATAGGAAGGCCTGGCTTGCTGCAGTCCATGCGGTTGCAAAGAGTTGGACATGACTGAGCGACTGAACTGAACTGACTGATCCTAAAGGGTGTGAGGTAATATCTCATCGTGGTTTTGGTTTGCATTTCCCCAGGATCAGTGATTTTTAAGCATCTTTTCTTTGTTGGCCATTTTTATGAGTCATAAGATCTGAAGACATCACTGCCATCTGTTATATGCCATCTCCTAACTGTAGGAAAAGTACCTAAAGGAGCAAAATGCAGTCTTTTAAATCTACAGAGATAGAATGTGGATTAGTGGTTGCCTGTGGCTAGGAAATAGGGACGGGCAGAATGGGGAGTGACTAGCGATGGGTATGGGGTTTCTTTTTGGGGTGATGAAATATTCTAAAATTAGTAGTGATGGTTTCACAACTCTGAACTTACTAAAAACCATGGAATTATGCAATTTAAATGCACGAATCTTGTGCATACATAGCATATCTCAATAAAGCTGTTTTAAAAATGCTGCCTTTTGAAAGTAGAACTAAAGCAGTAACAATGAGGGGGGAGGATGTGGGAAGGTTGGAGTATGAGTTTGGGGTTAGTGGACACAAACTATTATGGATCAATAACAAGGTCCTCGTGTATAGCACAGGGAACTATATTCAATTCCCTATGATAAACCACAATGGAAATGAATATAAAAAAGAATGTATGTGTATGTGTAACTGAATCACTTTGCTTTTCAGAGGAATTTAACACAACATTGAAAATCAACTATACTTCAATTTAAAGGGGAAAAAAAAAAAGAAGTAAAAGTGATAATAACAAATGTCACTACTTCATTAGTCAACTCTATTGAGTAGGAGAGAATGTTACACATTTTGGGTGAATTTACATTCCTACCCAGAATTTCAGAATTTCTCCCTTCCTCCATTGTTCCAAATCAATTCCTCTTCCTTAGGTTGGAGTCTGTCTTCCTTAGGTTCTTCTAACCCAGAAAACTTCTTCTTTTTTTTTAAGGCCACGCTGTACAGCATGTGGGATCTTAGTTCCCCAACCAGGGATTGAACCCATGACCCCTGCATTGGAAGCATGGAGTTTAATCACTGGACCACCAGGGAAGTCCCAATAATCCAGGAAACATCTTCATTTCTTCAGCAGAGGCAGGCCTGCATATTTGGCAGAAAGTTAGGGAGAAGTCAGCCAGCCTGAGGTATCTCTGGGTCTCACCCCCGCCCCCGAAAATGTCATGGTTGGGGGGAAAAGGGCTCTTGCAATTCCCATGTCTTAGGGACCTGAATGCATCCTGCTGGTTTGTCTTATTTGTCCTGCAAGTCTAACTGGAGCAAGGCTTTGAGGGGAGGAGTCAAGGTCTGGGTGATTGGAGGAGAAGTCACCTGAAGTGCAGCCCTGGGCATGTCACCGTGGCTCGAGGCTGGCCCCCAGGCCCACCAAGACCCTGGCTTTCTCAGGCTGAGTGCCTTTGGGCGTAAGTCACAGAGCTGCAGGTGTACCAAGAGCTTTGCAAGTTCATCTCTGTGTGTATCCAACTCTGCCAAGGTTCAGTTCAATTGAGTTCAGTCGCTCAGTCATGTCCGACTCTTTGCTACCCCATGAATCACAGCATGCCAGGCCTCCCTGTCCATCACCAACTCCCGGAGTCTACCCAAACCCATGTCCATCGAGTCAATGATGCCATCCAGCCATCTCATCCTCTGTAGTCCCCTTCTTCTCCTGCCCCCAATCCTTCCCAGCATTAGGATCTTTTCCAATGACTCAACTCTTCCCATGAGGTGGCCAAAGTATTGGAGTTTCAGCTTCAGCATCAGTCCTTCCAAAGAACACCCAGGACTGATCTCCTTTAGGATGGACTGGTTGGATCTTCTTGCAGTCCAAGGGACTCTCAAGAGTCTTTTCTAACACCACAGTTCAAAAGCATCAATTCTTTGGCACTCAGCTTTCTTCACCATCCAACTCTCACATCCATACATGACTACTGGAAAAACCATAGCCTTGACTAGACGGACCTTCGTTGGCAAAGTAGTGTCTCTGCTTTTTAATATGCTATCCAGGTTGGTCATAACTTTCCTTCCAAGCAGTAAGCGTCTTTTAATTTCATGGCTGCAGTCATCATCTGCAGTGATTTTGGAGCCCAAAGAAATAAAGTCTGACACTGTTTCTACGGTTTCCGCATCTATTTCCCATGAAGTGATGGGACCAGATGCCATGATCTTAGTTTTCTGAATGTTGAGCTTTAAGCCTACTTTTTCACTCTCCTCCTTCTCTTTCATTAAGAGGCTTTTTAGTTCCTCTTCACTTTCTGCCATAAGGGTGGTGTCATCTGCATATCTGAGGTTACTGATATTTCTCCCAGCAATCTTGATTCCAGCTTGTGCTTCATCCGGCCCAGCGTTTCTCATTATGTACTCTGCATATAAGTTAAATAAGCAGGGTGACAATGTACAGCCTTGACATACTCCTTTTCCTATTTGGAACCAGTCTGTTGTTCCATGTCCAGTTCTAACTGTTGCTTCCTGTCCAGATGTTCCTTGGTAAATGTGGAGGGTGCCCCCCTTGCAAACTCCCTTCCTGACTCAGAAAGAAAGGGAAAGGACTAAGAACTAGCTGGAGGAAAATGACAAAGAGCTGAAGGGAGGCAGGTGCTAGAAACGTATTCTGACGGAGTCTGGGGTAGAGAGAGGGTCGCTGAGCCTCTCTCTTACAACAGTGATGCTCTAGTCGGTCTTGGACATCAGCAGGGGAGCCTGTCATATCTCCGCCTACCACGCAGTTCAGAATGAGGAAGCGGGTCCCCGGTGAGAGGAAATGCCTGGCCCAGGGTGGTCAGTTTCCAGCTGAGCCAGGGCCCCCAGCTCCCCGGCTTGCGGGTTCCCTCAGACCCCACACTGCTGATCTAGCCCAGCCAACAGCCTCGAGGGTCCCGGGCGCTCACTGCTAAGGAAGAGCTTCTCCAGAAGCCTGTCCACCCCCCTCCGCCCCTGGAGGCGCACGTGCGCCCCTCCCCGCGCTTTCTTTGGAGCGGGCTCCACTCCCGGTTTGCCTTCTGCCTTCTCTGCGGCAGCCCTCTCAGCCCCCACGCCTGGACCATCTGGAAGTGCCGCTCCGCTGCCTAGGATCCCGGCACCTTTGTGCCCACCCCCTCCGCGGTGTTCTGCCACCCGCCCGCGGGCCCACACCAACGCGCATTTACCGAGTACAGAGAGTTCTCCTCGTACTTGTTTCTGATGGCTTAGGGGGAATCAAATGTTGCTTCTCAGACTTCAGCGTCTTAGCCCTTTAAGGAGAGACAGTAAAACAATTATTTGCAAAATCTGCCCCTTGGTGTTTATTATAGTTGCCCCTGAAGCGCTCCTGATTTGCATCCAGAACAAGGTCTGTGGCTTAAAGGGGTCAGACGCCCAGGCCAGCAAGGGCTATTCTGTCCCCTCGGCCTCACAGGATTCTGAGCTGCAGTGGCCCAGGTCGTGTTCTCTGGAGTCTGACCTGCATGGCTCCAGCTCTCTCTCTCTCTTTCCTTCCCTGTTTTCCTCCCCGTTTCTGCCTGCTTGTGGGATCTTTGTTCCCTAACCAGGGATTGAACCTGTGCCCTCTGTAATCCAAGCTGCAGAGTCCTAACCACAACCCTCCAGGAAATTATCTTTCTTTTCTCCTCCATCCTGCTCTCCTTCTCTTCTTCTCTTCTTTGTCTTCTTTTCACCTCCACAGTTTCTCACGTTTGTGACAAGCGTCATCCAGTTCCCACCCGAGTGCAGTGCTGTCTCAATGATGTCGATTTTTTTTTTTAAGAAAAAAAAGTGTTTGTTGGAATATAATTGCTTTACAATGTTGTTGTTAGTTTCTGCTGTACAGAGACGTGAATCAATCACATGCATTCATATACACCCTCCCTCTTGACCCCCCCTTCCCCTATCCCACCCATCTAGGTTGTCACAGAGCATGGAGCTGAGTTCCCTGTGCTTTATAACAGGTTCCTCTTGGCTATCTGCTTTTCTAATCTGTCAGTTCATCCCAATCTCTTCTGTACCTGTGTCCACATATATCTGTTCTCTACAGCTGCATCTCTATTCCTGCCTTGACAATAAGTTTATCTGTACCATTTTTTCTAGATTCCACATATATGCACTAATAAATGGTATATGGACATGGCTGTTTCCTGCATGTTGATATGATAGTGTGGTCTGTTCTAGAAATTCATATAATTGAGATCATATATCCTCTCTTTCACCATCATGTTTTTGAGATTGGTTCATGTTGTGACTATAGATTGTGGCTTTTTTTTTTTTTCCTGAGTAGTATGACTTTGCTGTGGTTTTTTTATAGCTGAACATCTGGGACATTTCCAAGTTTGGACACTACAGATGAAACCGCTATGGATATTCTTGTAGAAGTCTTCTTGTGGACACGTTTGCCTCTTTCTTAGAGAAATACCTAGAAATGGAATTGCTAAGTCTATGGTTTTATTTTTCGTTTTATAAGAAACTGAAAGACTTTTTTCCAAGGTGATTTTACCACTTACACTCCCATCAACAACATTTGAGAGTTTTGGTTGCTCCATATCCTCACTGATGGGCTTCCCTAGTGGCTCAGCTGGTAAAGAATCCGCCTGCAATGCGGGAGACCTGGGTTCGATCCCCGGGTTGGGAAGATCCCCTGGAGAAGGGAAAGGCTACCCACTCCAGTATTCGGGCCTGGAGAATTCCATGGACATGGGGGTTGCAAAGAGTCAGACACGACTGAGCGACTTTCACTTTCACTTATCCTCACTGACATTTGTTGGGGTCAGTCTGTCTAATTGTAGTAATTTGGGCTGGTGTGTTGGAAATTTAACATTTTTATTAATTCCAGTTTACTATTCTTTTTTGGTGGCTAATGTTTTTTGTGTTTTGCCTAAGAAATATTTGCCTATTCCAAGGTCATAAAGATATTCTCTTGTTTTCTTTTAGATGCTGTATGGTTTCAGTTTTTCATTTAGGTCTAGGATTTATTTATTTTTAAACATTGTTGTATTTATGGTTGTGCTGCATCTTCATTATTAGGTGTGGGCTTTCTCTAGCTTCAGTGAGCAGGGGTTACTCTTTGTTTTGGTTAATGGACTGCTCATTGTGGTGGCTTCTCTTGTTGCAGCTCAATAGCTGGGGCGCACAGGCTTCGTTGCTCTACAGCACGTGGGATTTTCCTGGATCAGAGATTGAACCTGTGTCTCTTGCATTGGTGGGTGGATTCTTTACCACTGAACCATCAGGGAAGCCCTAAGCTGAATTTTTTGGTGTAACGTAATGAGTTGTTTCTTTCTTTTTTTTTTCCTTTTGGGTAGACAATTATTCTAGCCCACTTGTTGAAAAGATTTTTCTTTCTCCATTGAATTATTGTGGTACTTTTGCTGAAAGTCAGTTGGTCATATACATGTAGGTCTATATCTGGACTCTGTTTTCTGTTCCATTGATCTGTTTGTATATCCTAATTCTAATACTGTCTTGATTACTGTTGTTTATAGTAAGTCTTAAAATCGACTACTGTAAGCCCTCCAACTTTGTTAAGATTATTTTGGCTATTCTAGGTCCTTTCTGTTTCCACTTAAATTTTAGAATCTGTTTGTCAATTGCTAAAAAAAAAAATTGCCTTTTAGAATTTTGGTTGGATTTATATAGAATCTATTGATCAATTTGGGGAGAATTGACATCTCAGCAATATTGTCTACTCATGCACTTCACAGAGGGTACCCTTCTTTCAGGATCAGCTCGGAGCCAACTTTTCTTTCTTCTTATGACTCAGCCATCATTAATTAGACTGCCTGAGCCTCCTTCACTTCAGCCAGCAGCCCTGCCCATGCTTAAGCTGTCGATGCTGTAGGCATTGGCCTCTTTCTCATGTAAGGTCTTGTAGGAGACTTGTCCTTTCCAGACGTCCTCTTTAGAGGGACTCTGAACCCCTTTCGTGGTCTGTGTGCGGGAGAGAAGATAACACCCTTTTCTTGCGATTTCCGCAGGTCCCACCTTTAAAGTGTCTTCCCATGATGCATGCCCAGGGTCTTAAGTGGGCGAGAGCATGGGGGCGAGAGGTGAGGAACACACCACTCCCCATCATGGGATGTGAGGCATCACAGGCTTAGGAAAGGAGCTTTGAGTCTGAACAAGCCTGAATTGGCTTGCCCACTCCAATGCTAATTAGCTGTGTGACCTTTGGTAGTTTATCCACTCATCTGAGCCTCAGTTTCTGCACCTATAAACAGAAGGTGATGGCATCTCTTGTATTGGTGCTTGGGATTGTTCAGTGGGATGCTGTGTGTGGACACACATGGTGTGGCACTTGCTTTGGGTAGAGGCTCAGTGAATTTCGCCTCCCTCACTCTACTTCCTACCACTGCCTGGGATTTGATCTTCATTCCATCTTCATTCCTTCATTCCAAGGCCGTCCTGGAGCCTCCTAGCAGGCACCCAGGTGCCGAAGGAGTCGTCTTACCGTATGGGAAGTCTTGGCACCCTTCGGAACTTACAGAGAGATCCACGGACAGAGTAAGTGGCCACTTTATGCTGCTCCAGAGCGTGACCCGAGAGGTGGGTAGTGGACTCCCTCTGTTACTTGTTACTCAGCCCCTGATGTGGCCTGAAATTCCTCGTTAGTCATTTCCATTTTTAAATTGTCTTCTGGAATCATTGATTCACCTGGAGAAACAGTCCACACTCTACAGGAGTGTAGAAAGCCATTGTCAAGGGTGGAGAGGAAGGCCATCTTCAAGGGTGCAGGTTGGCTGTCTCTCCTTCAGTAGCACACTGGACCCTTTAAACCTGATTTCATTGGCTGACTTCTTGGAGCAGAGACTCTGTCATTTACCTTTGTTGATCAGCAGCATTGAGAATGGGCCCTGATTGCAGCAAGAGGTCATCAACATGTGAGTGGCCTTTAAAAATTATATGATTCTGACACATGCAACAACATGGATGAACCTTGAGGTCACGGATGCTAAGTGAAATAAACTAGACACCAAAAGACAAATATACTATGATTCTACCTATATGAGGTACCTAGAATAGTCAAATTCATAGAGATAGATTGTAGAGAGGTGGTTGCCAAGGGCAGGGGGAAGAGGGTATGAGGGGTTGGTGAATGAATAGAGTGTCAGTTGGGGAAGATGAAATTGTTCTGGAGATGGACAGTGGTGATGGTTACACAATGATGGGAGTGCACTTAACACCACTGAGCTGTGCACTTAAAAATGATCAAAATGGTACATTTTATTGTATATATTTTAGCAGAGTAAAAAATTTATGTGTGCATGTAATCTGATCAGTGTCCTAAGTTTTTAAACTGTGGAGGAGCCTGGCTGGCTACAGTCCATGGGGTGGCAAAAAGTCGGATACCACAGAGCAACTCAGCACAGCACATAATCATAATACTGTGAGCTAACATTTGGCAGATGAAAACATTGCTGCTTTTGCTCGATTATTCAACCAATATTCCTTCAGCTGCCAGCTCTACCTGAGCCCCTTAACCAAAGCTTGAGGATTCAGAGATCCAGTCCCAGGCTTACTCTTCCAGACCTGAATTCTGAGAGTGAACACTCGGCCCTTGAACCCCTGATGCCGTGAGCAAAGCTTGCGCTCTGGTGGAGACCAAGGAAGAACTGACCGGTTCCTCCTGGTGTTTGAGACAGTGATCTAGCTTTAGCCTGTCGTATGAGGAGGGTCTCGGGAGGACAGGGATGCTGTGCCAGTGGAGGCCAGCCCTGGGTGAAGGCACGGGGTCCTGACGTTGTCTGGTGAGTCTGGGAGACAGTGGGGAGCCCTGTGGAGCTCAGGTAGGGTGCTCAGTGCCCAGTGAGTTTTCAAACTCAGTGCCAGCTTCACCTCAGTCTCCTGTCAGCTGGTGACCTCAGCTGAATTAACTAAGCCTCTGTAAAAGCTCAGTTTTCTCATCAGTAAAGCACTTCTGCCCAGTTCGACAGGATTAAATGAGAAAGTGTGTGTTGAGCATTGAATGGGGCTCTCCCTGTGTCATCCGTGTGTCTGTCATCTACAGACCTCTGTCTATTGGCACATGCGAACTGGATGGGTCAGGGTGGGAGAACTTGGAGGCCTGGAAACAAGCCCTGATTATTTACAGGTTTCACTTCTCTGTTTTTCAGCCAGGGTGTCTTGGCTCTGGGGCGTGGTGAGAACATCTGGGTGTGGCTGGCGCCCCAGGTCTCCCCAGCCTAGCCTCTTTGTCAAGTGTGGCTGGGAGTGTGGGACCCAGGGCGGAGGATCTGGGTGGAGCCTGGGGTGTCAGCAAGGGTGGGTGCTGGGGCTGTGAGAGCCCAAGGCTGACTCGTTGCTTCCTGTGTTGGGGTCCAGGTCAGAAGTCCAGGCCCTTGGGATGAGCCAGTCTGCTTTGTTGCCATGGAGATGGCACTGTCTTAGCCCAGACCCATCCCTCCCACTTCCTGGAGAGATAGTTTAGGAGGCAGTGGATCCTTTTCGTCCACGGAAGATGCTGTGTCACACACACTCATGGGTGGCAAGCGTGGATGACTTAGATGTGATAGAGCCCACGGACAGAAAGGGAAAGGAAGGGAAGGGACGGGGTGAGGCTTCATCGGCCACTGATAACTCCGCTTGAGTCCGTTTCTCAGATCTTGCATAGTCATCAGTTGTGACTGTCGGAAGGCTGAGTGCTCAGCGCTCAGACACTCAGTTGTGTCTGACTCTATGCAACCCCATGGACTGTAGCCCGCCAGGCTCCTCTGTCCATGGGATTCTCCAGGCAAGAAAACTGGAGTGGGTTGCCATGCCCTCCTCCAGGGGATCTTCCCAACCCAGGGATCCAACCCAAGTTGGATTCTTTACCATCTGAGCCACTAGGGAAGCCCATTCCCTGGCAGTCCACTAATAATTATAATAACTAACCCTTATTGAGCACCTACTGTGTGCCAGGAACTGCACATGTTATACCCGTCTTTATGGGCTTTGTTCAGATGGGAAAAAATTGCATCTCTATTTTTATTAATTCCTAATGGATATTCAGCATTTCCTTCAATTATGAGTATAGACGGCAAACCGCAGTATTGTCAGTTTACTTTCTGGTTTATAATATTTTTTAAGTTTCACGTTATAAGCCTGTACTGCTTCTGTCATGTTCATTTACTTTTTTTTTTTTTTAAGGCTTTTATTTATTTATTTATTATTTTTGGTGTGCTGGATCTTCATTGCTTTGAGAGGG